>NC_064830.1:42977933-43280964 GCF_024166365.1 Elephas maximus indicus
CCATATACCAATTTCATCTGCATATAAAGAGTGCCTAGAAATCAATAAGCGAAAGGTAAAGGACCTAATACAAAAGAACAGGTGATACAACACACAGCAGAAAAGGAAAGTCATGTGGATGACCGATACATTAAAAGCTCAGCCTAACACATAACTTTAAAAATACAGATGGAAATAGGTATGGTCTGTCGCCTATTGGACTGAAAAAGATATAGGGACATATTGTAAGAGTGAGGAGAAATATCTATTCTGCTTGTGGGAATGGAAATCGGTAGAGCCATTAAGAGAGGCAATTTGGCAATAGCGATCCACCTTTTAATTGCACATACCCGTTAAGCCAGTGTCTTTGTTATCCAGTGCTGCCATAACAGAAATACCACAGGTGGATGGCTTTAACAAAAAGAAATTTATCTTCTCACAGTCTAGTAGGCTACAAGTCCAAATTCAGGGCATCAGCTCCAGGGGAAGGCTTTCTTCCTCTGTCTGCTCTGGAGGAAGTTCCTGTCCTCAATCTACCCCGGGTCGAGGAGCTTCTCAGGCACAGGGACCCCGTGCCCAAAGGACGCTCTCTGCTCCTCGTGCTGCATTCTCGGTGGTATGAGATCCCCACACCTGAGAAGCTCCTTGACCAGAGGAAGATTGAAGACAAGGGCCTTCCTCCAGAGCCGACAGAGAGAAAGCCTTCCCCCGGAGCCAATGCCCTGAATTTGGATTTGTAGCCTACTAGACTGTGAGAAAATAAATAAACTTCTCTTTGTTAAAGCCATCCACCTGTGGTATTTCTGTTATGGCAGCACTAGATAACCAACGCAGAATTTGGTACCGACAGAGTGGGGTGCTGCTCTAACAGATACCTAAAATGTGGACGTGGTTTTGAAAGTATGAATGGATAGAGGAGTCACAGCAGCAAAGGACCAGCACAGCATAGGACCTGCAGTGGCAGAGAAGCGGCAGCAGCAGAGAACCAACGGCAGCAGAACCAGGAGACCAGCACAACACAGAGCTAGAGCCGACCCACGGAGCAAGAGAGCTGAGTGCCTGTGTGCAGGAGGCTCCCTGGCTGAGTGGGGTGCCTCTGGGCACTTTATCAGTGGAGCTAGGCTTGCCGACCCACAGAGCAAGAAAGCTGAGTGCCTGTACACAGGAGGCTTCCTGGTGGAGTGGGATGCCTCCGGGCACTTACTGGTGGAGCTACAGAGCTTTGGAACACTTGCCCCAGCATGGCAGATGCGGGCATGCGGGCACGCGTGCATGCCCAAGGAGCCGAGAGGCCAAGAAACCATGAAGAAACTGAAGAGACAAGGAACACAAGAAGCTGAGCTGCCTCAGTCTCAAAAGGTATGGCGATGACTTCAGGGATTTCAAAGGGTGGGCCATTGCCTCTGGTTTTTCTAAGGGTGAAGTTGCCACTCTGAGGGACAAAGAGAGTGGCGTGCCTAAAGCAGAGGGAGCAGAGTTGTCATCCCAGTGGCCCTGGAAGGCGAAGTTGAAGCCCAGGGCCGAGGGGCCTCCACTCTGAATTTGGAGAATGTGGCCAATACCTAGAGTCTGGAGGGCAGGGCCATTGTGTAAATTGTCTCAGAGAACAGAGGATTGTTTTCAAAGCTTTGAGGGCTAATGTAATGTGTTCTGCTGACTTCCTTGGTGCCCGTTATGCCTTCTTTTCCTCCCAGTTTCTCCCATTTGTAATGGAAATGTCTAGCTTGTGCCTGTTCTGCTATCGTACCCTTGGAAGCAGATAACTTGTATTCTAGATTTCACAGATGAAGAGGAATTTTTAGATTTTGAACTTGGAGCTAAGACTTTTGCTATGATATGATGGGGTGAATATTTTTTGCATGTTGCAAGGATGTGATATGGGGGGGCCAAAGGGTGGAATGTCATGGATTGAATTATGTCCCCTCAAAAATGTGTGTATCAACTTGGTTGGGCCATGATTCCCAGTATTGTGTGATTGTCCTCCATTTTATGATTGTAATTTTATGTTGACAGGATTAGGGTGGGATTGTAACACCACGCTTACTTAGGTCACCTCCTTGATCCAAGGTAAAGGGAGTCTCCCTGCGGTGTGGCCTGCACCACCTTTTATCTCTCCAGAGATAAAAGGAAAGGGAAGCAAGCAGAGAGTTGGGGACCTCATACCACCAAGAAAGCAGCATCAGGAGCAAAGTGTGTCCTTTGGTCCCGGGGTCCCTGTGCCTGAGAAGCTCCTCAACCATGGGAAGTTTAAAGACAAAGACCTTCCTCCAGAGCCGATGGAGAAAGAAAACCTTCCCCTGGAGCCGATGCCCTGAATTTGGACTTGTAACCTACTAGACTGTGAAAAAAAAATTTCTCTTTGTTAAAGCTATCCACTTGTGGTATTTCTGTTCTGGCAGCACTAGATGACTAAGACAGCCAGCAATAAATTCCACTTCTAGGAATTGATGTTCACTGCAGCATTAGCTGTGAGAGCAAAACACTGGAAACAACAGGGGCAGCAATGATCAGAAATGATGATATGAAAAGAGTACCGGGATACATTTTCCAGTGCAAACTCCATGGTCTAGAAGTCTGGATTGCTTGCTTTAATGACATATGTTAATATATAATTATACACACATAGATGTATACCATCACGTGTGTGCACATATATAAGAGCATTTATACCTTTCGACAAAAGTTGGAAGAATACAGAAGAAACCGGTGACTTCTGAAAAGTGGGCCTGTAGGCTGGGGCTGAGGGCGCAAGGGAGGGGTTGTCTTCGACTTTTTACTTACACCCGTCTTTACTATTTGAATTTTTTACCATGAGCATGCATTACTTCTATTTTCCCACTTGCTGTCAAAGTCGCTTCTGACTCAGGCTGACCCCCCGTGTGTCAGAGTACAACTGTGCTCCACAGAGTTTCCAATGGCTGATTTTTCAGAAGTAGATCGCCTCTAGGTAGACTCAAACCTGCAACTTTTCAGTGAGCAGTTGAACACTTAACTGCTTGCACCACTGAAAGAGTCCCTCACTGGCTCTTTTATTTCCCTTCTGCACCACATTTCTGGAAAGGAGCCCTGATGGCACAATGGTCAAACATTTGGCTACTAAGCAAAAGGTTGGCAGTTCAAACCCACCTAGCAGCTCTGTGTAAGAAAGGCCTGGCAATCTGCTTCTGTAAAGATTACAGCCTAGAAAACCCTATGAGGCAGTTCTACTTTGTCACATGGGGTGGCTATGAGTCTAAAATTGACTTGATGGCACCTAACAATAGCACTCCATTTCTGGAGTCCCTGGGCGGTGCGAATGATTAACACTCTGAGTCACCGAAAGCCCTATGGAGCACGGTTCTACTCTGACACGTGTGGGGTTGCCATGAATCGGAATTGACTACAATTGGTATTACTTTTATAATGATACCAAAATATGTTGTTTGAGGGCTGCAGTGGAGTGAATTGACCACAGAGGCCATAAGTGAGTTGTGAAGAGCCATTTGGGCATCCAGATATGAGATAATGGTGGCAGTGTGGCTGAAAAGAAATGCATAGATTCTAGGCAAAGCGGACAGGAAGGCAGGCGAGAATAGAACCACTCTGTGCTGGCACAGCCACTCCGCCAGCCCAGCTTTCTGCCCTTCAGTGGCATCACCCCATGTCCACTAGACTATAAGCTCTGTCTGGTTCCTTTTGCCCAGCGCTTAGTACAGACCCTGGTCCACCCAAGGAGGCCAGTGGCCTCTGCCACTGGCTCCGAGAGCTGAGTCTCAGAGTTGGAGACACCTCATGAGGCTAACGCAGGAAAAAGACACACAGCACAGGGTCCCTCAGAGGGTATCCAGGTTTGAACACTCTCTGCCCGTCAGCTCCCACTACAAACACTCATGGGTACAGCCCTCAGCACCAGGTAGGAGCCTGCTTGGCACATGCTGGACGAGTATTTGAATGGGTACCACATAACTGTAACAGCTTAGTTCATCCCCAGATCCAGAAGGGTATGCAGGCAGGGCTCCTTTCCAGCAGGAGCACATCTCTCCATTCTCCCCTTCCTCAACCCTGGCTCATGCCCAGGAGGACGCATGGACAGCCTCACCTGGCTGGGTGGACTTGGTCCTAGGATGAAGGCTTCTCAGACTACCACCTGCATACCTGAGCCCCGACCCCCACACTTCCTACTCAGCCTTGGTCCTCCAAGCCTTGCCCTGCCTTTTGTGCCTCCTGCTTACAGGAAGTGTGACCCTTCCCTGGTCTACCCTGCTGCCCCTCCCATGGGGCCATTGGGCTTATTTAGACTCTCTGCCTCCCTCTAGCCCTCAGTACCTTCAGGGCCCAAATCCACTTTGCGGAGAAGCACAGATTTATCCAGAACCACCAGGAAAGTTGGAATAGCTTCTCAGAGGAGGCAACATCTGAGGTGGGCCATGAAGGATGAAGAAGAATGAACTCTACTGGAGAAAAACGAGAAAAGAGAATGTAGGTGTGCACCAGGTACTCAGACCCAGCATGCTTCTTGCAGGGTGGGATCGAGGGCTTGGAACGGCTGGGTTGGAGGCAGTCAGACTGTGAAATGTTCCAGGGAGGGATCGTAATAATAGTAACCCCACACACCTTGCTGGACACCCGCTTTGCCCTGGTACGTTCCCTTCACATGCTGCTTCCCACACAGGTAAGTGTGGGGTCAGCTATGTGTGGTCCTTTTCTCTACCAGACTCAGAGCTGCTTAAGAAGGGGCTGTGGCTTTCATCTCCCTGCCCTGAATGCCTGGCATAACTTGGATACACCACATAGCAGATGCTCATCAAACGTTTTTGAGCTAAAAAAAAAAAAAAGTATGTTTGTAAATGTGGCAGTGGTCATACAACTGTATACATGGATCAGAACTAATCAAGCTGTACACTTAAAGCTGATGAGTGTTATTGTTTGTGAATTGTATCTCAGTAAAGCTGACATGAAGTCCTCGGATAGTGCAAATGGTCACGTGCTTGGCTACTAACTGAAAGGCTGGCAGTTCGAGTTATCCCAGAGGTGCCTCTGAAGAAAGGTCTGGCAATTTTCTTCCCCAAAATCAGCCATTGAAAACCCTGCATAGCACAGTTCTACTCTGAAACACATAGGGTTGTCATGAGTAGAAAACTCATTTGCAATTGGTTAACTGGTTAAAGCTGAAAAGAGAAAGTATGTGTGTATAGCTGAGAGTCTGTGTTTGCCAGGCACCTCTACATCACTTATCTCCTGTAACCCGGGAAATAGGCCCATTTCACAGATGGAGAAACTGAGGTCTCAGTGACTTGCCCAGTTGGCACAGCGGCAGACCCAGACCCCATCCTCAGAGTTTGTTGCTCACAGGATCTGGGCCTGAGGGACATTTCAGAAGAGCGGGAGAATTCCATGTGCAGAGGGCCCGGTCCACTCTTCCGGTGCCAGGGGTGAGGCAGCAGCCTGAGGCCCAGTCCTGCCCCTCTAAAATCCAGGGGACAGGGACAACGCCTGAGGGCTGGAAGGGCCCCGGAGCTGGTTACTGCTGCCGCTGCTGCTAACTCACTCAGATACTTGGCGCTATAGGGAAGGTCGATTCTGTTCAGTGGTCAACTCAGCCGGGTCTGCGCCTGCCCCAGCCCCAGTTCGCACGCACACTGACTGCCTCACTTCCTCTGTTGGGGTTCTGAATCAGATTTCCTCCAAAGAAGGCGTTCTATTGCATAATAGGGTTGTCAGACTTAGCAAATAAAAAATACAAGACAGGGTATTTAAGACATACAAAATAGGAATATAGGAGCCCTGTTGGCACAGTGGTTAAGTGATATGGCTGCTAACCAAAAGGTTTACCAGTTCAAATCCACCTTGGAAGCCCTATGGGGAATTTCTACTCTGTCCTCTAGGGTCGCTATGGGTCGGAATCGACTGGAGGGCAATTTTGTTTTGTTTTGTTTCAATAGGATATACTAAAAAAAAAAAAAAATCCCTCCATGCTTATGTGAAATTCAAATTTAGCTGGGCATCTTACATTTTATCTGGCAATCCTAATTGCAAATAATAATAAAATATAAGAGGTTGGAAAAGCCTGTGCCAGGGCCACCCTAAGCAGTCTTCCCGCCGTCAAGCAAGATGGCTCTGGAGCCGCGGCGCCGCCACGTCTTTCCCGCGAGCGCGCGGAGGCGGCTCTGCTCGCGCGGCCCGGCCGGTCACTGGGGACAGGAACGCAGAGGCCCCAGAAAGCCCTGGAAGAGCCGTGGCCCGATCGTTAGCGGGAAATCGGGGCATGTCACACAGGGGCCCTCCCACTGGGCCGGTCAGCGGGGAGGACACAGATTTCTCGACCGCTTTCTAACCGAATCCAGGGTTTTAAAATGGCTTTCCGCGCCCTCAAAGGAGCGCCTGAACAGTGAGCAAATGCTGCTGTTTTCAGAGAGTCGCCTGACTCTGCCGCTGTGTCTTGCTGAGGAGAAGGCCGTCTGCGCCACCCATGCTCTGTGAGGTCCCAGGACGCCTGCCAAGCCCCGTGGGAGGGTGACGTCTGTGACAGCTCCTCCAGCTGCACTGGGCTGCCCTTGTCATTCTGCCACTCAAATCCCGGGCGTGAGAGTGTGGAGGTAGAAACAGGTGGGGCTTTCCTTGTTTTTTTCCTTCAAATCTGAACGTTGAAAGACACAGCAGAAATCTTGCATGCTTGAAAAAAAGCCAATCTGTATGTTAGAAAAAATGTTAGAAAAGGCAATAATAAAGGTATCGGGCATGAGGGTAATAATACATAATGCAGTCATAAAGGTCCAAACCCTTAGGCCCAGTAACCTCATTGCCTGGGAATTGATCCTAATGAAATCCTTCAAAAGAATAAACGTCTTATACGAATAATAATGTCTATTATGGTATTATTGACAGTGGCTAAAAGTTGGAACCAATCTAAACCACCCAGTAAAGGGCAATGGTTGAGAAGGCAAAGTTACAGCCACAGAGGGAACGCTTTGCAGCCATAAAGTGATTGTTACTGGGGCTGTGGAAACGGAGTGTTTATAATATAATCTTAATGAAAAATGGGTTTAACTTGGTGCATACCCATTGATCACAAAGTCCTTCAGAAATTTTTTTTAATTGAAAATTTCATTTAGATAATTCTAGATTCACATGCAGTTGTAAGGAATACTGCAGAGATCCAGTGTACCCTTCGCCCCTTTTCCCCCAATGATAGAAAAAAAGCTTCTTATAAAACAATACTATAATATCACAACCATGATAATGACAGTGATGTAATTCACTGATCTTATTCAGATTCCCCCAGTTTTACTTACACTCGTGTGTGTGTGTGTGTTGTGTGTGCCATCAAATCTACCCCAACTCATAGTGACCCTGTAGGACCAAGTAGAGCTGCCTCATAGGGTTTCCAAGGAGCACCTTGTGGATTCAAAATGCCAACCTTTTCGTTAGTAGCCTGGGCTCTTAACTTCTTTGCCACCAGGACTCCGTGTGTGTATTTAGTTCTATATAATTTTATTACATCGGAATTTTTTTTAATAATTTATTTTATTATTGTTATTGAAAATATACACAGCAGAACACATACCAATTCAACAATTTCTACATGTGACATTCATTACATTGAAGTTGTGTAACCATTCCCACCCTCATTTTCCAAATTGTTCCTCCTCCAATAACATAAACTCACTGCCCTCTAAGCTTCCTGTCTAACCTTTAAAAATTGCTCTTGTCAGTTTGATCCCATGTAGATAGTTCTTTAAAGAGCACAGTGCTTCTGGCAGACCAGAATTGTTTTTTGAAGAACATATGCATATATGAAAATGTGTTAGTATTAAAGGTGGTGGGATATGATAGATTTTTCTTTGAATGCTAATGTTTCTTTAATATCTTATCGTTATGGATTGAATTGTGTCCCCCCAAAATATCTGTCAACTTGGTGAGGTCATGATTCCCAGTATTATATGATTGTCTACCGTTTTGTCATCTAATGTGATTTCCCCGTGTGTTGTAAATCCTATCACTATTATGTTAATGAGATGGATTAGTGGCAGTTGTATTGACGAGATCTACAAGATTAGATAGTGTCTTAAGTCAGTCTCTTTTGAGATATAAAAGAGAAAAGCAAGCAGAGAGACATGGGAACCTCATACCACCAAGAAATCAGTGTTGCGAGCACAGAATGTCCTTTGGACCTGAGGTTCCTGCGAGGAGAAACTCCTAGCCCAAGGAAAGATTGATGATACAGACCTTCCTCCAGAGCTGACAGAGAAAGCCTTCCCCTGGAGCTGATGCCCTGAATTTGGACTTGTAGCCCACTAGGCTATGAGAGAATAAATTTCTCTTTGTTAAAGCCACCCCACTTGTGGTATTTCTGTTATAGCAGCACTAGATAAATAAGACATTTATCAATGAAAAGAGGGGGAAAGGTTGAGTAATAAGAGGCAGAGAGGAGGGAGTCCTGGACTATGGTGGCCAAAGGCTAAGGTGTGACCTTGGGCAAATCAGTGAACATCCCTTGAGCAGTAGTTTTTCAGCAGTTGGGTAGGGATAATTCTCCCTGCCCTATGTATCAGGGTTGCTCTGAGGTCATCTTTGTCAAACTCAGGCAGTGTAATCCAGGCCTCAGCACAGTCAGTATCACCAACTCGGCAGGAAGACAAGCCCTCTAGGGAAGTCCCTTGGCATTTCCCACGGCCTCCTCATCACTCCCAGCCAGCTACTACCAAAAAGGGAAATCTCCCACCCTCCATCTCTCCACCACCAGGAGACCTCTCACATCTCCCCTAAAACATTTCCAGCTGCGAGAGGCCTGGTCTCTGGAATTTGGCTGTCAGGCTCAAAAACAAGTCCCAGGGGACAGCCAAAGGAAAACCAATCAGACAGGAGAGGAGCAAAATAAAACAGTGCCCACTGGGCCTCCGTAGGCTCCTCCACGGGGAAAGTCTGTCTACCTGACCGAGGCTTTCACCTCAATGGGATCCCTAAGGTCTGGAGACAGGGAGGTGGATCCACAGACTCCCTGGGCTCCATTCTGAGCTATGCCCTGCAAAGGGGTGTCGGTTCCTGCACTTTTTTTTTCACACCAGGACAGAAGACTAAAGGCCTGTTTCTGCAGCTGCTTCAACTTGAGGGGCATTGTATTTTAACTCTAGCTCAAGACACGTCTTGTTTTGGAAAGCTCCCGGATCACTGCTTTCCAAGTGCATCACGGACTTTCACCCTTGTTAGCCCTCAGCCTAGAATGCCTTCCGCCTTTTCTCTCCTGTGAACTCTGACCGCCCTTCAAGGCAGGGGTCAGCAAACTTTTTTCTGTCAAGGGACAGATATCAAACTTTGCAGCCCACACAGTCTCTGCTACAACTAGGAATGCGTGTGGTTGTGTTCCCCCCAAAATTTTAATTCGTGGACACTGAAATTTGAATTGTCACTAAAAATTTCTTCTCCAGACACCATCAGTCAAGGCAAGGTAGAACTCAAGGATCCAGTCAGTCAAGGTTTGAAAAAGCAAGCCAGTCTCAGGATTCAGCACAGACACAAGTTAGCAGCGGAATAGAGAACTGGGACAACAGCTTTCTGGCCTCTCCTCCAGTAATCACACCTCCCCATGATACCCCTCTTAGAGAGCCTGCCGCAGGCACTGCTGAGACAAGGCCTCGAGCACTGCGTAAACCCCTCGCCTGTCAGCTCCTTGGACTAGGGGTGACCCTGACACAAGCTAAGCAACAAGATTCTCTCCCAGGAATTTGAAGTCAAAGACTAAGTCAGCCATGCTGGGAGCATGAATCAGGAGGTTTTGAAGACATGGGACATGAGATTTTTGGAGCTGGCCATGAGGGGGCCACATACGAACAGGTGAGTGAGCACAGGCAAGGGAAGGAGACAGACAAGCAGGAGAGTCCACACAGGCCCAGAGGAGAAGGAGCAAGAGAGAGAGCAGCTACCTGGATGACCTTTCACCTTCTGTGACTACTTCCCTGTCTCTTGCAGCTGGGTGACATGAAATGCCCTAAGTCATTACTCAAAGACCCCCTTGGCTTAAGTAGCTTAGGTGGGCTTCTGGGCCTTGCCTCCAAACCACCTGCTCACAGGAAAGGCAGCTGCCAAGGCAGGTCCTCAAAGCATCTCCTTCCAACCAAGGAGATCCTACATGCCTCCTAATGCTGGGATTCCTTAATTCTATCCAGGGGAAGGTATTTAGGGTAACTCTTGGGAAATGGAGTAACTGCTGTAGCAGCCAAAAAGTGGCTGATTGGTGAGTGAATAATCTCTTTAGAAGGATCAGCACAAAACTGGTCCTTTATGAGGTAGAGGTTAAAGATGTCCCAAATGTCCAACTTTTCCAAACTGCTGTACAACTTCATCATCTCTAACATCAACTACTCCTTCCCTCAGTGCTCTCTCTCCTGTCTTTGGGTTCCATAATTTGCTGAAACATCTCAGAACCCAGGAACCATCAAGAAAATGGCTCACACAGTTGTGGAGGATGGCAAGTGCCAAATCTGTGGGTCAGGAGCAGAGGCGTAACTAAGGTATTGCAGTAATGCATGTGCGCTGGGTGCCACTTGAAAAGGGGCACTAATGAACCTTCATAGTTTCCATCACCAGCTGTGAGAGATCATTCAGCAATTTAAAACTAATTGCCATAGGAGCTCTTTTCTGTAGATAGGCCCTTACTTGGTCAGGCATCAGGCTGGAGGCTTCTCCTGACTCATGTGGTTGCAGGGGCTGGTGGACCCAAATCGGCAGATCAGATAACAGGTTGCTGGGTCACAAGGCTGCAGGAGCTGGCAAATCAGGTCAGATGATAGCCTGCTGGCTCAAGTTCCAAGAACCGGAGTCAGATAATGACAAGCCAAATGCAGGATCCACAGCAAGAGAGAGAACTTTGCCACAGTATTCATATATATATTGGCTGCAGACCATGCGCTCAAGGAACTCCCCTCACTTGATCAAAGCAGTGCAAGGTTGTGAACTGAATGGGGTAAGGGTGATGACTGGGTAAGAGCGGTAGAAAGGCACTGACTCAAGATACATCCCATCCTAACCCCGCCTCATTAACATAACAGACAACTCATTCCTATATGGGAACACAACCACAGACATAAACCAGAAAACCAAACTTGTTGCTGTTGAGTTGATTCCAACTCATAGCAACCCTAAAGGACGGAGTAGAACTGCCCCATAGTGTTTCCAAAGAGTGCCTGGTGGATTCAAACTGCTAACCTTTTGGTTAGCAGGTGTAACTCTTAACCACTACATCACCAGGGTTTCCACAGATGTAGAGAATAGGATTTATAACACATCACAAAATGCAGGACAACTACATCATACTACAAATGGAGGACTACATTACATAACTGCCAAATTACATCATTGCATAACTGCCAAACCATAGAAAATCTTGGCCCAGCCAAGTTGACACATAACCTTAACCATCACAGATTCCATACAACGTATTTGCATTAGCTGCAAGCTATCCAATCTCCTTGGTGGACCACAGCACCTTATTTACATAGTTCCTGTGGTCATTAAGGTTATGTGTCACCTTGGTTGGGCCATGATTCTCAGTGGTTCGGTAGTTATGATGTAGTTTGACGGTTGTATGATGATGTGATCACTTCCATGGTGAGATTTGATATAATGCAATCACATCCATGATGGGATCAGCTGTGAGTAACCGGTCAGGTGAAAGGGAATTTTATTGGGGGTGTGGCCTGCATCAAATATATAAACGGACTTTCTGGCAAGAGTCATGGGCTTTTGCTCACTCCAGATCCTGCAGCTGGCTCCTATTTGTCTGACCTCCATTTCTTGGGATTTGAGCTAGCAGCTTACCTGCCGTCTTGCTTGCCGATCTTGATATTTGTCAATCTTTGCAGCCTGTAAGCAAGAACCCTGATGTCTGACCTGCCAATCTCTGGTTCACCAGCTCCTGTGGCTACTTGAATCAGGAGAAGCCTCTATCTTGACCCACGGACTTGGGACATTCCCTCTACAACCCCCTGTTCTGTTCAAATGACTGCCTTTTGCTCTATGTACAGGTTCCTTATGACACAATTAAATGTTCTGGAATTCCCACTCTTTGCAGTGTTATCCATAATTTGTTATTATCCACACAGTCAGATGCCTTTGTATGGTCACTAAAACACAGGTAAACATCTTTCTAGTATTCTCTGCTTTCAGCCAAGATTCATCTGATGTCAGCAATGATATCCCTTATTGCAAGTTGCTGAGTAGGCTAGTCAATATTTTTATTCCAATTTTCCCAAGATCTGAGCTGTCACCTAGGGGTCTGAAAATAGCTACCCACTAGTACTTTCTATTTATATCTGTTGTTTATAAGTTTATCTGCCTGACTGGACTGTGTGCTCTTTGATGTAGGGCCTCTCCCTTCTTGGTTTTTATTTTATCCCGAAAACCATGTGTAGTTGTGTCTTAGTCATCTAGTGCTGCTATAACAGAAATACCACAAGTGGGTGGCTTTAACAGAAATTTATTTTCTTACAGATTAGGAGGCTGGAAGCCCAAATTCAGAGTGCTGGCTCTAAGGGAGGGGTTTCTCTCTCCATCAGCTCTTGGGGAAGGTCCTTGTTTCCTTTCAACATCTGTGGGCCCAGGATTTCTTGGAGATCTCCATGTGTCTTGGCATCAGTCTTCACCGGGGTCTAAGAGGTTCTCAGTGCAGGGACCCTAGGTACAAAGGACGGGCTGTGCTCCGTCTCTTCTTGGTGATATTGAGGTCCCTATAGCTGCTTGCTTCTCTTTCCTTTTATCTTTTCTAAGATCAAAGATGTGACTCAAGTATGGGCATGACATGAATAAGAGCAACAAGGGTGGTGACTGGGGTAAGGGTGGTGACTTGAATAACACCCTGATCTGGCCTCATTGACATAATGGACAACTCACTCCCAAATGGGACCATAACCACAGGCATAGAGGCTAGGATTTACAACACATCACAAAATGGAGGATATTACACCAGATCACAAAATGGAGGATAATCACACAATACTGGGAATCATGACCTAGCCAAATTGACAGGTATTTTGGGGGGACACAATTCTATCCATAGCAAGTGACTTCAGGTTCCTTTTTTTTTGGTTGACCAGTCCCTTTCAACCCCATTTCCTTCTAGAAACAGAGGCTGCCTCCCACTCTTCAGCCATATGACCATGGCCTGGCTAATCAGAATACCCAGTTTCCTTGGACACAGTAATTGATATAGAGATGGATATAGGATTAAGCAAGACCAACCGGAATTCTTCCCTGGGACAGCCATAAGATTATTGGGAGAATGCCACTGGGGTTGTAAGCTGGGAGCATGTAAATCCAGTGCCGTTGGTGGCCGTCTTTCTCCCTACACAGAGCCCACACAGTCAGCCTATTTATAGTAGGAGGCCAAGCAGACAAAAGATAGACTGAGAGCAAGCATAAGAGAATGGGGTGGGGGCGGGGGACGTGGAGAGCCCAGAGGCACCGAGTCCTATTTCCAGCTCCTGAGGCTCTGGTTCAATTCCGTGAATTCTCTCAGCATCCTTCCTAACTTTCTGAGCTAATCAATTAACTTTTTGTGAAGCATATGGTTCTGTGATACGTCACCATGACTAATAGTATGATTCACCTAATGGGGTTTGGTGGGTGGAGGATGAGTTTATCAGAAAGTTTCTCGCATGGTGACAGCCAGCCCATCTTTGTGTTGGAAATGGAGAAAGCCCCTGCGGCACCACCCCAGTGTTTGATTTGTCCACCCCATCTGCCCTTTGGACTGTAGATAGTACATCTACACAGCCAGACCTGGGGACCCAGAAGCACATGTCAGCTAGATTCCAGGTAGAAATCTGGATGGCAGTTCTTGGGACTCTGTCTCTCTCATAAACCCCACACCAATCCAAGCGTCTTCTGTCTCCAATTTCTCAACCCTTCACGCCTACTCCAAGCTCTGCCAAGTCCCCTTATATCAGTCAGACAGGATTCTGTGTTCTGCCTGACACCTCTTATGACTCTAGCTCATGCCGTCACCATCCCCCTCCCTCAACAGGGACTTCTTCCCAGCCCATGCCATCCCCAGGCCTTGCAGAGATGCCAGATGCTGCTCTCACCAGGCAGGCTGGCTCAGCACCCTGGGTGATTCCAATTCAAGTAGCACCCTTGGCACAGACAGAGAGGGACCAGTGTTCACAGCCCCAGTTCTGCAGTGGGGATGGGTAAGGCCTCCTGAAGGTGGAAAATGCTGCCTGACAGCTATGTCTACAGAGAGCCCCACAGCCACAAAAGAGCATGTGTGCCGTAGTCCATTTTATTTTTCAAAAAACTGTAAATGTGCATAATATATATGTTGTTGTTGTTAGCTGCCATCAAGTCGGCCCCAACTCATGGCAAACCCATGCACAACGGAACAAAACACTGCCCAGTCTGGCGCCATGCCCATGATCAGTTTCAGATCAGACCCTTGTGATCCACAGGGTTTTCAGTGACTAATTTTCAGAAGTAGATCACCAGGCCTTTCTTCCAAGCCCATCTTAGTCTGGAAGCTCTGCTGAAACCTGTTACTGCATCACAGCAACACGAAAGCCTCCACTGACAGATGGGTGGTGACTGCATTTGAGGTTCATTGGCTGGGAACTAAGTCCAGGTCTCCCACACGGGAGGTGAGAATTCTACCACTAAACAACCACTATACAAGTATATAGAGAAACATACATATATGTTTATTTACATATATTTATATAATAGAACAAATCTGCTTCCAAAAGGTCACAGAGTCCACACATGAAAATCCTATGGAGCGCAGTTCTACTCTGACATATGTGGGATTGCCATGAGTCAGAATGAATCAACTCAACAGCAATTGGTGATGACAGATATAATAGATTGTGTGGATCATAACAAATTATGAATAACATTGTGGAGAATGGGAATTCTGGAACACTTAATTGTGTACATGAGGAACGTGTACATAGGTCAAGAAGCAGTTGTTCAAACAGAACAAGGGGATTGTCATGGATTGAGTTGTGTCCCCCCAAAATATCTGACAACTTGGCAAGGTCATGATTCACAGTATTGTATGATTGTCTACCATTTTGTCATCTGATGTGATTTTCCTATGTGTTGTAAATCCTATCACTATGATGTAATGAGACAAATTAGCGGCAGTTATATTGATGAGATCTACAAGATTAGATAGTGTCTTAAGCCAGTCTCTTTTGAGATATAAGAGAGAGTAGTGAGCAGAGAGACATGGGGACCTCATACCACCAAGAAGGCAATTTCAGGAGCAGAATGCATCATTTGGATCTGAGGTTTCTGTGCTGAGAAGCTTCTTGACCAGAGGAAGACTGATAACAAGGACTTTCCTCCAGAGCTGACAGAGAGAGAACGCTTTCCCCTGGAGTCGGCACACTGAATTCAAACTTCTAGCCTACTGGACTGTGAGAGAATAAATTTCTCTTTGTTATGGTATTTCTGTTATGGTAGCACTAGATGACCAAGACAGGGATAGTTCATGGTATAACATCTGAAAAGGTGTGCATCAGGGTTGTATCCTTTCACCATACTTATTCAATCTGTATGCTGAGCAAATAATCTGAGAAACTGGACTATATGAAGAAGAATATGGCATCAGGATTGGAGGAAGACTCACTAACAACCTGCAACATGCAGATGACACAATCTTGCTTACTGAAAGTGAAGAGGACTTGAAGCACCTACTGATGAAAATCAAAGACTACAGCCTTCAGTATGGATTACAGCTCAACATAAAGAAAACAAAAATCCTCACAACTGGACCAATAAGCAACATCATGATAAACAGAAAAAATATTTAAGTTGTCAAGGATTTAATTTTACTTGGATCAACGACCAATGCAAGTAGAGGCAGCAGTCAAGAAATCAAACAACATATTGCTTTGGGCAAATTGGCTGCAGAAAGACATCTTTAAAATCTTAAGAAGCAAAGATGTCACATTGGTAACAAGTGCTCTTAAACCAAGCCATGGTATTTTCAATTGTCTTGTATGATGCAAAAGCTCGACAATGAAAAAGGAAGAACGAAGAATTGATGCATTTGAATTATGGCTTGGCAAAGAATATTCACTATACCATGGAAGTCAGGAGAACAAACAAATCTATCTTGGAGAAAGTACGGCCAGAATACTCCTTAGAAAAAAGGATGACAAGACTCTATCTCACTTGCTTTGGACATGTTATCAGGAGGGACCAGTCTCAAACATAGCAATGATTGTGAGGATGGCACAGGACCAGATAACGTTTTGTTCTATGTAAGGCCACTATGAGTTGTAGTGGACTCGATGGCACCTAACAACATTGGCATATATGTATGTCTAGAAAAAATCTAAATGTCAATAGTGATGGAATTTTTTAAAATCAACTTTCTTAAGGTATAATTTACATACAATAAGCTGGACCTATTTTAAGTGTATGATTTAATGAGTTTTGGTAAAAGTATATACTCACATAATCAAGTGATGGAATATTTTCTCCTTGTGTCTTTCTTTTCTAATTTTTTAATTCAGTGGACAAATGTGACTTGAATAATCAGTTGGAGTCCCATTGAGTCTTCCCCTGAGAGGAAATAGGTCTGCCTCTGTAAATTGCTCAGCTGACAGGGGCTTCTACAGCCAACGGCTTCCCACAGCCACTCTTGGAGGACTTGGTTAAGGTAGAACACTAGCCCATTTTGCAGGTGAATAAACCACAGCTCCGAGGGGTCAAGTGACCTGCTCAAAGTCACAGAGCCAATAATTGGAGGTCTTGGACTCTGAGTCCAAGGCTCTTTTCATATGCCATACTTAGTGAGGGACCTAGGAACACAGCTGAGTCTCCTAGGGCTGCAAACCCATGGGTTAGCAAGACTCCCTGCCCTTACTCAGAAAACCTAGAAACCCAGGTGTCCAGGGCTAATAAGGCGGAAACTGCACAGCAAACGTAAGGTCCTCACAACTTCCCAGTCTACCTCAGGAGGAGGCTGTGGCCAAAGTGACCTTGTACACATCCCAAAACTGCCCATTCCTGGACCCCACCACACACACACGCACACACGCGCACACACACTAGTACAGACCAGCCAGGCCCTGTGCTGACCAATTACATAACAGTATCACCTATAGTTTTCACAATAGCTCCATTATTGCCCCCATTTCCCCAAGGAAGGAAACCGAGGCTCAGAGAGGTTTAAAGAACCTTCCTAGGGCCAGAGGTTGCCAGAACGTTGCAACCTTAAATCTTCTGGGGTCCCTACCACTGGTCCTCTGCCACTGGTGACCGCCCCGCAGTCCCCATCCCCACCACCACAGGCGGGTTTATCCAAAAGTTCTTCCTCTGAGAGAAGTATGGAGGCCTTTGACCAGGTAATGTCTCTCCAGGGTCCTCCAGGTAAAAGTGAGTCCCTAATGCCCCTGCCCTTTCTCAAACAATGTATACCTCCCTTGTCGTGCCATCTGATATAAAAACACGTATCCTCTCGCTGTGTGCACAAACGAGCGCACAGTCTTTCTTGGGGACAACTGAATGTGTCCCAGCCTTTCCACCAGAAATTACACTTCAAACGTTTTGGTTTAAAAAGAAAAAATGTACTTTCTGCTCAGTTTTTCCACAGATCTAAAATTGCTCTAAAAAAATAAAGTCTATTAATTAAACAAGAGAGCAGGGCAACAAAATGAATAAACCCACTACACCGCACGATCCATGAAGGCAGGATCAATAAATAGCTGATGATGGCGCCAAGCGCCTGCGCAGAGCGCTCTGCAGGCAACCCGCGCCGCCCGCGCAACCCCCGATCCGGATTCCGCCCAGGTGTGGAGGGACCTGGCGTAACCAACGCGTCCTTTTCCGCCCGCACGCGGAGCCGGCCTGCGCGTGCGGAAAGCGGGGCTGTAGGCGGAGAAAGCCAAAGCAACGCGAGGCTAGGCCAGCGCGCTGCCGGCTCGGGCCAGAGAGCAGTGCAGCGCATGCGCGCAGGGGCGGGAGCGCTGGGGCCTCCAGAGCTGCTTAGTGATGTCACGTCCCTGCTCTCTAATCCTGGGAGGCCGAGCGGTTCCCCCGAGGCCGACCCAGGTTCCCCGAGGGGGCTGGACGAAGACAGTCGGGGGGAGCAGGACCGGCTGAGGAAAAGCTGTCAGCCATGCCCTGACTGGTGGCAGGGCACCGAGGATTCCCCCACCACAGCCAATCTGCAGATGCCCGAGCCCACTGCGCGCTGTGCCATCACACTCTGCTACTCTCCTAGCTATGCCGCGGGTTCTTAGTACAAAAATGTATGCAAATATATGCTGATTAGCGAAGGACCAAATCTCCAAATAAAAGACAAAAAAAAAAAAAAAACCCTAAATTCCAAAACCAGGATGGATTAAATAAATTATGATACGGCTATAGGATGGAACCCCCTACGTGTCTGTGAATACGTGGTATTGTGGGAGCTGTGTGTTGCTGTGATGCTGAAAGCTCTGCTACTGGTATTCAAATACCAGCAGGGTCACCCATGGTGGACAGGTTTCAGCTGAGCTTCCACACTCAGACAGACTAGGAAGAAGGACCCGGCAGTCTACTTCTGAAAAGATTTAGCCAGTGAAAACCTAACGAATAGCATTGTTTGATATAGTGCCAGAAGATGAGCCCCTCAGGTTGGAAGGCATGCAAGATACAACTGGGGAAGAGCTGCCTCCTAAAAGTAGAGTCGATCTTAGCGATGTGGATGGAGTCAAGCTTTCGGAACCTTCATTTGCTGATGTGGCATGACTCAAAATGAGAAGAAGGCTGCAAATATCCATTAATAATCCAAACCTGGAATACGTGACATACGAATCTAGGAAGGTTGGAAGTTGGCAAAAATGAAATGGAATGCATAAACAGTTATATTCTAGGCATTAGTGAGCTGAAATGGACTGGTATTGGTCATTTTAAATAGGACAATCATATGGTCTGCTAAGCAGGCAATGACAACTTGAAGAGGAATGGTGTTGCATTCATTGTCAAAAAGAACATTTCAAGATCAGTCCTGAAGCACAATGCTGTCAGTGGTAGGATAATATCCATACACCCACAAGGAAGACCAGGTTATAAGACTATTATTCAAATTTACACACCAACCACTAAGGCCAAAGATGAAGAAATTGAAGATTTTTACCAACTTCTGCAGTCTGAGATTGATCAAACATGCAATCAGGATGCATTGGTAATTACTGGTGACTGGAATGCAAAAGTTGGAAACAAAGAAGATGGATCGGTAGTTGGAAAATATGGCCTTGGTGATAGAAACAATGCTGGAGATCATATGATAGAATTTCATAAGACCAATGACTTCTTCATTGCAAATACCTTTTTTCAACAACATAAACGGCGGCTATACACATGGACCTCACCAGATGGAATACACAGGAATCAAATTGACTACATCTGTGGAAAGAGATGATGGAAAAGCTCAATATCATCAGTTAGAACAACGCCAGGGGCCAACTGTGGAACAGACCATCAATTGCTCATTTGCGAGTTCAAGTTGAAACTAAAGAAAATTAGAACAAGTCGACAGGAACCAAAGTACAGCCTTGAGCATATCCCACCTGAATTTAGAGACCATCTCAAGAAAAGATTTGACACATTGAACACTAATGACCGAAGACCAGACAAGTTGTGGCAGGACATCATACATGAAGAAAGCAAGATGTCTTTAAAAAGTCAGGAAAAAAAACGCCAAAATGAATGTCAGAAGAGACTCTGAAACTTAACACTTGAACACTGAGTAGAGCAAAAGGAAGAAATGATGAAGTAAAAGAGTTGAACAGAAGATTTCAAAGGGTGGTCCGAGAAGAAAAAGTAAAGTATTAAAATGACATGTGCAAAGACCTGGAGATGGAAAACCAAAGGGGAAGAATGTGCTCTGCATTTCTCAAGCTGAAAGAACCGAAGAAAAAATTCAAGCCTCGAGTTGCAATATTGAAGGATTCTATGGGGGAAAATATTAAACAACTCAGGAAGCATCAAAAGAAGATGGAAACTGCTTTAGGTGAAGGGAAAGACAACACTCAATACATGGAAGGTCAGCTCAATTGGACTGGACCAAAAGCAAAGAAGTTTCCGGGATAAAATGAATGCTTCAAAGGTCAGCGGAGCAAGTGCGGGGGTCTGGGGAACATGGTTTGCGGGGACTTCTAAGTCAATTGGCAAAATAATTCTATTATGAAATCATTCTGCATCCCACTTTGAAATGTGGCGTCTGGGGTCTTAAATGCTAACAAGCGGCCATCTAAGATGCAGCAATTGGTCTCAACCCACCTGGAGCAAAGGAAAATGAAGAACACCAAGGCCACACGACAACTAAGAGCCCAAGAGACAGAAAGGGCCACATGAACCAGAGACCTACATCATCCTGAGACCAGAAGAACTAGTTGGTGCCCGGCCACAATCGATGACTGCCCTGACAGGGAGCACAGCAGAGGACCCCTGAGGGAGCAGGAGATCAGTGGGATACAGACCCCAAATTCTCATAAAAAGACCAAACTTAATGGTCTGACTGAGACTGGAGGAATCCTGGCGGCCATGCTCCCCAGACCTTCTGTTGACACAGGACAGGAACCATCCCCGAGGACAATTCATCAGACATGAAAGGGACTGGTCAGCGGGTGGGAGAGTGACGCTGATGAAGAGTGAGCTAATTATATCAGGTGGACACTTGAGATTGTGTTGGCAACTCTTGTCTGGAGGGGGGATGGGAGGATAGAGAGAGAGGGAAGCCGGCAAAATTGTCAAGAAAGGAGAGACTGAAAGGGCTGACTCAAGAGGGGGAGAGCAAGTGGGAGTAGGGAGTGAGATGTATGTAAACTTATATGTGACAGACTGATTGGATTTGTAAACATTCACTTGAAGCTTAATAAAAGTTATTAAAAAAAAAAAGAAGATGGAAGGAATACATGGAGTCACTATACCAGAAAGAATTGGCCGATGTTCAGTCATTTCGGGAGGTACCATATGAGCAGGAACCAATGATACTGAAGGAAGAAGTCCAAGCTGCACTGAAGGCATTAGTGAAAAACAAGTCTCCAGGAATTGATGGAATACCAAATGAGATGTTTCAACAAACAGATGCAGCGCTGGAAGTACTCACTCATCTATGCCAAGAAATTTGGAAGACAGCTAGCTACCTGGCCAACCGACTGGAAGAAATCTATATTTGTGCCTATTCCCAAGAAAGGTAATCCTACCGAATGTGGAAGTTACTGAACAATATCACTGATATCACATGCAGGTAAAATTTTGCTGAAGATCATTCAAAAGCGGCTGCAGCAGTATATGACAGGAAACTGCCGGAAATTCAAGCCAGATTCAGAAGAGGATGCGGAACTGGGGATATCATTGCTGATGTCAGTTGGATCCTGGATGAAAGCAGAGAATACCAGAAACATGTTAACATGTGTTTTATTGACTATGCCAAGGCATTCGACTGTGTGGATCATAACGAATTATGGATAACATTGCCAAGAAAGGGAATTCCAGAACACTTAATTGTGCTCGGGACTAACTTGAACATAGATCAAGAAGCAGTCGTTCAAACAGAACAAGGGAATACTGCACGGTTTAAAGTCAGGAAAGGTGTGTGTCAAGGTTGTATCCTTTCACCATACTTATTCAATGTTTATGCTGAGCAAATAATCTGAGAAGCGGGACTATATGAAGAAGAATGGGGCATCAGGATTGGAGGAAGACTCATTAACAACCTGCGTTATGGAGATGACACAACCTTCCTTGCTGGAAGTGAAGGGGACTTGAAACACTGATGAAGATCAAAGACCATAGCCTTCTGTATGGATTATACCTCAACATAAAGAAAGTGAAAATCCTCACAACTGGACCAATGAGCAACATCATGATAAACGGGAAAAAGATTGAAGTTGTCAAGGATTTCATTTTACTTGGATCCACAATCAACACCAATGGAAGCGGCAGTCAAGAAATCAAAAGATGCATTGCATTGGGCAGATCTGCGGCAAAAGACCTCTTTAAAGTGTTGAAAAGCAAAGATGTCACCTTGAAGACTAAGGTGCACCTAACCCAAGCCATGGCGTTTTCATTCGCCTCCTATGCACATGAGGTGGAATCGACTCGACGGCACTGGGTCGCTGGGGTTCCTATGCACATAAAAGCTGGATGATGAATAAGGAAGACTGAAGAACTGACGGCTTTGAATTGTGGTGTTGGAGAAGAACAGTGAATATACTATGGCCTGCTGACAGAACAAACAAACCTGTCTTGGACGAAGTACAACCAGAATGCTCCTTAGAAGCAAGAATGGCGATGGCGAAGCTGTATCTCACGTACTTTGGACATGTTGTCAGGAAGGATCAGTCCCTGGAGAAGAGCATCATGTTTGGTAGAGGGTCAGTAAAAAAGAGGAAGACCCTCAGTGAGATGGATTGACACGGTTGCTGCAACAATGGGTTTAAGCATAACAACAATTGTGAGGATGACGTAGGACCAGGCAGGGTTTAGTTCTGTTGTGCGTAGGGTTGCTGTGAGTTGGAACCAACTCGACAGCACCTAACAACAACGATAGGATGGAATAGTATACAGTCATTAAAAATGATCTTTTCAGAGAAAAAATGTATTGATGTGGGAATATGTTCACAAAAAAATGTTAACAGAGATGTATCTCAATAAACTTAATGATTATTGTTACGAAACAGTATGTTAAAGCATAATACAATTTCAAGTTAGTGAAGTCGTATAGGTATCTAATTCAAAAATAGAACAAATTCCCAATGGTGATTATCTCTGGGAGGGATATGAGTTGTTTTTATATTTTCTTTTTTGTTGTTGTTGCTTTCATTCTAAAATTTGCTGCAATTAATATAATTTTATACTCAGGAAAAAATATTCATGCTATGTTAATTAAAAAAAAAAAAACCTATAGTCCACTCTCTTCATTTTAGAGATTGCCCGAGAGCACAAGCAACTCTTCTGTTGGGCAGATGCTGGCTTTGAGGATTCCTGGAGGGTGGAAACAGCCCACCAGACTGTGATGCTAGAGAGCACCTCTGGATTTTAAATTCCTCTCATCCGTCTTCTACCTGTGTGACACTAGACAAGTTACTTAATCTTTCTGAGCCTCAGCTTTCCATCTGTATAATGGACATCATAAATCTGAATAAGACGGCACATGTAAAGGACGTGGCACAGTTCTAGACCATGAAGTTCAATTACTGTCAGTAGCTACAGGGTAGAATTCCTTGTATATAGTGGACATTTAGTAATGAGTGTTGTTACCCTTCTCCTGGCCCTTAGTACACCATGGACACAATCTAGGCATTTCTGCAGTTGGGTTAGAACTAATTTAGAGGTCCCAGACATTGTAAACAAGCCAAACCATGCTCAGCCCAGCAAAAGAGCCTCCTGAGACCATGAGAGTTTCCCACGCGTGTGTGGCTGGGCACATGACCCATTCATTCAACAAACATATGAAGAGCTGCTCCATTTCTGCCCCTGTGGACTTCACTCTAGTGAGGGAGACAGGTTATAAGCACATAAACAAACAAACAAAAGGATTACCAATTGGTAAGAGCAATGAAGGGAACAAAGAACTGAAACAGAAAATTAACCCAAGCCAGGGTAGGCCTCTCTGAGGAGGTGGCTTAGCCCACAATGTCTGGGGCTCAGTACCAAAACCAAACCAAACCAGTTGCCATGGAGTCGATTCCAACTCATGGTAACCCCGCATGTGTCAGAGTAGAATTGCACTCTGTAGGGTTCTCAAGGCTGTGATCTTTCAGAAGTAGACACCAGACGTTTCTTCCAAGTGCCTCTGGGTGGACTTGAACCACCAGCTTTGGTTAGTAGCCAAGCTCTTAACCGTTTATGCCATCCAGAGACAGGACATAGTAGGAATCTATAATATATGAAATCTCCTTCCAAGGTTCTCTATACCCAGCCTTCCAGCACCACTGCCTGGCTCTGCTGGCTGCCCCAGGACCCAGTTCCTGAGCAATGCTGTGGACCTACCAAGCCAGAGCCCCGTGCAGCCAAGGATGCCAGAGGAGACAGGTGGGTGACCCTTCCCTTACGACTATCCCAAAACTTTTTGCATTCCCTATCTCGTCTGATCCTCAGGACAACCTGTGAGGAGGTCAGTGTCAGATTCTTGTTCTCCAGTCTAAGCAGAGGCTCAGGGAAGTTAAGAGACTTGCTCAAGTTTCCACAGCAAGCAGGGACAGTGACTCAGCCCTGCCCTCCTACTCTGGGTATTCTCCACTCTGCAGAGGCTGCCCTCTGGGGTGGTGGGTAGAGGCAGTGTCATCACTAGAGGGGGTTGGGGGTGTGGACTGCACCAAGTGACACTGTAAGAGGGGGTGACACCAAAATGACTGTCTATAAAATTTTTGTGCAGCGTTTCAACAGAAATTTATTATTTCTTATAAAAATATCCCTGTAGTTAGTTATAACAAAAACATTTTTTGTAACCCTAGCTTACGTGTTTCAATATACCTACAAGGCTAAAACTCTATGCTAATTTACTTTTTGAGCCTTCTAATGCTCTCTAATGGTCAGAGCTGTCATTATCCAATTACAATGACACTTTGAATCACGTGGTTTCATCTGGCAGTGTTTGTAGAGTTGCTGATTTTGCCAAACTTTCTGGTGTTTTAGCTACCATATTGTGGTAATTAGCATAGGAGGGTGACACCACGAGTTACCGCACTGGGTGACACCAACCCTAGTAACACCACGGGGTGGAGGTGAGTTCAGGGCTGAAGGCAGGAGAAGGTGGAAATGCCACACACTGAGACCCTCAAGGAGGCATGGAGGAGCCGCCATAGGAAGCCAAAGGGGCAACCCAAGGCCTGTGAGAGGCAGAGCGGGGCCAGCCAACCTGGTCTGAGAACCCACAGCCACATTGTACACATACCAGCTTTGAATTTGGGCATGCCGTTATGCACCCTGTGACTATGAGAAGAAGGCTTCTATTCTCTCATCTGTAAAGTGGGATAATGACAGTACCTCTCACAGAGAGCTGTGAAGATTAAAGGACTTACTGCAGAATGATTTCTGGCACTTCGTGAGCACTCAATACATGTTAGTTACAAAGATGATTATAATTACTACAGAATGACTAGGTCTCAGACCTGGCCTAGGCCCTGGGGACACTGCAGAAACAAGGCAAAGTCACTACCCTCAGAGATCTTTCATTTTAGTGAGGAAGGCAGACAAACAGATTAGTAGAATAATAAATTAGAATTTCAGAGGGCCATGAAAAAAATAAAATAGGAAGTGCCTGAAGGGTGAGTGTAAGACTACTTGAAATACAATAGTCAAGAAGGGTTTCTCTGATCTGAGACCTGAATGTTGGGAAACAGGCAGAGGAGGAAGATGGGAGAGCTTTAAGGAAGAGGGTACAGCATGTGCAAAGGCCCTGTGGCTAGAAAGAGCTTGGCATGTTCAGGGGAAATGTCTGAGGGGTGTGGAGCTTTGTAGGTCAGCGTAAGCTTTTTTTTTTTTTTTTTAAGTGAGTTTATTCTGTGTACTGAATGAACTAGAAGGGGCAGGAACAGAAGCAGAGAGAGCTGCTGGAGGCATGATGAGGACAGAGTCCAGTTAGGGGAGAGATGACAGGGACATGAGCTAAAGCTGCAGAAATGAAGATAGTGAAAAATGGCTGACTTGAGGTGAGAACAATCAGAATGTGCTGGTAAATTGGATGTGGGGTGTGCCAGGAAGAGGGGAATCAAGAATATGTCCCAGGGCTTCGACACCAGTTAGTGCCAGTTACTAAGATGCAGAAGACTAGGAGCAAGTTGGGAGACCAAGAATTCTGTTTTTGAAGAAAATGTTCTTTGATGGTTAGGAGGGTGGAGAGGGAGGGAGAGGGATATTTACTAACTAGATAGTAGGCACAAAATTATTTTAGGTGAAGAGAAGGGCAACACACAACACAGGGGGAGTCAGTACAACTGGACTAAACCAAAAGAAAAGAAATTTCTTGAATACAACCAAACACTTCGAATGCCAGAGTAGCAGGGACGGGGGTCTGGGGACCATGGTTTCAGGGGACATCTAGGTCAATTGGCATAACAAAATGTATTAAGAAAACGTTCTGCATCCTGCTTTGGTGAGAGGTGTCTGGGGTCTTAAATGCTAACAAGTAGCCATCTAAGATGCATCAGTTGGCCTCAACCTACTTGGACGAAAGGAGACTGAAGAACACCAAAGGCATATGGTAAAGATGAGCCCAAGAGACATAAAGGGCCGCATAAGCCAGAGACTCCATCAGCCTGAGACCGGAAGAACTTGATGGTGCCCAGCTACCAATGATCACTGCCCTAACAAGGAACACAACAGAGAATCCCTGCTGGAGCAGGAGAACAGTGGGATGCAGATCTCAAATTCTCATAAAAAGACCAGGAGACTGGAGGGACCCTGACTGTCATGGTCCCCAGACCATTTGTTAAGCCCAAGGTTGGAACCATTCCTGAAGCCAACTCTACAGACAGGGATTGGACTGGAGTGTAAGATAGGCAGTGATACTGGTGATGAGTGAGCTTCTTGGCTCAAGTGGACACCTGAGTCTATGTGGGCAACTCCTGTCTGGTGGCGAGATGATAAGGAAGAGGGGGATATGAGCTGGTTGAATGGACACAGGGAATACAGGGTGTAGAGGAGGAATGTGCTGTCTCATCAGGAGAAGCGCAGCTGGGAGTGCATAGCAAGGAATGTATAACTTTTTGTATGAGAGACTGACTTGATTTGTAAACTTTCACCTAAAGCACAATAAATAAAAAAAAAAAGAATTCTGTTTTTGACAGGTCATATTTGAGGTGCCTGTTCAACACTCAAAAAGAGTGGCCAAGCAGGCAATTGGATACATGAGCCTGGGTTCAGGAGAGAAGTCAGGAGTGAAAACAGGTTTGGGAGTCCTGGAGCCCTCCAACATTTAGAGACAAGGAAAGGATCCAGTGGGGAAGGAAGTCCCAGGAAGGTGTGATGTCCCAGAGAAGGGGTTTTAGAAAAGAAGAAACGGCTTTAGGGAGGGAGGAAGTCACCTGGGTCCCAATTCCTGAGAGGTCACATCAGAACGGTGGGGTGACAGCCCCACTGGAGAGAACCAGAAGTGAGAAAGCAGAGCCATTGAATACAGACAGTTTTGCAGTAGATCAGAGAAATGGGGTTGTACCTGGAGGGGTCATGGGACAGTGTGTGTGTGGAGTGTTTTTGTTTTTTTTTTTATCTTTAATTATAGTGATGTACATACAACAAAACACACAATATTTCATCAATTTTTACATGTACACTTCAATGACATTGATTACATTCTTCAAGTTGTGCAACCATTCCCAATTATCTTTTTCCCAATTATCCCACTACCATCAACATTCATTCAATTCATTCTAAGCAAAAAAAAAACCCATTTCCCTCCTGCCTCCTGCTCCTGGCAACCACTATGGTTTATTGCTTATTTCATATAAGTAATAGCATACAGTATTTGTTCTTTGGGTCTGACTTATTTCACTCAGCATAATGTCCTCTAAGTTCATCCATGTTGGGCATGCATCAAGACTTCATTTCTCTTCATGGCTGAGTAATATGCCATTGTATGTGTATACCAAATTTTGTTTATCTGTTGAGGTGTGATGATTTGCTTTTGTGTGGCCTTGCTTGCCATGGTCTTGTAACTCCCAAGTGATTGGACAGGGCTATGAAAATAAGGTAATTGTGGCCCACCAAAGAGATTGGTCAGTTTTGCCATCCCTCTAGACTTAAAACGAGCTATCCCAAAGCTAGGAAAGAGGGAATCTCACTGCCACCAAGGAGGAGGGGCCAGGAATGGAGCATGTCCTCTGGACTCTGGATCCCTGTCCTGAGGTACCTGTAGACCCAAGAAACAGAGAGAGAGCTGTAACAGCGAAGATGGCGAGAACCAGTGACAGAGAAATAGCGGCAGGAGAGACCAGCAGGAGACAGCACACGCAGCAGGCCTCCAAGCCCACAAAGCTAGAGCTGAGCCAGAGTATTTAATTTTCACAAAGTCCCATTTATCTACTTCGTTTTTTTGCTGTTCATGCTTCTGTTGTCATGTCAGATAGCCCGTCACAAAAACCTACATCCCACAGCTTCATCCCTACATTTTCTTCTATGAATTTTATGGTTTAATTTTCAGATTAAGGTTCTTGATCCAATTTGAATTGGTTTTTGTTTATGGTGTAAGTGTTGGATTCTGGTTCATCTTCATGTGGCTATCCAATTTCCCCAGAACCATTTATTGAAGATTCATCCCTCATTGGATGGATTTAACATTCTTGTCAAAAATCAGTTGACCATAGATGTGTAGATTTATTCCCGGGCTCTCAACGCTATTCTGTTGGTCTATGTGCCCATTATTACACCAGTACCAGGCTGTTTTAATTACTGTAGTTTTATGGTATGTTTTGAAGTCAGGAAGTATGAGTCTTCCTACTTTATTCTTCTTCTTTAGGATTGCGTTAGCTATCTGGGATTCTTTTCCCTTCCATATAAATTTGAAGATAGGTTTTTCCATTTCTGTCAAGAAAACTGTTGGAATTTTGATGGGAATTGCGTTGAATTTGGAGAGTATTGCTTTTCCGTCTTGGAAGAAGTACAGCCAGACTGCTCCTTAGAAGTGAGGATGGCAAGACTTCTCACGTACTTTGGACATGTTATCAGGAGGGACTAGTCCCTGGAGAAAACATCATGCTCGGTAGAGGGTCAGTGAAAAAGAGGGAAACCTCAGTGAGACGGACTGACACCGTGGCTGCAACAATGGGCTCCAAATAGCAACAATTGGGCGATTGGGCGGATGGCGCAGGACCAGGCAGTGTCTCGTTCTGTTATACAGAGGGTTGCTGTGAGTCGGAACCGACTTGACAACACCTAATAGCAACAACAAAGTATCGCTTTGGGTAGTATTGATATCTTAACTATATTAAGCCTTCCAATCCATGAACACAAAATGTCCCTCCATTTATTTAGGTCTTGATTTCTTTTAGCAATGTTTTGTATTTTTCTTTATACAGATCTTTCACCTTCTTGGTTAAACTTATTTCTACTTTATTCTTTTAGATGCTATTATAAAAAGTTGTGTTTTCTTAATTTCCCTTTCCTCTTGCACATTGCTGTTGTATAGAAACCCTACTGATTTTTGTGGATTGATCTTGTACTTTGCAACTTTGCTGACTTCACCTACTAGTTCTCATAGCTTTCTTGTGGATTCTTTGAGATTTTCCATGTATAGAATCATATCGTCTGTGAAAAAGGATAGTTTTACTTTCTCCTTCCCAATTTGGATACTTTTTTTTTTTTTTTTTCACATAGCCTAATTTCTCTGGCGAGGACTTCCAGAACAATGTTGAATAGTAGTAGCGATGGGGTATGTTTTTAAGATGTTGGGTGCCATTAAGGCATACTTGTGTGCTAATGGAAATGCTGCAGAAGAAACTAAGAGATCAGTGATGCCATACAGAGGGAAGCCTGGCATAGTCATGCCCCAAGGAGGATGGCGTGGGATTCAGGGGAGTGGGGGGAAAGATTGCAGAGAGAGGAGGACAGTTTCCTCCATGGAAGAGGAGGGAGGGCAGAGTCAGAGAGACTCAGGGAGGGGGCCAGTTTGGGGAGGGAGCACAAGTGAGGTAATGGAAGGAAAGTCCTCACACAGACGCTGGCAGGATCACAGTTACAGGATCCTAGTGCAGGGCTGGGCAAGGCATGGACACTCAATACGTGGCGGAGGTACCATCAATCCCCATTATTCATAGATTCCATATTTGTGAATTTGCCTATTTGCTAAAATTTATTTGTAACCCCCAATTCAACATTTGCAGTGCTTTCATGGTAATCTGTGGACATGTGCAGAGCTGTGAAAAATTTGAGTTGCCAGATGAAAAGTTCTCAACTAAAGTTGAACAAGGTAACCCTCTGTTTTCTAGTTTCAACCCTAATACTATAAACAAGTGTCCTCTTTGTGGTCTATTTAGTGCCATGTTTTTCTTATTCTTGTGCTTTTTGTTTGTGATTTCAGTGTTTAAAATGGCCACCAGCGTAGTTCTGAAGTGCTGTCTAGTGTTCCCAAGCACAAGAAAGACGGTTGTGAGGTGCCTTACAGAGAAAATTTGCGTATTAGATATGCTTCACTCGGGCATGAGTTACAGTGCCACTGGCCACGAGTTCAATGTTAATGAATCAACAATATGTGTTAAATAAGGTGTCTTTAACAGAAATAGGCATAAAACAAGGCTATGTATTATTGATTGGCTGATGAAAGTGTTGTGACCAGAGGCTCACAGGACCCTAACCCTGTATTTCTCCTAGGAAAAAATTAGCAGTATTTGCTAGTTCAGCATTCACAGCAACTTCATAGAACATAACTTCTGCAAATAATAAGAATCGACTGTCTTTTTCCCTATGTTGGGCTTCTGACAGCACCCCCTTTCCTGAGGCAGAGGGGGGCCTTGTGAGCCATCAAGGCCAAAGCCTTCCCAGAGGCTCTGACTTCTCTCCTTCACCCAAGTACACCGACTTTGGCCAAAGCTTTTGGTTCAGCTAGAGCCACCTCGAAGTGGGTGTTTCCACAAATGAGGGCTCCTTGCCCCCCTCCGCCAGCACCCTGCAACTCCCCACACCTGATAGTGGGTGATGGAGTCACCAGAGGCCAAGCGATGGGGTCACTTGGGGTAAAGAGACAAAACCAAAGTTTTCAATGAGACAACTGAGGCTCAAGCAGGGCACACAGGTTTCAGATCCAGGGGTGGTTTTTCTTCGAAGCAGGGCACAGCTCAGGCACCTAGGACTCAGGGATTGAAAATTAGGGGTTGGCCAAGTAGATCTCAGAGGTTTGACTCCATCTCTAGAAATGCTGCTGGCGTTGCCCACCCCACACACCTTTCCTACTCCATCCACGACACCCTAAACCCTGAGGCACTTTCCAACCCAACTGCACCTCCGTGTAGGATCCTAGCTTAGAGGAGTAAGCAGGCCACTGGGCTGAATGAGCTACACCTTTTTAAAGCTTACTGGAGCCAAGAAGAAAGGGAGCTTTGGGGGTAACTCCAGGAACCAGTCCTGGGGAGCCCTGTTGCCCTTAATGTGACCTTCTTGTACCCCCACCTACAACATATGCTTTCTTACCCTCATAGTAGCCCCTCGTCCAACACTCACACCCCCCAGGAATTACATCCACGGTCCATGTGTGGTGCCTCTGGCCCTGCTGTGTTCGGCTCTGGCCTCCCTTCCAGCCTGCTCCCAGGGCAGCCTCCTGCCTCCCTCCCTCCTCTGCTCCCCTGACACCCACTGAGTCAACGTTGCTGAACTCAAGGACGCTGCGTTTGAACTCACAAGCCTGGCAGACTGAGACAGCCTCAGTGGGCTGCTGTCACTTCACAACTGTGTGACTCCTGCCCAGCTCTGACCCTCCTGTCTCTTCCTCTCTACCATCAAATGACACCTTGTTTAAACCCGGGAACTTCACAGGACGGTTTTGATTGACCAAATGCTCCAGGAACTCCCTCCCATAGTCAGGAACTCATCTCTGGCACACCAGGGTGCTGGGGCATGGCTCACAGAGCTGGGGGGCACTGGCACCCCTCCCCCTTTCTCTCTGTAGCCAGGAGAGCTAGAGTCTGAATTCCACCCCCCACTGGGCTTCCTTCAGGTGAGCTAATTTTAAACACTCTAAGACCAAATGGTGTTGCTTCCACCTTTTGCTTCTCACTACAGATAATTTCCAGCTTCTTAAAGAAAAAGTCTTGAGTCTTCTCCACAGCTTGAACTGGCCAAGCTGAGAACCGCGCCTTTTTTCTTTCTGAACTGAGAGCCTCAGAGACTAAGATACACTATCTGTCTGCTGGCCACTCGAAGAAATCAGGGAAAATGTGTCAGGAGCCAATGAATATGTTCATCTACTTTGCCCCAATAGTCTCATTTCCGAAAAATTACAAAATATAGGAGGAATAAAACAAAACACAAAGATGTCCATTGCAGCTCTATTTATAGCTAAAATTAAAAAAATACATACATGGAAAGAAACATCCAACAAGAGAATGGCACACACCCATTAAAAACAAGAATTCTATGTCAACACTGAAAAATAGAGGAAAAAATTAGGATAAAAGTTAAATGAACATTTACAACTTTGTTAAAAAAAGAAAAAGTCAGGAGTGTTCATTATAAAATCCTGTTAGTCTAATAGGATTTTCGTCTTTCCCATTCTTCCCCTTCTAATTTCTTTCAATGCCACCAGAGAGGTGGTCAGTCCTAAACCTCCCCCGAAGACTACCATAGGACAGAAATCTTTAATAACCGTTGCTTAAGAAACAATTGGCCAGACTGGCCTAGTACTTAAAAAAAAAAAAAAAAAAATTTTTTTTTTTTTTTTTTTTGAAGATTAAAATGCAGCACACCATGCCTGCAGGCTTAGGGTTGAGATGTGGTGGGAATAGTCCCACTTCTTTTATTTATTTAGAGTCACTCTGCCAGTATGGGGACAAGAACAGAGGCCCTCGGAACTAGTGACTAACAGCTGGTTGGCAGAGACTCATGACGACCCAGGAGGCAGTGCGCGTGAAGGGACTCTGCAAACCACAAGACACCGTCCACGTGCAAGACAGTTCTGACGTGGGGCCAGGCAGTGACAGGACCTCAGGACTGGAGCTGAGAGGCCGGCTGGCCTGCCGTTGCTCTCTGCGGTCCAACACCAGACGGCTGTCCAGCGCCTTTTTACTGACCAGGGCTTCACTGCACGCTAGGCGCCCGTTGTATTGTTGGCCAAGGGTATAAAAACATCTTCATTATGCTAAGCTGAATTTGGCCTCCCCATCACTTGGGTGGACTGGCCCCACTTCTGCCTGCCCTATGGAGCTACAGGGAATCATTCCAGCCCAGTGGGCTCCCCCTGTCAGTGCTGGCAAACAGCTACCATCTCTTCCCAGTTCTTCTTTCCTCATCTTGGCCCGTTCAGGGTCCCTCAGACAGTGCAGACGGCCCACAATGCTGGCTGCTCTCCTCCTACACGATGGCCCTTCAGTTTACCGAGGAAATCACATAAGCAAAAGCCCTCCAGGCCACATCTGACCAACAGCACTAGCACAGGGCTCTGTCCTCTCCCTGCTCTGATCTTACAATTTCCATTGCTCCACCCAGGACAGGATCTGTGACCACGGCAACCTTGTCTGAATATAACTTGTCTTTGAGCTTCAAGTCAACCTGTCTCTGCCTCCTTCCCACCTAGTTCTAGCCCGTTTCACATGCACACAGGTGACGTTTTAAATGGAGGCACTGCGTTGTCTGCTTGATACCAGCACCTCCCCACGGAGGCACTCACACCCTCTGAAGAGGGCCGTGAACAGTCATGTCAGGGAAAAGGAGACGCAAGACAAAAGGACATATTTACGGTGTGTTTTCCGTTTTTCTTTTTGCACAAAAACAGTCCATTTATTCAAGTGTTCTCCAGCACAAGTACATTAGAAAGGAGCTTTATTATATTCTTCTGGGCACAAAAAAAAAAAAAAAAAAAAAAAAAGTGATGAAGGCGGAACTGACAGACTTTCTACATCTGCTGCACGCATTGACCTCTTTAATTATTTCATAAACAGCTATGTCACGAGCATCACTTACACAGAGATACAACAGAACACTGGGGAGGCTGTAGGGGGCTGCTTGGGGCCCTCGCTCACCTGCCCCTCCCTTGGTGTCCCAGAACCAGACTGTGAAATGTACATTATTATTGTCAATAAATAGAGAAGCAACCCTAAAAAAATATATAGTGGTGAAAGGATGCTGGAATCAGGGAGGTGGAAAAAAATAGGAGAAAAGAGGAACTCAAAGGAAAGAGGGCGGGGCGGGAGGGGTCTGGGGAGTACGTCCTGCATTTAGCTGCGTGGAATGTGGAGTGGAAGTGCTCTGCCGCCGGGGTCAAAGCGAAATCGTCTGTAACAGGAAAAGTTATTACCAAATCAGCTACGGAGTTTATTCTTCAGTATGAATACATGATTTCCCACAAATAAGTAAGCACCCGCTACTTCAATGCCTCAGCTAAAACACATGAAATCGCTCATTTAGTTTTCAAGTACAAAGTTAAAATGCCTTTTTAATAATAATATATCAGAGTAAAATAATAGTCTCTTTTAAACTCCACTACAAGAAAACAAAACAAACAGTCATTGTCCAGACAGCAGACTTAATTTAACAATATATATTTTTAATAAAATGTTTTTAGCACCTTGTTGAGTCACCTCCTCCCTCTGCGTATTCTAAGGAATTTCGGCATTTTGTTGTTGTTGTTGTTGGGTTGTTGAATTCTAGGGTTGTGCAACCAAATCAGTCTGTGAAGTAAAATGGGTCTAAGGGGATGCTTTAGATCCCTGCTCATCAACTCAGGGATAGGGTGAGGCCACCGGGCTGGGGTTTGATGAAGTTATCCACCAGCTCTCCTTGAGAGGAGCAGATCTGGGGGGTTTCCAGTTACTGAAGCTACAGGAATCCATGGACCTCCATTTTAGGGAAGATAACAAGTTGCCACTGGCAAAGGGACCTTCCATCCTTGCCCCCACTGTTTTGTACCTATTTCTCCCTCCGCCAAAACTCCACTGCCTAGGGCCAGACATAACCAAGAGGTTACCAACCAAAAGCCCACCTTTACCAGATCTCTGGAACACAGGTGCAGGGCAGCAACTGTTCTTCCCAAAGTCCCCAGCCTTATTTTCCAAAATGTAAAGAGTTTCTGCTAGGACAGTGGAGTTTACCCTTTGAGTTACTCTATTCTCATTCCTCCCAGATCCTCCTGACACCTAGCACAAAGCAGGTGAGAAGACGGCTACACTTTTGGTTAAAGACACAGACTCATCTGGGAACGGCCAGAATGGTGATTCTAGCTCAAGACCATCCCTCCCTCACACCTTCTCCAACCTGTGATGGGGGGAAGGCTTCAGCTGCTTACTGGCCCGTGGGCAGGCCTCCCCAGGGACAACTCCAGTGTCACCCTGTGTCACAAGCACTGGGAGCAACCACACTAGAGAATGCCTGATGACAAATTCAGATTACTCACTTCCCAGGAGCAAAACGTGGACCTGGTGAGAAACTCGCTTCTCACCAGAATCTCGGCTCTGCCATTCCCCTGACCAGCACAAACCACCAGACCTTTCAGGCCACTGTACAGGCAGGCCCCATGGCCCTCACCCACACCCACACCTCGAGGGGGCTCCTGCCAATCTCCTGACGGTGACAACTCTGAAAGACACTAGTGTCACAGCAACTCCACCCTAAGCAGACCAGTGACAGGAATCCAAAACTGCCTTCAAATTTGACTTCACAGATACTTCTGTAGTCAAAATTATGGCAACGAATGATTGCAGTTTTACTGTAGTAACATTTTCCAAATGGCTCAGCTGAAATAGGCCTTCCCTTGCTCCTATTAAGAGGCCTTCCTGGCCTCAAGATGGTGGATTATTCCCATCTAGTGGAGGTACACAGCTGGTGGCCAGGTTAAGTGGGAGGTGATGGAAGTCAGCCCCTCTGAGACCCACTCAAGGCCAAAGGGCCTTTTTTCTGGCTGCGTCTGCCTCTTCCAACCGGTACCCTAGCAACTCACCAAAAATTACATGGGCATCTCCATCAGCCAACCACTCCCAAGCCCGTTTCAAAGCTAAGAGGTCCTGGAGGGGAAGTTTGCTTCCTCTTACGGGAAGTTTGCTTTCTAGTAGGATGGTCAATAGCGAGAAGGCAACTGCTCTTGGTCTAGAGAGAACAAAGGATAACAACACACTCATGTCTTCATCTGCTGATCGAAAGGCTCTCCACTACTTCCCACCTGCTGGACCCCAGCGTACTGTTCTCCAGTCTGCCTGTGCACTAACAAATCAGTCCCAAAGGGAAAGGAATTAGCACCAGCCAACTTGAGGCCCGTGGGGGCTCAGCAGCCACCTGCTGGAAACTAGCTTCTTCCTCAGGTAAGGGACCAAGGGTTTCGTGACCCTGGCACTAGCACCCGACTACTGTCCCCAGGCAAGAGCCACAGATCTCTTTGGCACCATGCCCCTCTTGGCACCTATGGTAGGAAGGTTGTCATCCTCGGTCCCTAGAAGCCCTCGTTTCTCGTTTCCAGAGGGTTAATGGGCCTACTCTTTGGAAAGAAAATTCCACTGGGAATATACTACAGAATTTTCCCTAGGCCTTCTTCGTTTCTCCCACTCCACTGCCTTTGCTCTCAACCTTGTCCATATCAAGAGTAATGACCTCCCACTTCAATTCTTATATGACTCTGTCTCAGCCTGTCATAGCTCCTTTGGAAGGTGACCCAATACCTCTCTCCAGAAGTGCCCCTAGGATTGGAGATGGATTAAGTTCCCAGCTTGGTCAAGTTGGCACATTCCCAAGGTCCCTTTGCCAAGTTCTATCGTGAGACCAAACCCATTGGTTGGGCTGGAAAAAAAGCTGGTGATTGTTAACTCCAGTCTTTGCAAGGTGGCCCCATGGGTCATCTGGCCTATTGTGGGGCTGCCAGGTTGCTAGACTGAGAACAACTGCTCCTCAAGTAGTCACAACGAGGCTTCCTCTAGCCTCTCTGACCTCCATTTCTTTTCTGAGCAAGCAGCAGGACCCTGAACAACGTTCAAGGAAGCAGGCCTAATTATTTCTTTTCTCTGCCTAGAAAGAAATCCCTTGGGCTTGCCACATCCATAGCTACCAATTTTGTTCAGACTCCCCAAACCAACCTCTTGGGTGGAGCACTAGGCCCAGTTAAGGTAGTGCTTGGGCCATAAGAAAAGCTAACTCCTTCGCATAAGCAGTGGACAGAAGGCCTGAGAGAGCCCGAAGCAGAGTTGGAAGCCTGTTTGTATAGGAAGGCTCAGAAGACACTGTCCTAACGCTGGGAGCTGGGAAGACCTTAGTGTTGGCTCGAGGGGGAGGGAGCACCTTGGACTGCCTGAGGCAGCCCTCCTCCCCCCAGCCCTCCTGGAGTGGTGCTGGTGGACCCGTGGCCAGGAAGAATGGAGTCTGGCTGGAGGAAGGAAGGGACAGGAGAGCACCAGTTAGGTACAGGGACTCCAAAGAGGGAGGGCAAAGGTCTCTCCCTCTTCTGGCTGCTCCAGCCCCATGGGGCCTAGTCACCACCTGCCATGGGTCATGGAGGTGGCAGGAAGCAACTGAGGAAGCTTGATCTTAAAAGCCAATCTTAACAAGAAAATGAGCAGACTGGGGTCCAGGACTGAACACCCCAAACAGGAGTGGGAGACTGGCCACCAGCTGGAAGCTTTCTCCTGAGCAATGAGCAAGGGATGCAAAGCCTTGGTTTTGCTTTGTCACTAATTCCTAATTTGCTTTATTCAAAAGATGAGGTTCCCTGTCCCATTTTTTTCCAGTGGAAGTCCCCTGGCCAAGGCAGACCCGGATGTCAATTTGGTTTTGGTTGGGGGAGAATAGGTGGGGGAGTAGAGGGCTGACTTTACTGGTGCCTAGACTTGCAGGTCAGTATCACAGGTTGCTAACAGAAGAATCTTTTGACATCACCAGGGGCAAAAAGAGATAGAACACTACCTGCTAGAGGAGAGCACCTGCTAAAATAAAACCTCCTCCTTCTTCCTGCCTTTCAGCACCTAGCAACTTCTGGGATTGACAGTCTGCCTGCAATCAGGGCAACAGAGGTAAATAGCTGCGCGGGTTGACTCCACAAAGTCCTGAATCCTGGGGAGCGCTGGGGGCTCCTGGCGTGTGTGCACGTGCACGCTATGTGTCTGTACAGAAGTGTTCCTGTGTCTGTGAGATTGACTGGGTGGGCTTCTGTCTGCAGTGGGGCCTGGGGCTCAGCACACTGAGCCCCTCCCCGACACCCCACTCCATAATATTCCTCACATCTGACCCTATCTATGTATTTATACAGTGCCTATTACTGTAGGCCCTATCTTTCTAGGGATGCGAACATGGGACCATGTGCTTGGCAGCACACCCCCCATCTCTGCCAGTCCCAGGAGGTGCCATCCCCCCTCCCATTATAAAATATATATCTCTATATGCCACATATCTACACCCCCTTGATCCAGGCAAGCATCTGCCCGTCGGGCCCTCACCCTGGAGCCACCAAATGCCATCCCTTCCTACCGCCAACACCAGGCGGTCTGCCTCTGTAGGAAGTGGGACCAAGTGTCGTGCAGCTGGGGCTCCAGGTGCTGCTGGCTCGAGGTAAGAGCACAGCTATCATCAGACCAAGTACTAGAAAAGAAATACACACCACTCCAATCATACACACAAGGAGAGAGTCTGCTGGGTCCTCCCTCCAGCCCTGACACACCTGACTCAGAGGAGGGGAAGTAGAAGAGAAGAGGGCTGACCCGGAGCAGACTCTCGGGACGCCTGCTATCGTTGTGCCCGGTGGCCCACCTGGCCCAATGGGTGGGGAGCCAGGGCACCAGAGCCACCACTTTTACTTAAAAAGCACCCTTCTGCCCGCACCTTGGTTTGAAACCTAACGGGAGGGTGTTGGGTTTTTGTTTTCTTAAAGAAAATCTTAAAACAAACATAATTATAACCAGAACCATAAGAAGAATTATAATAAAATGTGTCATCAGCCTCTCAGTATAAAACTGCAGCCTTTTGGAGATGACCAAAAACATCACATTCCAGGGGCCAGGCGCCGCCTTGTGCACAGAGGGGTGCATGGTGGGGGCCTCATAAAAGAACACACAAAAGGCGACTTAGACAGGAAAGCACCAGTACGTTTTGTATGTTTTTTTATTTGCTCCAGGCGGGGTTTTAACTGTCACTTTCCCACACTCTGGATGACTTCTGATCCCACCACAAGGAGCCCTCGAATCAGCTAAAGTGAGAAATTGGGACTGAAGACCCCTCACCCTGCCATCTTCCCGAGGGAGTCTCCTTTTTGAAAAAAATCAGTTATTGCGTGAGTCTGGATGAATTTCACTCTCAGCTTCCCACGGTCCCGACCACCTCACCTCACCTAGCCCCTTTTTGGCAGGGAGAAACAGGAGACACCATTCCCAAGTTCTCCTCCTTCACTTTTTTAGAAACCAAGGAGGGAAAGCCCCACCATGATGGTAATTCACCTTCCAGCTCTATCCCTTTCTCCATCCTTGGTTAAAACCCTTTGCACATAAGGCAACGTGGAAGCTGATGTTTTTACTCATCTCGCTGTTTTAAAGCACCATTATGAAGTCGGGTTGTACAGTAGTTAACAGTACCTTTTATATATATATATATCTCACATCTATCATATATATATAAACTGTAAACAAGAGGTAACAGCGGCTTCTAGAAACTGATTTTCTTCAAGGTTTCCTGTGTGGTAGGCACCTAAAATACTGTAAAAAAGTATCTGTGTGGGTATTCCATCTTGCTGCTGCTAGCTGGGTTCTGTTTTGCATGACCAGGAATGGTGCTGGCAAGACGGCTCAGGGGCCAGGAAGGAATTGTGCCGCCTGACTGTCTATTTTCTGCCCCTGCTTGTGCTCCTATCTGATCAGGCTAGAGACAACAACAAAAAAAAAAGATATATAGTAAAAAAAAAAAAAAAAAAAAAAACCCAATATATAGATTTCTATAGAATTTCCTTTTTTCCTCTCTCCCATCTTTCCTCTGCAAGGTATTGTTACTATTTTTTGTTATTGATTTTTGCTGCATTAAACCCTCTTGTTTCAGTCACAGCAAGAAACAAAAACCCAAACAAACAGAAAACCCCTCTGGAAAGAGTAGAAAACAAAAGGTTTGACCAGAAATTAAAGGGGGAGGGGGAAGGGGCTTGGTTTTGTTTTTAAATAGGACTAAAGTTTAACATTGAAAAATCAGATGATGGCCAACCCTCTTTGCATGGCAAAGCCCTCCGATAATTTCAGCATCTGTGGTTTTGTTTTAAGTTCCTTTTTCTCTTCTGGGTGCTGATACTTCTCTCCATCCTCATGTCCTTGGTGTTTTGTTTTGTGTTTTTCATGTTTGTTTTTTGTTGTTGTTGTTTAGCTTTGTCACTACCTCAGTTTGCCCTCATGTCCCTTACACACAAGCAAAATACTCCTTCAGCGGAGCGAAGAGGTGGCGGATGACTGGCACGCTCCACGACCGGCCCAGCAGTCTCTGCCTTGCCAAGCGGCTCATGTTGGAGACGTCGGTATAGTGGACAGGGAAGCCAAACACCCTGGGAGAGAAAAGACAGGGCAGAAAGGGCAGGGGTGAATGTTGGGCCCAGGACCAGGCTGCTAGGAGGCGATTTGACCACACTGTTCTGGTCAGGAACATGTCACCAGCTCCTGGAGCTGACCAAAACGATGCTGACACCTGTCCCACACACACACCCTCCCCTTAAGTCTGCAGAATCGTTTGTCCTTTATACTGAGTGCAACACTGATCACCAACTCTGCCTGGCACTGCGCTAGTCTCTGGATTTAAAGGTAAGTGAGGATAATCACTGCCTAGAGGACTCGCAGCATTAGCAGAAACAAAGTTAGTGTTTGTGAAAAATACTCCCCCCCACCCCCGTATGCTCTATAATTCCACTCCCCATGTGATTTGGGTCTACAATGGACTTCTCAAGTCTGTGTGCCACAAACATACACTCCTAGTATCTTCCCCTTCAAGAGAGAAAACTCTACAATGGGCTGAACACTTGCCTCACTTTACAAGTTCAAGGACTTCCTTCCTGTTTGCTCTAGTTGTTTATATAAATGGTCTCCTTGTCTGGCTAAACCCCAGTTACACCCAGAGAACGAGGAGGTAATAATCTAGCCTGTGAGCCCCGTTTGCACCAAGCCAGGGGGCTGAGGCTGTAAGGTCCCCTTGTCCTATACTGTCTTGGTTTACAAAACTAGCAACACGGGTTGAGAAGCTCCTGCAGCTGCAATATTTCCTTGGAGTTCAACACAGCCTCCCTAGGGAGCCAAAGCATTTTGAATTGATTTCTAGACTCCTCTAACTTTGGGGACCAGCCTTAAAGTACACAGGGAGTGGGGCCTGGCTGGCCAGGATCCTCCCCAGCAGTCAGCCATGTTGGGAAATGCCTGCAGTACTGTGGAAAATACACATCTAGCCAGGAGAGGCAGAACCCTCCGTGAAGGACAGCAGTCACAAGACATCACACCACACCACACCACACACCATGCCCATGACGCCCACATGCCCGCTTGGGGTACCTTTCCATTTCAGTGCACCATAAGATGTCCTCTTTCTCATTCATGAAGACGGGGAAATGCTGGTCTTTGCCCTGCTTTATGGAGTTTGACCTAGTAGTAATGGTCCTCACTTTGCTGAACTGGAAGATGAGAGAGGAAAAGAGAGATGAGCAGCCAAGCACGGTCATGGACCTGCTGTGTGTGCCAACCCTCGCCAGGGACGGGTGAGCCCAACACCGGCAAGGCCTAGCCCGTCTGGGGAGCTGGGTAAGGGCTCCGGCGGAGCAGGTTCACTAGTCTTGACTAGACACCTCTGCCCTGCTCTTCTTCCTGCTTCAAGGTCACCTGGTTCAATCCAGCTAGCCAAAGACTGGTGAGATAGAAGCTCTACCTGCTCTGCTTCTTGACTAAGTCTTCTAAAGAACTGTTCCTTTCACAGCTATAGTAACTTGTTTTCCAAATGCAGTAACTTGGAGGCAAAAGAATGCCAAGTTACTCAGGGGCTGTAAGACACCCTCTGGGGCACCAGCAGCCCTGGATGTTGGAACCTGCGGACACAGAACCTGATGCCTTGTGTACTTGCTTGCTGAGACTTCTCTGGAAAGATAGAGCCTCCACATCACAGCAGTCTGCTCTGCTTTGAAGGCTTTTGCAACAGGTCCCAGCCAGAAAATTAAAAACAAAAAACCCGACAGCAGGTCCAGGGACCTTGGCAAAAGATTCCTTAGTGTCTCCCTCTGAGTAAATGGTGAGCAAGGCTGAAGGGCTGAAGACCAGCAACGACTTCTTGCCATGCCCTCCAAGGCTGACTGGTTGCATGACTGTGTACCAAAAAAAACTCAAACCCACTGCCATCGAGTCGATTCCAACTCAGTCACCCTAGAAGACAGAGAAGAACTGCCCCATAGGGTTTCCAAGGAACGGCTGGTGGATTCGAACTGCCGATCTTTTTGGTGAGCAGCTGAGCTCTTAACCACTGTGCCACCAGGGCTTCACATGGCCCTGCAGCATACTCTATGTTGCATTCCTCAAATGAGCTGTACACCCAAAGGCCTCGAAAGGCAGGCAGGACACAGCCCTGGTCACCACTCTAGCTCATCTGCCCTCTGCCTTCTCCCTCCCACCAGCGGAAGACCCTGGGCCTAACCTTGGCTATCCTGCCATGCTCCAGACACTCCTGCAGCTCCAGCTTATCGTTCATAGTGGACGCCAACGGCCTAGGAGGCAGAAGAGAGAATGTAACAACAGAAACCCAGAAAATGGCAGACACACGTAGCCATCGGACCCACACGGGTAAGTAAGAGAGACCCTCCCCCATCACCACCCACACATGTTATTCTGTGACATCGAGTCAATTCTAATCACAGCTATGCTATGACGACAGGGTAGAACCACCCCATAGGATTTCCTAGGCTGTATTCTTTACAGGAGCAGATCACCAGGCCTTTTCTCCCTCAGAGCAGCTGGTGGGGTCGAACCATCAACCTTTCAGTTAGCAACCAAGGGCTTAACCACCGTGCCACCACGGCTCCTTACACATGTAGCCCACTTCAAACTCCCCCAAACACATGAAAACACACTGCAGCCCCGATGGACACAAATCTACCAAGCACTAATCCTTAAAGGTAAATGCAAAAGCAGTCCCAAGCTGGTCTATAATATACTGTCACAGTGCTGTCGTGACCCAGTTTGAAATCATGGATAAAAACTCTCAACTTCCCTTCATGGGCAGTTTGCTAAGCCCATACCCCAACTACTTCCCTTGTCAGGTTCTGACACACTCCTGGGGTAAACACACATACGCATTGCCAAGGTCCAGATGACTGACACCCAACAACAGTCTTGGGTCTACAGAATTATTCAAATTATCCAATCCCCAGGAAGCCCACAAAACCTAACTAACCCGACCCTCCCACTGCAGTCAAGTAGATTCCAATACATAGCGACCATGTAGGACACAGTAGAACTGCCCCACCGGGTTTCCAAGGCTGAAACTCTTCACAGAAGCAGACTGACACACCTTTCTCCAGTGGAACAGCTGGTGGGTTCGAACCATTGACCTTCTGGTTAGCAGCTGAGTGGTAAACCACTGCCCTACCAGGGTTCCTACTTGCCATATACGAGCTGCCTCTTACAGTTCCAGCTTGCTGTTACTCTGTCCCCATGGCAACCCCTGTGTAACCCCATGTAGAGCCTCCTCTTGTTCAGAGGCATACATAATAAAGAATTCTGCTTTTCATCTTAAAAAAAAAAAAAGTAGTCCCAAACTATAGGTAGCACCTGCCCAGAAAGGAGCTGGGGGCGGGGAGGTGGCGGAGTGGGAAGCAATTATTTGATATCAGTTATTTTAAAACATATTAGTTTTAAAGGTGTGCACCATAAAGAAAGCTTTTAGGGTGTCAGAAATGTTCTGTATTTTGGTTGTGGTTCCACTGAACACTTTAAATGTACAATTTTAAATTATACCTCAATATAATTGATTTTAAAAGTGTGTCAAAACATAAGTAAAAGAGAAATGTAGACAAAATAGTTAAAAAGTTAAATGTTATGATATTTTAAACAGTTTCTGCTAAAAAACTTTTACACGCTCCATTTTATAAAATCCCGCACTTTTATATAATAGGTGCCAGAGTACAGGTCTTACTCCCGAGCACCCATGGCGGTGGCTGGATTAGCTCAGGCACAGAAGGGTCAAAGTCACATGTGGCCAGCAGACCTCTGCATCACGACAGGCGTGGTCACCAGGCCTGAGCGGTCCTGGTGGTATAAAGAGTGGGATCCCCCTCCTCTCTGCACGGTCCACTCACGCAAAGGAGAGAAATAGGGCTCAGGCTCTGTCCTTGACCTTGCAGGATGCCCCCTCCACTCTGAATGAAAATGAAGGCTGAAGTAATGAGTTAAAAAAAGAACAAAAAATTGACTGGGGGTGGGGAGGAGGATAGATCTTGGCAAAGTAGGGGACAGGTTCCCAGTGGGCCCAGGGGAAGGACAGAATCCGAAAGGCAGATCAAGGTGAGGGTTAAGTACACGGCAGAAGAGAAGGAATGGGAGGGAATGAAGGAGACCCAAACCGCTGCATGGGGGGCATGTGCCCACTCATGTGCACGTGCCTACGTACATTCACACGTGTGAGCGTGCCTAGGTACAGTCATACATGTATGTGCGTGCCTACGTATATTCATGCACGTGTGCCCATGCCTACGTACATTTGTGCACATGGGGGTGTGCTAAAGGAGCACACCTTGAGCAGGGGAGAGATACAGGTGGGTTGTGACAGAAATCAGTAGTGTAGAAAAGGAACCCAAGTAAAGAGAGGACGAACGCAAACAGAATGCTAGGAGGTCCTAAACTAGGTCTTGGCCAGAAAAAGTAGGAATAAAAGACGCTGAGTACAAAAACAGAAAAGGGTGTTGTGGACGAAAAGCCACCTGAAACGGTCTTCCACAGATCTTCACATCCTAACCCTTCCTTGACCACTTGCCCCATCCCCTGGCCCTGCTTTATTTTCCACATGCTCATTGCTTCTTCTCCCGTACGCTCCAAGCTCTGCATCTCCAGCAGGAGCGCCAGGCACGCGGAAGGCTGACGTTTTTCTTGAACAAGAACCCACAGTAGGTGATGGAACATCACCAGCTTCTGGGTCCACAGAAGACTCAAGAATGAAATGAGCCCCATAAAGCGAAGCACAGCCAAGTGGGCATGGGCTAGCTTCAATCACAAGTCTAGATGTTGTCAAGGAAGCAGAAGAATTGGAAAGGAAGTCAGAAGACTTAAATTCTACAGTCACCAAGAGAGTAAAATACTGTGGCCCTTGAACACGTCACTTTTCCTCAGAGGGAGTACGAGATAATTGATCATCACCTTCTGACATTTAAAAGGACTTGGTCAAACAGCAATAACCAAAAAATATAGGTGCGGGTATATATGTCGGCACATACGTACATTAAGTATGTTTATGTGAGTATATATGTGTACATATATACCCACTGCCATCGAGTCGATTCCGACTCATAGCGACCTTACAGGACAGAGTAGAACTGCCCCATAGAGTTTCCAACGAGCGCCTGGTGGATCTGAGCTGCCGACCTTTTGGTTAGCAGCCACAGCACTTAGCCACTACGCCACCAAGGTTTCCATATATATATATATATATATAGGCGTGTGTATATGTACATGCATTTACATGACTGTATGCACATATACTCATAATAAAGCACATAGAGGACACAGTTATGGACACCTCTTAAACATAACCAAATACCTTGCAGGACTGGCTTTCTGGGTTTGAAGGATTAGTTAGGACTATTTTTTTTTTTTTTTATAGTTTTGTGGGACATCTTGGTCAACTGGCATAATACAGTTCACAAAATTACATTCTACATCCTAGTTTGTGAGTAGCATCTGAGATCTGAAAAGCTTGCAAGTGGCCATCTAAGATATAACTCTCTGTTTCAATTCATCCAGAGCAGAAGAAAAAGAGGGAAACCAGAGACTCAAAGAAGAAACCAGTCTACAGGACAAATAGTCCACACGAACCATGGCTTCATTTACCCTGAGACCAGAACTAGGTGGTGCGCAGATATTACTATTGGCCATTCTAATCAAGGCTACAATAGATGTACCCTGATAGAATGGGAGAAAAATGTCAAACAGAACCTCAAATTCCTTAAAAAAAAGAAAGGAACCAGACTTACTGGACTGGTTGAAGACTGGAGGACTCCCTGACTATTGCCCTGAGACAGTCTTTAAACCTTGAACTGAAACTAACACCTAAGGTCACCTTGTAGATAAATAACAGATTGGCTCACAAAATAATGAACATCACCCACACATACTGAGCTCCTTTAAAAAATTACCTATATGAGACCAAATGGTCAACAATTACTTTAAAACAGATGAGCATGTAAGGGGTCAGGAAAACTAGATTAATGGAAATGGAACAACCACAATGGAAATGAGAGTGTTCACGCATTATGAAGAATGTAACTAATGTCACTGAACAATCTGTGTAAAAATTGTTGAATGGGAACCTCAACTGACATGTAAATCTTCACCAAAACCACAATATTTAAAAAAAAAAAAAAAAAAGTACTTAGCAAAGGTTCACACAGGGCTCAACGATCTCAGCGTTGGAACTTCTGGAACCTGTGTCTCCAGGTTCTCCTGACTCTATGCACACCCATACTCTACTGGGTTCTGCATGGTACCTCTGTTCCTCCTGGAATCTCAGAGTTCTAGAACTTCAAGTTGGAAGAAACATCCCACAGGACAGAGTCTGTCAGGAGACAATGAATGAGCTGCTCCATGAAAACACTAGACCACATAAGCCAGCCCACTTTTCTAATTCTTTCACATGCTTTGGGGGCTTTTGGGGGGAACTGAGACAGTTTTAAGTCAGCCACCCCACTGACCCATCTTCTTCCCATCAACAAGCCCTTGCAAAGGACAACAAATGTGTTTAAGACTACTGAGTCCCTTCTTATAACCTCATTTTAATGGCAAAGAGGGAGTTATACGACTGAGGCCAGATTAAATACCTTAAATTTATAGCTATACCTTGAAGGTTTCAAATCCATAACTCAAAAACATTCTTAAAAATATTTATCTCATAATGGATATCCAAGGAGCCCTGGTGGCGCAGTGGTTAAAGTGATCAACTGCAAACCAAAATGTCGGTGGTTCAAAACCACCAGCGGCTTCAAGTGAGAAAGATGTGGCAGTCTCCTTCAGTAGAGATTTACAATCCTGGAAACCCTTTGGGGTCACTATGAGTCAGAACTGACTCTATGGCAATGGGTTTGGTTTGTGGAATGGTTATCTAGGTTGGGTAGATCTCACTCTGCTTTTGAACTGCAAACTTTCAACCAGAATTCCTTTCTTCATGTAGGCCTTTTTATAATGTAATTACACTGAAGAAATAAAGCTAACAAGTACTTCCTTTCAGTCATTGGATATTAAAATCCTTATCTGTGTAACCTAAATGAAAAAAATCCTCTCAACAAAGGACCTGGAGTCAACAAAGTGTGTAGTTAAAAAACTAAGTAGAACCCTCTGACTTACTTGGTGCTGTTTCAAAACGCCCTCTCCTAGAGTCGGATGTGACCAAGATGTGGGCACCACTCTCTCTCTCACCCCCAGCCCCATCCTGAGGCTTTATCTCAGGGAACTGTCAGGACCAGTTGGGAAGACACTGGACACACGTCCAATATAGAAAAACCAACTACATAACTCAGCAGCACACCATTCTTATTTTGTGTAAGGAATGTCCTATTTTTGTCCACTAATTGTTGCCTTCTCAGGTGAGTATACTACCATGGCTCCCTTTCTTTCTCAAGGAAAACGAAATAGAGAAGAAAATGACAGAGCAGCAAGCTGTTCTATAGGGGAGGTTGGCCTGGGAGGGCCCATTCAGTGATCCCCCAACTCCTTGGGCCATCCTGCTCCGATCCCACCTGCAGACACCAACCCACAGCCACCCCAAGGCCCAGGAGCTCTCACCAACCTGTTCATACCGGGAAGGTTCCCCCAGAAGTAGCGGGCCCTGTGTGCAGCTGACACTTCTTTGGCATCGATCATCACAGGGTTGGACTATAAGACAAGAGACAGAGTAAAGATGAGGAGAAGGCACATTAAACAGGGCCAGGCAACTCTGTTGGCTCAGAGCCTTAGAGCCTCAAAGGCTCTTACTTCTCTCAGGAGACCACACCGGATAACCTGAAGGCGTGAGATGAATGAAGCTAGAATTCAACCTGGCCACACTGTGTACGCCGACTGGGATACTCTAGACCAGCTGAACTTTCTGTGATGATGGAAATGTTCTCTATATGCCCTGCTCAAACAGTAGCCCCACTACCCACATGTGGCTAATGAGTATGTAAAAGGTAGCCATGGTGACAAAGCACTGGATTTTTAATTTAAATAGCCACATGTGGTTAATGGCAACCATAACAGACAACACAACTCTAGGCTACACAGAAGCTTTGAAAAAGTAAGCTCCAGTAAGTGTGGATGTGTTCACTGAATGCCTAGAGTATAAGCCAAATAGATACCTGCTCACACTTAAAAGTCAGTAACAGCATCATGAAGCATCACTGACCCTAAGACTCTGGAGCATGGGCTCAAGCTCCTGGACTACCCGCCGAGAATGCCTTTAGCAGCAGAAATCCTGAGTGCACTGGCTCAGTGCTGAGCTGGGACCCACATCATGGGACTAAAAACTGAGATAAGCCAAGTTGTTGTCACAGGGTTTGTAAAGCATCGGTGATAGTACAGGGAGTAAGGATGGGGGCGGTGGGTAGGGAAGGGTGCTATTTCTCCTGGCCATTCTTGTCAGGGATTACCTGGTTCCGGCATCTCCAGGTCCCCCAGTGGAGTATCACACAGAACCCCTAGTCCCAGGAGTCTGGTAATCATCATGACTATTTAGTAAGCCAAGTCCTTCCACCTCCTAAGGTCCATACCCACACTTCAGTAAGCAAGACCACTGGTTCTTTCTGGCGTGGGCCTCTAACCCTGCTTCCTCCTTTTCTATTTGGGAAGCGCTTTGCTTCCCAAATGGGCCCCTTGCAAAGCAGAAGTCCCCAGTCCCCAGCTCCACAATGCAGATGAGACAGGGATAAAGCAGCAGTCCAAGGTAGAAGCCATTAGTGAGCTGGCCAAACCAAGGGTGCTGGCTATACCTCGAGAAATCGCGAGATGTCCCTCTTGTCACTAACGCCCATGGCCACCACATTCTCAAAGAGCCAGAAGAAGGGGCGGTCATCTCCCTCCTTGGGCCGCGCATCATGCAGGAGGCGGTAGAACTCAAAGAAGAGCCGGCCAGTGCCCTCTGAGAGGTTGGAAGAGAAAGCCATCAGCTGGGGCTGTCTGCGTAGACAGTGGTGTGGCCCGGGCAATGGGAGGGTGAGGGAAGATAGGGCCATTGGGAGTAGCTGTCCCAGGGCAGAAATAACCAAGTAGGAAACCTAAGTGCGGAAGCACCAGCCCAGAAGGTAGAGGGGGTGAAGACAGTACCTACCGTAGAGTCCCTTGCGGGCAGGGTTGACGATGGAGAGGTCATTGCAGGGACTGCCCCCAATCACCAGATCGAATGGGCCCCACTCCTGGATCTGGGAGGATAAAGGTAATGTGATGGGCCTACTGTCCAGGGACAGAGGCAGAAAGGAAGAGAGAAATTATCTGTGAACGTGGCAAAAAAAAAAAAAAAAAAAATCTGTAGTCAGGAGACTGGGCTGCTTTGTATGCTCACTCCGCCCTAACTGTGCAGCCACGGACAAGTCACCGAGGCTCTCCGGGCTGCTTCCTAAACCATAAAAGGGACAGAACTGGCTATCTCTTGGAGGCCAGCAGGGACTCCAGTGTGCTCAGAGCAGGACCAACAGCCATTTGGTGGGAAGGTGGTCCAAGCGGGACAGGTGAATCCCAAGGCACCTTGTGCTCCAAGTACTTAGGCAGGTACCTGAGCCATCTGAACTCTCTCCAAGCACCCCTCAGGATTCCAGGGAACTTGTGGTTTCAAGGGGACACAGAGAGAACTGGAAGGGCAAAGACTGACATCATACCTAGGCAAGACCCTGCCAAAGCCCCCAGAAATGAACGTGGGGGAAGCGATTTCCCAAAAGTTAGCGCATAGGGAATATGAAAACCTCCCTCCATCCTGGAGCACTCTTACTGGAAGAGGACAGAACCTCTCTGCAATCCAGAGCACTCTACCGGAAGGGGCCCCAGGAACCTCTCTCCAATCCAGAGGATTTTTACTGGAATGGGATGGAAGCTCTCTCCAATCCAGAGCACTCTACTAGGAGGAGTCGGGAACCTCTCTCCAATCTGAGCCGTTCTACTGGAAGGGGCCCAGGAATCTCTCTCCAATCCGGAGCACTCTATTGGAAGGGGCACTGCAGTGAGCCCTGAGAGCAGCTACAGCCCAAAAAGGCTAGCTTCCTGATTCTAATCTGCCTGTTATCCTCCAGACAAAAAAACGAAAGGTCAGGAGAAAAAGAGGGAAGGGGGAAAGGATGGAATGGAAAATAGTATATGAGCAAATGAAAAAGGGGCTGGTGCTGTGTCCAGGAGCTGGGTGCCAGAGGAAAGAAGGTGGGATGGGTCCCACAGCACCGACATACATGCTTCTGGGTGACGCTGCGGACGTCGCCGACGTACATGATCTTCCCCTGGTGCCGCACCATGCCCACTGTGATTGAGTCCTCACACACCTCCGAGGCAATGTAGCGGTCCACCTGGATGCCCAAGTCCTTCAGCACCAGAAGCCCTACGCCGGCCAGCAGAAAGCGCCGTTACTCGGGGTGATCGCTCTGGGTGCCCTGGTCTCGGCAGGTTAGCCCTTGGGCCAGCTGGACACATAGGGTCCGATGCAGGCCCACACCCCATCCTGCCTAGTAGCTGCCTTAAAGACTTTCTGCATCAAATGGGACTACTAGTGATACACACGGAGGCTCTGTTTCATAACTAGCTTGGCCTACTTAGAAAGTGGTCAAGGCCAGGGAAGACTGACCAGTCAGTAAGTGGCTTCAGGACCCAAGGAGAAAAGCAGCTGACTTTTTTGGTGAACTTTTCTGTGGTGTTTCTACATCTTGCACAGACTGGTTCTTCTCCCCCCATATCACCTCCTGCTGTCATGCTACCCTGTCCTTCAAGACTGAACATAAATGCCATCTGGTCTAAAGGTTTCCTCAACACCCCACCCCCACCCCCACCTCTTGGAATCGCATCTCCCTCTGGAAGCCCACAACACTGTGGATCTTTCTCCACCTCATTAGAGCCGCTTGCATTCATAACTGAACCCTTCTCTTGGATCAAAATACTCTTCAGGATAGAGTAAGAGGTCTCGTTCACTGCATTTCCTCCTGAGCGAGCCACACTGACTTACTTACCAGGCCCCTCCATAAGGGCTTGTTTAATTGAGGCACGAAATCAATTAGAACAGACCCTGAGCGCTTCAGACAATCAGGGTACACTGGCACCATTTCTACTGCTCCCGACAGACCTCCCCACCCCACCAAGGAGCTTTCATGCCTCTTGGGGGGTGACATGATTTAAGAAGGCTCCAAGCTCCTAGTCTGAGAAACCAAAGTTGTAAATTTACCTAAGTTTCTATCACATGGCTGCCTTGAGCTGAGAACAAATGTTTTGGCCTGGTATGCCAGCCCCATCCTCACCCTTTGGCCAAGGTCCCCAGGCTCAGACTGCCTGCCTCCCTCTGGCGAGATGAAGACAAGTTTCCCTCTCAAAACTGGGGGCTCTAGTGAAGCTCAAGGTGTGAGAAAATGGACCCTCAGGCTGGGAAAGCGCAAAAGGGTGGAGGTATGTCAGTATAACCTTCCTGGCAGTGCCAAGAGCCGTAAGAAAAAAAGTAAGGGTTTTTCCTAAGGAGATAGTGGTTTAAGTATGTAAAGATGCACGTATAAGGACATTTATCCCAACATTGCTTATAATAATGAAAAAACATCACTCAATCTAATAAGGGGTTGTTGTTGCTATTAGTTGTCGTCTAATTCTAACTCATGGTGACCCCATGTGCGCAGAGTAGAACTGCCTCACAGGGTTTTCAAGGCTGTGACCTTTCAGAAGCAGATCTCCAGGCCTGTCTTCCAAGGTGCCTCTGGGTGGGTCTGAACCGCCAACCTTTGGCTTGTAGTCCAGCACACACTATTTGCGCCACTCAGTGAGTTAAAATAAAAAAGACTTTCACTCAACAGAATCCTATGCAGATTGTAGAAATAAAATAGCCAGTGTAATAAATGAAAAGGCAAGTTACAAAATAGAAAGCATTTACTGAAAATGTAGTCATAACAGATAACTGAAAAGGCAACTTACAGAACGGTAAGCATTTACTGTCTTTTCTGTATGTGTATGATTACACACACAGAGAGAGAGAGAGAGAGAGAGAAAACAATCTAAAGGACACCAGAATATTAACTGTGAGATCACAGATGAGTTAAGTATTATTCCTTAGACTATTCTGTTCATAGTTTGCTTTATGAATACCTGTGACTTATAATCAAACCACCACAGACCTACGTATGTTTTTGTTTTGATCACTCAATCTGTCAGCAGTGGGCTCCATGGAGGCTCTGTTAGAATTTTCAATTAATCTCTAATAAGTCCCTGCTGTAGAATCTCCTTCATAAGGAGAGAGCCCACTGTACATGCTAGTTGCCCATTCATTTTCTTTTTGACCACATCCCATGATCTTTTTCTTTTAACACAAAAGCATCCTCTTTGTGCTACTATTTTAACAGTTACAGTGTTAACTGCTGTTGTCTACCGAGGTTAAACACACACACCCCTGGGGCAGAGCTACCATACCCGAGGAGGAGGGTGCCAGGCCTTTCTGGGCCTGCGCCACTCTCACCTGTAGCAATTCCATCGAACAGGGACAGCACCCGGATGGGCTTCCTCTTCTCAGCTGGGACGGGTGGGTAAACCTTCGGAGGGTCCTAAGCAGTGACACAACAGGCTAGGTCAACACTCTGAGGGTTGTTCTACAGAGCCACACCCTGGGCTGGCCCCAGCCATCAACATGCACCTTCAGGCTTCTAGACCCGCACAACCCTACATCCTGCTCAGAAGCTTCTTTCTCCTCCTCTCCCAGGATCACATGAGCAACTGAAGCTCTTTCAGGAGCAGAGCCTCAGCACAAGTCTGCCCTTGGCTCTAGCTGGTGGGGGGTAAGGAGAATACAAGCCTTGGCCCCAGCACTCACAAATTCCTGGTCGTGGTTGTTGGCGAAGAACATCTGGAGCCGAGAGGGCCAGTCGTCCCGCCGCCGCAACAGCCCGTAGGTGCCCTTGTGCCCACACATGTAGCAGTTCCAGGGGTCTTCCTTAATAGCTGCCTGGGCAGCCCCCGGCCCCACCAAGAGATCCACACACTCCACGCAAAAGCACCTGGAAGGAAGCCCAGTGTAGCAGGGGGACTCTCAGCCCCTGCCCGGGAAGGATGAGGTGAGCTACCCAGAATGAAAGCACTCAGTCCACAGCAGAGCTGGGGGCCCCAGGCAGAGTGCCCCGAAGCCCAAGAAGGGCAGGGACAGGCATGATAGAGTCCTGGTGCCAGCCCAGGATGGGGGGTGGATGCGGTCTGGGCGGGGACCCTCACCTGCAGCAGTTGTTGTTCCCACACATGAGCACCTCACGCCCCCCGCAGCAGATGGTGCAGTAGGACTGATAGCCATCGTCGTCGTACTGGTACGCACACTCCAGGAAGCAGTTCTAGAGAGGAGCGGGGGAACAGGGAGCTCAGGACACAGGGCAGGGCATGAACAGAGCCAGGGGAAGGCAGGCTTTGAACCCTAGCCTGCGGGGCTCTCACTGCAGGACCCTGGCATAGCCTTGGGCATGTGACCCCATCACGCCGTCCTGCCAGGCTCAGGCTCAAACCACAGATCCGGGAAGGGAAACAACACCTCCTGACCCGCTGCAGTGGGCAGAGCCAGACAGGGGCAGAATGGCAGGCCAGGGAGGGAACTGCACCCCATGTTGTCCCCTGCTGCAGTCCCTCCCGGGGCTCCAAGGGCACAGCCAGTCATCAGTCAGCCAGCCTGTCCTCTCCCACCCAGCTCCTTTACACTAGTGCCTGCGACACTGTGAGCCCTGCCCCCAGCCCACATCTGGGGATTAGAATGGGCTTCAGAGAGGGAAAGAATGCTTCAAAGGAAAATAAAGTTAACAGCAGATCAAAACCCAGAACACCAAGGCTCCATTTTATCCCAGGGCTCTCTACTTGGAGAGTAAACCTTCAAGTCAATGTCACACCTACACCAAGCCCACAGAGGCGAGGTGGTGCAGCGGGCTAGGCGCTGAGGGGTGCATTCAACTACAGCTCTGCTGGGTGAGCCCCTACCTTGCAATTTTGGCACATTCCTCCAATGAACAGAGGGTGTTCCAGGGTAACGTTGAGGCTCCCACAAGAGATGCAAATGTCTGAAAAGCAGAGTGTGTGGAGTGGGTATCATGGAGGGACCTCTCAGGCCAAAGCCTAACTCCAGGAGAACCACAAAAGAGGCATGCTGAGAAGCAGCTAAAAAATAAGGCAGAGAGGGGCCAGGGAGAGTGCCCCATGGGGCAGGGGGTGCCACAGCCCCAATCTCAGAAGCTTGTTCATTTCTTAGAGCAGCAATGCCAACGCCCAGGAAGAGGGACAGAAGCACGCCAGTGAGAGCAGGGCTGGCTCTGGGTTACTCTGGAGGCATTCCTGGGGCGGTCCTCAAGTCCTGCTCCCTTGCCCCAAATCCTTCCTGGCCCTGAGAGGGCCCTAGGAATAACACACATCACTAGGCCAAGGAAGACCAAACATGGGAAGCTTTATGACCACTGGATGAGAAAGGGTGAAAACAGGTAAAAGGCCCAAAAGGTCATCTACAGGCAAGTTCAGTCAAATCCAAGAGGGAACTAACCTTCTCTGACTCACTGGGTGTCCCACACCCTAACACTCAGCTGAGGCCAGAGACAGGATGGCAGAAATGTGGGACCAGAAAGATGGGCATGTGTGTGCAGTGGGCTGGCGGTGGAGGGCCATGCAAGACAGATCCCGAGACACTGAGTAACAATGTTGCTGGGATCCTTGTTCCCTATGATTCAAGCCTTCCTAAGTACCTGTCCCACTCGGAGGCAGGCAGCATGCTAGGAGTTAAGTTCTGCCTGTCCTAGGAGCACCAGGTCATTCAAGCCCCAGGTGGGTCAATGCCCAGCTGTCCCGTCACAACTCACCCTCGATGTTCCGGCACTTTTGCCGCACCTCATATACCAGCCGCTCTGTAGAGGGGAGGAAAGCCGAGTATCAGAGGAGGCCGTGAAGGCCACACCCACTCCTGTGAATGCCGGACTCCCCGTGCCACTGTCTCCAGAGCCAGGCCAACTACCTCTTGTGCGTTCATCAATGATCTCCTTGACCTTGGGCTTCTCGGTTGTGCTCTTTCGGGGCTTTTTGGCTGGTGGGGGTGGTGCGTAGGCAGCTGCCTCAGGTTCAACCCACATGTCTGTGTAAACTTCTTTGTAGGGATTCTTCTCCTCTGCATCAGGAGAGCAAGTGACAAGGTCATGGGTACAGGCTGAAAAGGAATCCTAGCTCCCTCCTCCTCTATTCTACCTACAATGGGGTACGGAATGGTCCCCAACTTGTTCCTAGCTCCCAACTCTCTGGTTCCAGCAAGCCAATGGGAGCGGAACGTTCTGGGGTTCCGGAGCGGCACTGTCTCCACCCTGGCCCCAGGAAGAGGGAGACTGCGCCATTACCACTGGGTCCTCCCAGAGGGGCTGGGATGCTGTCCCCAAGCGTGGCTTTCCTAGCCCTGGCCTGGCTCTGCCTGGCTGGCAGAGGTCCCAGAAAGCTGGGCTGGGACTCTGCACTTACCTTCTGGTGGCTCCAGACCCTTGGGGCCAGAGGGCTGGAAGCCCCCAAGTGCCCATTCAATCATCTGTTTGTTCTGCACCTCCACAGCCTTGGCTGTGTCGCTCTCGTCGTTGTCATGGCATGCCGGGAACAGCTTCCCTGCACGGCTGCTGGCCACCTGGAGGGCAACACATTAGGAAGGGGGTGTCAGGACAGGCTGGAGGGCAAACAGTCAGACTCAAGGCTAGGTCTGAGAGAGTAGCAAAGGTGGGCACAGATAAAAGGTGGGAGAAGGTGTAGGGCAGGGGCGGGGGACTTGGGAGGAGAGCATCTGAGGAGGCAGTGTAGGAAGGGTCAGGCAGGTGGGGAGAAAGGGAGTCACCGTCAAAGGGCCTCTCAGGCAGACCCACTGCCCAGGCCTAACCTCTGTGCACCAGCTTCCAGGCCACCTAGTGGTCCTTGTTATCTAAGCTCCTGGGAGGGCACTCACCTGCAGAACTTCGTAAATGGCCTTGCGGTACATGGGCTGCTTGTTGTAGGTGGCCTGGTGGAACGCACTGCAGAAGGAGCTTAGCGGCATCAGCTTCTCAACACACACCTGGAGGGACAACCCAGGGCCCTCGTTTGCTCCTCCTTCCACAGTCACCACACACCCATCTCGTGCCCAGCAGTTATTAGGGGTTGGGAGCTTTAGGACTTAGTCTCTGCCCTTGAGGGAACCAGATGCATCGATAAATAATTACATGATGCAAAACAGGAGTCCAAACTAACTGTAGGGGAGAACCCAAATGGAAATAGGAAAGGAAATTCTGGGGGATGGGCTCCTGGAAGGCAAAAACTCGGCATCCTAGCTCTCTACGCTATGGGTGCAACCTAATTATTGCCAAGACTTCTCCCCTTCATGCACAGACAGGGTGGGGAGCACAGCCCACTTCCACCACCCCAGTGCCAGACTGTGCCCCAGCCAAAACCACAGCCCCTGAGACCAAGGTCTCTTTCACTCAAAGGCAGCCGTCAAACCCCACAACTCACCACCGAGAACTTGCCATCTCCGAACCACATGACCCAACGGGTGCCTTCAGCTGCTCGGCTCCGGCCCGTCATCCACCAAGACACAATGCGGCCTGGCCACCAGGAGAAGCCCCGCAGTTTTCCCCACACGAGCTCCCCAATGCCAAAGCCCCGGCCATCCTGGAGCCCCAGGGAGCAGAAATTATTACATGGTGGTCAGTAGGCCCTGCCACCCCGCCCCCATGGCAACCCCAGCCCTGGGCATCTGAGGGTCAGGACAGCCAGGAGGAAGCTCCATCTGAACGGACCAAGACTGAGCAAAACTGAAGGGATGAAGACGCTTGGGGTCTGGTGCAGAAGGCAGCCAGTGGGAGGTGGAGTAAGGATTTGGCAGTGGAAAGGCCCAAGAGAGAGCTGGACAGGGTACGAACAAGCCAGCCGCTCACCTCGTACTCTGGTTCATCATCAGCTGCTTTGGTGACATTCTTGTCCCCGGCATCAGCCCCCACAGGTTCAGGTGTGGTGGCCACAGTAGGGGATGCGGGGTCAGTGGGCTGCTGCACAGCAGGAGGGCTGGCCTCCTCCACCTTCTGAGAGTCCCCGGATCCCTGGTTTTCTTCTACAGCATTCATTACTGCAATTACCTTGGCTTTCTTCTCGGCCTGGGGAGACAAGGAACAAGAGTTACCTTGACCTCTCCAGGAATTAGCAAGGCCACCTGATATTGTGAGGAGGGGACGTTCTTCTCAGTCTGTTTGTGGGAACGGTGATGGAAGGTAAAGAGCTGGAGAGCAGAGTCCTACCCTCATTAACCCAACTGGCTTGCCCACAGGAACTATAAGATTTGATGTTGAGCAGTGAACTCAGATCAGTAGGCTCAATTCTAGCCTTCCCTTCTGCCTCTTAGGAAATCTCCCTCCCTGGTCTGATCCTCCTCTACCTCACCAGCTGTCCCCCTTCTGCAATGGCAAGGTTAATTCTATTCAGCCATTCATTGTTTAGGCACAGATCTTGACACCGACCTCTCCTATCTGACTTCCCAATCAATAATTGGATCCTCCCTTCTCCACAATTTTCCTGGGCAATCAGCCGCTTCGACTCTCGGCTTCCAGACCACAATTCCAGTTTTGTAATGTCTACTGATGATGAAACTCACAGCACTGGGTTTAAAGAGCATGTCTCCTTTCCCATCTGCTCAAACACTATAGATAGCTCCATAAGAGCCCGCCTGTTCAGACACCATTCTAGAGTTCTCATGGATTACAGCCAATGTACATTCTGTTTCTTTCTATGTGCACCTTTTAGATCCATACACAATTATTTATGAAAGGATCCCTGAGGGCACAACAGTTAATCGCTCGCTAACTGAAAGGTAGGCGGTTCAAACCCACCCAGCGGCTCCTCAGATGAAAGACCTGGCAATCTGCTCCCCTAACGATAAAAGCCTAGAAAACTCTGTAGGATAGTTCTACTCTGTAACATGAGGTCACTATGAGTTCAAACAATTTGACGGCGCCCAACAACAACATCCTCTCTGCCATCCCACCAACAATAATCCAAACCCTAGTTATTCTCCCAATTGGAAAGACTGCCCTTTCACCACATCTCGCTCCCCTTTCAGGCACCGGTCTGTATACCCATTCCTTTCAAAATCTGCTCCAGGATCTCTGTCACCCTACAAAGAATGAAAGCCTTGATATTTAGCTCTGAGAACCATCCAGCCTAATCTCACCCCACTTACTGAATCTACGACACATAGCCCTCCAATTTTAAGAGTTTCCACCATGCCAGGTTCAGAGAAAGAAAATCCCATCTTCAACACGAAGCTTTCCCCAAGAGCATCAAGGAGTGAATACAAAGCTATCCCCTAGGTTTAAAAAACAGAATATGAGAAAGTAACTTGGGCCTTTCCTCAACTGCTGCTAAAGTGCTTGGTCCTTCTGAGGAAGCTCAGGCCACGCTGGGGTGAGGCCCTCACTTCATCGGGCGAGTAGCACTGCCGGGCAGTCACCAGCCCAGCACTTGCCAGCACCATGGCCTCCGTTTCCAAGCTCACCTGCATCTACTCAGCCCTCAACCTGGTGACAGTCATGGAGGAGGAGATCAATGCTCTTATCACAGCAGCCAGCTTTAACTGTTGAGTCTTTCTGGCCTGGCTTGTTTGCAAAGGCCCTGGCTAACGTCATCACGGGAGCCTCACAGGCAATGTAGGGCTGGCGGACCTGGGCCCTCCACTACTGCTGCCCCAGCTGAGGAGAAAGTAGAAGCAAAGAAAAGAATCTGAGGCATCCAATGATGACATGGACTTCGGTCTTTTTGACTAAATCCCTTTTGTATCACATTCAAATAAAAACTGAACTATTAAAAAAAAAAAAAGAAGGCAATATAAGAGTATAAGAGGGAATTCTAAACTAGTCAGAGCATTTACATACCTGTCTTAGCCCGGCAGCTAGTCAGGAGCAGACATTCCCATTGCCGCAGAGTCGACTCCGACTCACAGTGACCCTATAGGACACAGTACAACTGCCCCATAGGGTTTCAAAGGCTGTAATCTTTACGGATGCAGACTGCCACATCTTTCTCCTGTGGAGCAGCTGTGGGTTTGAATCGACCTTTTGGTTAGCAGCCAAGCACGTTAACCACTGTGCCACCAGGGCTCCCTTTAGGAGTAGACAGTTTTTTTTTTTTAGTTTCTCCAACGTAAAATGGTGCTTGAACTAAAGGATTTCTGGTAACCTTTTCTGACCTGTTTAGGAATGTGATGTATCACGGATTCCAAGGACTTTTCCAAAGCCTGTCATTCGGCTCCCAGATCCAAGGGTCCCAAATTAAGTATTATAATATCCAGGAGCCCTGGCAGTGCACTGGTTAAACACTTGGCTGTTAACTGAAGGGTCAGTAGCTCAAACCCACCAGCTGCTCTACAGAGAAAGATGTGGCAGTCTGCTTCCATAAAGGTTACAGCCTTGGAAACTATGCGGCAGCTCTACTCTATCCTATAAAGTCGCTATGGGTTGGAAGCAATTCAACGGCAACGAGTTTGGTTTTAGTTTTTATTATATTATCCAATCAGTATAATGTCTTGTAGATTCATTCATTTTATTTCGTCCAATCTTAAGTCTTTGCCTCCTGGCCACAGACGAAAGCCGTTTCTTGTGGTGATTCCTCAGACACTGAGGATGGGAGTCCTAGTTCTTTCTCTGACTCAACAAATTCTAAAATGGGATAATGCATCCTTTGCCCCCAGCCCACCAACAGCTGGGAAAGTACGCCTGGTGGGTCCCGGGGGTGGAAGACTGAGAGCAATTGCTCCTCCCTCCCTCTTCCCACTCTCACCTGGCCAGGGCTTTGCCTTCCCTGTCCTACTCTCAGCTATCTATCACCTCCTCCCACCAGAAGGTGTACCAGAGCATGGACTCAATCCTCCGGGAGGGGGGTTTTCTTCTCCTCCAAGCCGCCCCCTTTCCTGGGCTCATCAGCTGCAGCAGCTACCACCCCAGCACGAGTCACTACTCTCAAATCAACGCCTCGCCTGGCTGTCTGCTGCCTTCCTTCCCCCATGCCTCCTCAAACCTCAGTCATGGGCCGCTGATCCAACTCAGACCAGGGTGTTGCCTTGATGACCCAAAGGCCCTGTTCCCAGGGGTGACGAGACCCCTCAGTCAGCACAGAGTATGCAGGTGGCAGAGGGCAGGAAGGAAAAAGGGGTCTTCCACAGCAAGTAGCAGTGGGTGGGCTCCTCTGCAGGCTCCCTAGGTCTAGGAGTCGTGCCTGACACAGCCCCCCCTACTCCCCCACAGCCCCTTTGTCTCTTCTCAACCCCTCCACGGTGAGTTCCTGAACATTACTCTTCCCCCACAACTTCCCCCAGCTTGTCAGATGCTGCTGCTGATAGCTGTTAAGCACTCTCAACCCACTAGGTGCAGGAGAACACGCACCCAGCATGGTTTGGGCTGGCGGAGGAGGAAGGGGAAAGAAGGGGGTGGGGAGCAGCGGGAGGCAGGAGGGAAAGAGACAGTGGCTGTGTGGGGGAGGGGCTCATTAGAATACTCTGCCTTGGGCAGTTCGGGGAATGCATCCTTGACTCCATCCATTTTCACCCCAACCCTCCTCCCTAGGCAAACAATAGGGCAGAAGGGTTAACTCTAGGGTCCTCACATTTTGGCTAAAGGCTCCGGTCCCCAGTTTAGGAGGTCACGCAGCTTCGGGCCTTTTACCTTGGACCCGCTTCCCAACCCCTGAGAGGGCGTCAGAGATTGGGCAGGAGTAGGAGGAGACCCTACACCACCCCACTACACTGGGCTCCAGGAAGAGGCTGCATCTGGAGTTTGCCCAGTCTGGGAAAGCCACTGGGAACAGCCACTCTCCCCTGTGGCTGGACCTACCCGCTCAACTACACGCCTGCACCCCATCCAATTCCTTCTGCTCAGACTGCTGTCCCACCTCCACCTCCCTCTGCGACGGGGCCCACTTCCCGTTCCAAAGGTCAGAAGCCTGAGCACCACTGCCCCCAGCCCCACATAGACCCCCCACACTGGGGCTTTCAGTCCAGAACTATCCTGGGCTGGCATCAGTCAGCCCCCCAGCACCCACTGATGTGAGGGTACCGCTGCTCCCCCAGCCCCTTCTGACTGCCTGCCCGGTGGCTCCTAGGAAAACGCAAGAGAGGAAGCTATCCATCTCAAGAGGCTGCTGGGTTGGCACAGCCCTGTGGACAGCGTGGCCCACCAGCCAGGAACACAGGTCAACAAGAAAATGCCAACAACCCATCTGCCCGCCAGCCCAACAAAAACGCTGCTCCCAAACCAACTTCTGGTCTACCAGCTCCACTCTGCCCAGGGCTGCTGCTCCCCCAAGCCTTCATTTACCACTGCCCCAGGCTCACACGCCTGGGTCTCCTCTTCCTGAACCCCTAAAACGCCAGGTTCCACTTGAGCCCAGTGAGGAGTGGGGCCTCAGGGCTCCTGAGAAGTGAGTACGTGGGACAGCACTAACTCAGCATCTCCCAAACTCAGCCCAGGCAGAAACCCCAGCTCCTGCGGCCCAGGGACGCATACTTCACTCTTTTCAAACCCAGAGGGCTACAGCCAGCCCAGAGAACCTCCCACCGGCCCTCGCCGCCTCCCCCGCCCCCAGTCTCCCCAGGGCTCAGTCCAGGAACCTACCCATAAGGCCAGGTGCAGCCCCTCTGTGGTCCTGCTCAGGTGTGAGCCCTGGCCCTGAAGCTCTGTAAGTAGCTGCCCGTCTGGGGGGAGGGGAAGGGGGCGATGGGGCTGGGGGCGGAGGGGGCCAGAGAGAGGGGGAGGGGGGAGGTGGGGGGGAGGGATTGAACATTTTCTTTGTCTAGAACTCCAGGTCACGTGGGCCCCGCTGGAGTGCCTGGTTGGCTGCGAGAGGGCCGGGGGAGGGGGCCGGCTCTCAGACGCTGGCAGTGGGCCAGCCCCTCTCCTCCGGTCCGAGGGGGCGCGGGCCGGCGCTGGGGCCTGGGGGCGAGGCTGGGCCTCCGCCCGTTCCCAGGGCCCCGCCCCTGCCAGGCTGGAGGGAGCGCCCACCCCTCCTCCCGGGAAAGGCGCCTTCCCTTCCCCCTTCTCCCCAACTCTGGAAGAGATTAGCGCGGAGCTGGGGGGCGAGGCTGGTAGTTTGCGGGGAGCCGAGGAAGGGGCTGCTCCCTAGCCGCGGAGGTAAACTGGGAGCCCTAAGAGAACCAGCAGCCCCGGGCAAAAGAAAATGGGCGTGTCCCGACGGTCTGGGAGAGCCAGGAGAAAGTTGTTAAAAGTGAGTCTCCAGGAAGCACAACCCAAAAAGGGCTTACAGATGAGAGAAGAGACCAAGGAAGCTGTAGGAAAACTCAATGCGGAAATGGCCAGAAGGCGCCGGCACAGAAGTTGGGAGAGCTCCAGAAGAACTGTTGGAGGAGGAGGCCTCTCCTCTTCACACCACAGGTGGATAGAAAGGGGGGACCTTAAAATGGATGGCTCGAGGAGTTGAGGGTTTGGAAACGTCTTCCTGGCAAGTCTCGGGATCCCCTGGGTCACTCTGGGTCGTCTTTGGATTTCTCCTTTTTCCTGTTTGCAGGGCTGGGAGAGTGGGGGCGCTAGTGCAAAAGTACAGCAATTCTTTCATTCCCAGGAACAAATATCTAAGGCTCAAGAAAACCACATTACTTTTTCCTGGAGCCTCTAGGTGCAGCCTCAGCCATTTCTAGCTCCCTCCTCCTTGCAGCGGCACCTCCCCACCCCCAAAACACACACACACACACACACACACACACACCCTCCACTCCCCACCTCCAACACACACACACCCCCTTCACTCCCCACCTCCAACACACACACACCCCCTTCACTCCCCACCAACACACAGACACACACACACCCTCCACTCACTGGTCTACACTTGGTTGGTTGTAGCATCAGATAAAGAAGAATGTGTAGGCTTGCCCTCAAGGAGTTGAGGGATTCAAGAAGACTTTAAAAGATATGAAAAGATAATTGACCCTTTAGCTCAGTAAAGAAGTCACTCCTGAGGTTCACCCTTCAGCCAAAGATTAGACAGGCCCATAAAACAAAACAAGACTAAAGGGGCACACCAGCCCAGGGGCAAGGACTAGAAGTCAGGAGGGGACAGCAAAGCTGGTAATAGGGAACCCAAGGGCGAGAAGGGAAGAGTGCTAACATGTCAAGCATGGGGTTGGTAACCAATGTCACAAAACAACATGTGTACTAATTGTTTAATGAGAGGCTAGTTCTGTAAACCATCCAAAGTACAATTAAAAAAGGGGGGGAGAAGATAATTGGAAAACAAACATGGAAGGATAACAAATACTAAGCAGAACGGGCAGACAACCAAGATGGGGGATATGAACGATAACTGTGGTTAGGAAGGTCATTGTGGCGCAGAGCTTGGGCCTGGAGGATGAACTGAATCTGGAACGAGGTCACATGGGTAGGATAATGTAAGATAGGTTAGGCTGAGGAAGGAGGAAACCCCTTGCTTCCCCCTCCCCCCAATACAGCTAAAGCTATGGGGCACAGACTGAATAATGGGAAGAAGTCAGGTGTGTCAGTGAAGAATAGCTTCAGGTTTTCTGACTAGATAAATGGGTATTTAGAAAGATTTGCCTGGTTTCAGTTGGTAAGAATTGGAAGAGCTCCCAGTAGTAGAGGGCTGTTTGGTTAGTGGCGCTTGACAGAAGACCTGGATTTAGGTTCTAAATCCACCATGGTGACCTTGAACAAGCCACTTAACCTCAGGAAATATGTTTTCTCATCTGCAAAACAAGAGTGATGACATCTGCCCTCACAGGCCCTGGAAAACCAGCATCTCTTAAGGTGCCCGCCTCCCAGCCATATTCAGCTGGGACATACCAGCTGGAACAGGTGCTGGTTTAATGAAGCTAAGACACTGGTCACAATGTCGTGAAGAGAACCCACCATCCCTTCTGGAGACCATCAGAGCAAGCAAGCCTTAAAGAGGGAGGAGGGCTCTAAGTCAGAGAGCCTTCTCCAAGTCATACTTGGGGGGTTCAAAGTTTTCCCCAGTATCCATATATCAAGGAAAACGAGCCATTCCAAAAAACACAAACACTGTTCAGCTCCAATCCATTTTTCAACCCATCAAGTAACTGCTTTGTATAATTTTCCAGGTGATCCCCAAGCAGAGATGAAAAGCTCTGAATTTTACACTAACTCTTACCTGTGCCCAACCCTTAAGGAATGTAATAATGACCTGCTTAGCCTTCTCTCACTGATACCTCTCAGCATCAGTGGGCCACTGTGACCCCTCCATACCTCACCCCAGGCCTCCTCAAAATGAAGTTTCTGATTATGGCTTAGCAGCAGTTTTCAAACACTCTCATCTCTGACATCTTTTCCATTAAACATGGCTAAACACTTTAAACTCTACACTGTGTTTTAGGACTTCTTCAGATAGTGAAGATGCCTTAGCATATTAAAAAAAACCAGGACTTATCAGGAACTGACCATGGTCACTTCACCTTCTCTTGGCCCACTTATAAGGTAGCGTATCCCCGCCAGCTGTCAAACATCTTTATTCTCATCCTTTAAAATGAAGATCGAATCTTAATTCTTCCATACAACTTCCCAACTTAAACGGAAGCCCAGACTCAAAGGTGACCCCACAAACCCAGGGCGCCTGCCTTCACCACTAGCTATACAGACAGGAAGCGTTATCCTTTTATATATGAGAGTCACTTAAGAGACTTGTGTCCTTTGTGGTCAGTGAACAGATTCCAACACAAAAGAGACTCCAAGATCTAAGACAGGTGATTTTAGTAGTAAAAAGGTCAGGCAGAAACCAGGGTAGCCTTCGAGGACCCTCAGGTGACAAATTCTTAAAATTAACCCTCCTGGGTAGTTTCTAGGAGAGGTCTTCTGATTGAGATAAAGATAGTCAACCTACAATGTTGAAATTGACTCATTATGCAAAACACGAGTGATGACACCTGCCCTCCCAGGCCCCAGAACTCCAGCATCTCTTGAGGACAATGAGGTAACTTCCCAGGCACCTGAGGAGTCATGTAAAATGAGCCACGTTGTTGGGAACGTTATAGAAGCATGTTGAAAGGAGGAACACGTGGATGAAAAGAAGTTATGTTGCATGTAAAGAGCCTAAAAAGAGTGTTGGAGAGGAAGTACCCAGCATGGTCCAAAAGAGAGTGTGACTTGAATGGCTGACACACTTCCTGTTTGGCAGGCCATTAGCAGTGATCCAGTAGGCCACCAAAGCCTGATGAAAATACCTCCTAAAGACACCTGACCCTGATTCTATATTCATCCAACAAACTTCTAAAAAATTCAGTTCTCCAGACGCAGTAGCCACATTCCAAGTGTTCAATGGCTACATGTGGCTAGGGGCTACTGAACTGGATGGCACAGATTACACAGCATCTCCATCATCGAAAATTCTGTTGGACAGACTTCTGCGGACTCCGGCCCTCACCCTTACCACCGCCCACTGTAAAATCACTGTCCCTCCATCATACTCCCATAGCACTTTGTAATCCATTCTTCGCACCTGCCAATCTCTGCCTTGTACTAAGCTATGAGTCGGAATCGACGGCATCGGGTTTGGTTTTTCGTTAAATGTGATTGTGTACTCATCTTTCTCCTCCACAGGGTTATAAATTCCTAGAGAGCAGGGATTGGGTTTTATTCTTTCATATGGAAGCAGTGCAGACCATGGTACCTTGCACATAATAGAGCATACAATGTTTGCTGAACTGAATTTAACATGGGCTCAGGAGCCTCATCCGAAATCCACTGTCCAAGTTCTAGGCTGGGGTACACTTTCCGTAGCTCAATTCTAATCGTCGCTGAAAGGTCCAAGCCTAGGGCTCCCAAAAGAGGCCACGAAGCTTTGTTTTCCTATTCCCCTTCAAACCGTATGGAGGTTGCAAGTAAATGACCAGCACCAGGCTGCTGGCAGCAAAGCTAAAAATAGCCACAGAGCCAACAGCATGGAGTTAGCAGGACTTGTTGCTAGGGAGACCAGTCACAGAGAGAGCAACTAAGCAGAGAGAAAGTGTCAGACAGGCACCAGAGACCAGAGGCCATGTTGCGGGGGAGACTCTACGTTGACACAAGTCCGAGGCACCTACCTAGAGATGTTCTGCCCTCTGGCAGCTCCTGAATAATGCCCTAAGTGGGGCAAACGTCCCCCCTTCCCCTCAGTAACCCATCTCCATGGAAACCACCATTACTGGGGTGAAGTACCGGCCCCTGGAAAGGAGGCCTCAGCCTAGAGCTAGTTGTTATGGCAACATCGCCCCCCCCCCTTTTCCCATCACTCTCTCTCTCCTGGCTTCTGTGGGAGAAAAGTGGGGGCCTGGTCTTGGCTTTGCCAGCATGACCAGGAAACATCCTCTTTCTGACAAGACTAACCTGCAAGGGGTCTTCAGAAACTCTCAGCAACTCTGAAAGGCCAGTCAGTCCTCAGCATAGGGTAGGGGGCCTTTTCTTTCCCTGAGGACCTTACAAATCATGTTGCTGGGAAGATCCCAAACTCAGAGTTAGTTGCATCAGGATTACTGATGGAGGTTTTTAAAAATACCGTTTCTTGGGCCCTACCCATGTATATCAGCAGGTTTGGATAGGGCCTAGTGATCTACTTTTAAAAACCTTCCTATCTAGGTGATTCTGAAGGAGTCCCTGGATGGTGCAAATGGTTAAGCGAAAGGTTGGCAGTTCAAGCCCACCCAAAGGCACATGGGAAGAGAGGCCTGGTAATCTGCTTCTGAAAAGTCACAGCCTTGAAAACCCTATGGAACAGTTCCACATTACACACACGGGGTCACCATGAGTTGGAATCAACTCAATGGCAACTAACAGCAACAGGTGATTCTGAAACCAGCCAGGTGTAGAAACTACTAATGGCCCTGGCTGCCCCTGTTACAAAAGAGGAAACTGAGGTCCAGAGATGACTGAGCCCACCCCAAGGGTCAGTGCCCCTAACTGAAGAGGGAGTGACCTGGCAAGGGAAGGGGGCAGGTAGAAGGAAGCACGTGCCCTGTGGTGAGCTGCCTCAGCTCCCGGGCCTTTCCCTCCTGCTCCCCTCTCAAGCCAGGACCTGCCGGCCTGTAATTTAAATCACCTGGATTGTGATTTAAAACCAAACTGCTCAACAAGTTGTCCCCTGTGGCAGAAATCACAAATGGCTCTCAGAGGATGGTAGTGGGGCTAGGGAGTCTGGTTCCCAGACAGCTTGCAGTATCTTGGTAGCCCAGGCAGATGAGCTGGGGCCCCAAAGAGAAAGCCATCTTCCTCCTAAAGAGAACTCAAAGTGTCACCATAGCAACTGCAGTGTGTTGGCCTGGCTGGGCTCTATGCCATCACCCCAAACCTGGGCCCTGCAGCAGGATCTCTTCCCTGGGCCCCAGGACAGAGCAGCATTTGAGCAAATGCATGGGGCAGGACACTCCATCCCCCATGGCCAGTGCAGTTTTAGAGCCCGGGGCTGTGCCTGGAGCTGACCTCTGAGGCTGCTGGGACATACCTGAGGATCTGTTGAGTCCTGAGCACCTACAATAGCTGGGCCTGGGGGAGGACACTGGAGGTGGAAGAGATGGGTGCCCACCCTTCTGTTACTCACAGCCTAATTATGTACCCAAGACCCACCACAATGAAGCCACAGCCCTCATTCAAGACAGCGTGCAATTAGATGGTAAATGATGCGGTACAGATGCTCCCTACAAGTGCTGAGGGAAATCAGAGGCAGCCGAAATCAGTAAAGGCAGGAACACTCACGGAAAGCTGCGAGGATGAGAGGGGCGAACTAGAAATGAGCACAGCCTCCCAGGTGTCTCAGACAGGAACGGCCAGCTCTTTGGGAGCATCTGCAATTGCATTCGTTCCCTGGCAGGTGGCATGAGAAGCAGAAGCACGGGTGTATGCATGTGTGACGTTTTGCTGTACCAACACACGCATTCGGATAAATGCCTCTGAATACTGAACTTCTGATCCAGTGAGCAAAATGCACGGTGGGGAATCTGCCTGCTTGAAATCCTTACCACGGAGGGTCCTTCCCTTTGTACTGATCGCCTCCCTTCTCCATCTTTCCTGGCCTCTATCCCAAGCAGCCCCAAGTCCTCCTTGGCTCCCTCATTCTCTCTACTTCCCTAATGGTCTAGGCTTGCAAGCCCCAATTCCCCAGACCTGCTATTAAGCTTTGGTAGCCACAGCTGCTACCTCCGTCCTGGGTGCTCCCATTTGCCTTCTCTTTCCCCTACAGCTCCAAAGGCTTCTCCACAAACCCAGCTCTCCCCTCCTGATTCTTTCATCCCCTCAGCAGGGACCGCTGGGTCTGCACAGCTCCACTTGTGATTTGTCCTGTGCCGGCCTGGGCAGGGAACAGAGGTGGGACCTCGCTCAGCCCTCCCGCCCTGTCCCCAGGAAAGTCCAGCAGAAGGAACAGGGGAGTCAAGTCTTAATCGCTTCACTGAGTAGGCTATTACCACTTATGACAAGACCTTAAATAAGCACCTAGCTTCTCTTGGGTTCTTGGTTTCCTAACCTGTCAGATGGGACCACAGATATCTGCTGAACGTAACAGAGAAGATTAAAGAAAGTTAGGTGGGCTAAGGGGAGTGCTGTAGGTTTAAGACGGGGTTCTCACAGGTGTTGGAGTCCCTGGATGGTGCAACACCCTCAGCTGCTAACTAATAGGTTAGAGGTTCAAATCTATCCAGAGCACCTTGGAAGAAAGGCCTGGTGATCTGCTTCTGAAAAATCAGCCACTGAAAACCCTGTGGAGGACAGTCCTACTCTGACACACAGAATCAACTTTAGAGCAGCGGGTTAAGATTTGAAAGTTGGAAGGAACGTGATGACAAGCTTGATTTAGGATGTGTGGATGGTGTCCCTTTGCTTTAGAGCCTGGGCCCCGTACAGAAAAGGAACCAGGTAAACCTCACAAGCCTGGGCTGTTTTCCCCACCCCTCTCACCCCTCTCCCACTCTAGGGGTCAAAGGGTGGGGCCTAAGGTACCATCATTCAGATTCAGGCATTCGGACCCTCTCACGTTTCGGGGTCCAAAAAGAAGACCCCAGGAGGAGCCCAGCTGAGGAGCAAGGCAGTAAATTGTTGCTGAAAACAGCAGAAAGCCTACATCTCCACCATCCCAAAGGAAACATCGAATTCTAGTCCTTTCCGGTTTCCCGGGCACAAAAAAAACTTAATGCTATCAAGTCGATTCCAACTCATAGAGACCTTATAGGACAGAGCAGAACTGCCCCATAAGGTTTCCAAGGAGCGGCTGGTGGATTCAAACTACTGACCTTTTGGTTAGCAGCGGAAGCTCTTAACTACTGCACCACCAGGTCTGGAAAATGTTCCCTAGCTCTGCCAGCCTGAGAGCTTGTAATTCTTCTTCAGCCCTTTATTTAAGAATCCACTCGACAGCAACGGGTTTTTGGTTTTGGTAATGTCCCCTTCATGTAGGTCACAGAGTCTCAACCCAGCCTTCCTCTAGAATCACCTGAAGAGCTTTAAAAGCAATGTGCGTCAAGGCCCATTGCTAAGATCCAGGTGTAACTGATCCAAGTAGGGGGCCTGGGTCATGCAAATGCTTGGCTACTAACTGAAAGGTTGAAGGTTGGAGCCCACCCAGGGTGCCTCAGAAGAAAGGCCTGTTGATTTACTTCTGAAAAATCGGCCACTGAAATCCCTATGGAGCACAGCTCTACTCTGTCACACGTAGAGTCTCCATGAGTCCAGTTGGATTCGACTTGCCTGCACCTGGTTTGGTATTTTTTTTGGTTAAGTCCAGGCAGTGGTGTTAAAAAAAAAAAAAAAAATCCCAAGTGATTCTAATGTACAGTGAGAACCACTGATGTCAATGATATCTGTTAATTTATCAATCTTTTTGGGAATCTCCCCTGCAACAGACTTGGTCTACTTCTAATCACCCAGAGCTTGGTGCTTCTCAAACTTTCGTAAACCCCAGAATCACCTGGGCAACTAACTAAAAAAAAAAAAAATTCAGGGGAAAAACCCCCAGAATTATCAGGTACACGCCCAGAGATTCTGCTTCAATAGTTCAGAATGGGGCCTGGGAGTATACATTTTTAGCACATTCTCCCAGTGATTCTGATGGGGTAATACACGAACCCACCCTTCAAGAAACGCTGAGTTCTAACAGCATCTCTGGTATGTATAAAGGAAGTTCTACTCAATTGTTTGTGTGTTTTGCCCCACAAAGCTGCCTTCCAAACAACATCTAGATTCAAATATACAGGAGACTGAGCTGTTTTATTCCTATTTTTGTTTAATCTACCTGAGCTGGATGTGAAAATAAAAATACTTACACTGCCCACCATGCACTGACTAAAGAGGATTAGGGGAGACTGATGGGGCATCTGTTACTGAAGAATGGGCAAGTCAGGAAAATGGTAAAATACACACATGCACACACACACACACACACACACACACACCAAGCATGCAGCTGGCTTGGTTGGTTGTTGTGTGCTGTTGAGTCGATTCCAACTCATAGCAACCCCATGTGACAGAGTAGGACTGCCCCACTGGGTTTTCTTGGCTGTAATCTTTACAGAAGACCCAGTGCATCCAGGCCTTTCTCCTGTGGGTCTGCTGAGTAGGTTCAAACCACCAACCTTCTGGTTAGGAGCAGAACACTTAACCACTGTGCCACCAGGACTCCTTAGTTGGCATGGGAGAGGGTGCAAATTGAGAGGTGAAGGACGAGGGACAGTCACGAGGACTTGAAGGGAGTTACAAAGGGCTCTGCAGACAGGTGAGGGGGGGCTTTGGTGGTCTTCTAACTGGTTCAGGAAATCTTTCCCACTTTGACCCCAGTGACAGCTGCTCCCAGAAGCCCCCATGTGCCTGTCCCACACTATCCTGGTCTTCTCGTCCAGTCCTTAATGCAGGGTTGCTCTGCGCTTCCAGCCTTAGGCCTCTTCTCTTCCTGCCATCTTGTTCTCTGCTGCCTACTAGACCTCTCCCCATGGATGGGCACCTACTGGTGTCTCAAAAGCAGTGTGTCCAAAACCTAACTCAAAAGTCCACCCTCTCCTAAGAATATCTTCGTGACCTTGGGGTAGGCAGAGATTTCTTGGCGATAACGCACACACACAAACACTAATAAAAGAAAACACTGATAAGTTGGACTTTATTAAGATTAAAAGCTCCTGCTCATGAAATACATTCTTACGAAAATGAAAGTTCACCCCCCTCCTTCCTGCCCCAAACCTGCTTTTCCTTCAGGATTCCCTATCTCAGATAATAACCCCCCTCCCCTCAAACTTCAAAGGCAGCTTTCTCCTTTGCCTCCAGACCCTAGCAAGCAATTGCCTCTCGTTACCTTGACTGTCCATCAAAGCCAAATGTAATGCCCTCCTAACTGGCCATGCTTCCAAACCTTCCCTCCCTGGGCCCCCTCACAAAGCCACCTGTGTTACCTTTCTAAAATACAAGTCCGCTTCTCACACCTCTGCTCCCTACTGCAGAACGAAGCCTCATTTCTCACTATGGTAGAAAGGCCTTGACAATCTAACCATCCTCCTTTCTAGTTTTATCACTCTTTATAAATCTTCCCCAAACCTCATGCCCTACTTACCAGATCTTTTTGCTGTTCCCTGAACAACCCAGAAGCACCATGACTCCTCTTTGCTTTCAGTGGTTTCTTTCTCTGCAACACCATGCCTTCTCCTTTCTACCTATTAGAGGACACCTCCTCCAGGAAGTCTTCCTGAGTCCCCCAGGAGAGATTCTCTTGTCCTCACTAGTGCTCTCGACATGTGGTATCACGAGCACAGGGCAAGCCCCACACTCTGCCTGACACTGAGGCTAGTTATGAACATCCCTGCCTCCTCCATGAGGCAGTGGGTGCTCAGGGACAGAACTGTGTCCCGTTTGTCTCCAGCACTACTAGCACAGGTCATGTATTTAGCAAGTACTGAATTAAGGTCCATTAACTCGAATTTAACTGTCCTCCTAACGAGTGGGAGTCCAGCAAACCATCCCATATCTGAACATCCGTGGGGCCTCCCTGACAAGCGATCTGGTCTTAAAAGCAGGGAGAACATTATCCATTCTGTCTTCTCTTTTTTCAGCCCCATAGAAAGTGCTGTGGAACGCTTCCAAAAGTTGAACTCAATTTGCAAGAAATATTCTTGAGGAACCCTAGACTACAAACTCCTAGAGGACAGAGGACTGTATCTGTTCAACTCTGAACACCACCTGCATTAGGAGCCACTCAATGCCCTCTGCCAACTGTCCTGGTCAGGCAAACTCGTGTCCCTGTCAAGGCCCGCACACTGTGTCTTCTTTTTTGAAGCCTTCCCTGAGATCCTCAACCAGGGCTAGTTAGTAGATCCCACAGCCCCTCTGTTCCTGTTTCTAGAATAGTGCTTACTGGTTGCTGCACAATTTATGCATTTACCTGCATATCTCCCTTGGGGAGAGCCCTGGTGGTGCAGTGGTTAAGAGCTTGGCTGCTAACTGAAAGGCTGGCAGTTCAAATCCACCAGCCAATCCTTGGAAGCCCTATGGGGTGGTTCTACTCTGTCCTCTAGGGTTGCTATGAGTTGGAATTTACTCGATGGCAACAGGTTTGGTTTTTGGTTTGGTCTCCCTTGGGGGGGTGGGATTCTGACTTTGCTTTAAATTTGTTTCTCTAGTATCTAGAAAATGTTGGAACATAGATACTCAGTCACATTTGGTTTATATTAAAGACTGAGCACATAGTATTTGCTGAGTAAACATTCAACAAAGGCGCCCTGGTGGCGCAGTGGTGAAGCTCTCAGCTGCCAACTGAAAACTTGGCAGTTCAAACCCACCAGCCACTCTGAGGGAGAAGGACCTGGTGATCTGATCCCATAAAGATTACATAGTGAAAACCCTATGGGGCAGGTCTCCTTTGTCACACGGGGTTGTTGTGAGTTGAAATCAACTAGACAGCACATAACAACAACAACAAAACATTTGACAACTCTTTGAAATGATGATGTGATCGGTGAAAAGAAAACTACCAGTAAGGGGCAGATATAGGTAGATGGCAACTTGAAGCAGGGAGGGAAATTCCTGAGCTGAGAAAATGCCTCAGGAAGATTTGTTTGATCCCGCTCCCTGGAGGCCAGGTGTTTTGCATGGTGGAATACTTTGGGACATCACCTTTTTAGTGAAGAACTCAAGCCACTCCTTCATGCCTAGGTATGAGGGTCTAAAGATGATCATCACATTCTACCTTTCTGATCTGGGCATAAAACGAGAGAACAGAAAATGGAGACAGTCCTAAAGAGGAAAGGAAAAGCTAGACTCTAGCACCAAATGAACAGATTTTATGCAAGTTTTTGTTTAAGAAATTTTATAAGGATGATTGATGTATGTGCCTCTGGAAGACATATATGTGAGGTCTGAGAATTCATTCAAATAATTTATTTAGAATGTATGTACAAGGCCATACCAGAGACAAAGGAGCTATAGACCATGATTCCTGTCCTAAAAATAAAAAAAATGATGAAATTTTAAAATCTCTGGGGTCATCTAGCCTATTTCTGTCATATTACAAACAAGGAAGCTCAACTGGAGAGAGGATGAAGGCCTCCTCAAATTGATCAGCTAATCAGTGGCAGAAGCTGAGACCAGAAACCAGGTCTCCTGAATCTCATTCCAACATTCCCTTAATCCAATTTCACAACATAATATATATGATCATGAGAAAACAGCAGGTCCAGGGCAAGGGCTCAGGATCGAATGTGTGGTGCAGGGAGGGACCGGGCCATGAGGGCTGAAGAAGTCTTAAGCCTCACAAAGAAGGAGAATGACAGCAGCCTCTACAACTGGGGCCTGAGAGATGGAAGAGGAGGTGGCTGGCTGGAAGGCTGGACTGGCTCTCTACCTCTCTTCTAACCCCATACTTTCATTTTATGAGAGCCCACGACTGAAAACCAGGAAAACTGGGTTCTAGTTGAGTCATTTGGGTGCAAGACAGAAGCAGCAGGAGTTTGGAGTTCAGTTTTGCCCACCTGAACACTCTACAAGGATATCCATGTGACTCTTACCTACTTATCCAGGGAGATCTTGGTTTCCCAGTGGTAAAGTAGGGATAAAAATGCTTCTTATATAGCTCCATAGACACTTCAAACTCCCTGAGGGACTGAATTGCTGGGCCGAGGTCTTGGGGAACATCTAGCTCAATTGGCATAACCTAGTTTATAAAGAAAGACTGCTACATTCTACTTTGGTGAGTAGCATCTGGAGTCTTAAAAGCCTGTGAGTGGCCATCTAAGATACTCCACTGGTCTCACCGCTTCAGGCGCAGAGAAGAATGAAGAAAACTAAAGATACAAGGGAAAGAATTGTCCAAAGGACTAATGGGCAACATCTACCATGGCCTCTGCCAGACTGAGTCCAATACAACTAGATGGTGCCCAGCTACCACCACTGACTGCTGTGAAAGGGATCACAATAGAGGTCCTGGACAGAGCTGGAGAAAAAAGTTGAACAAAATTCTAACTCACAATAAAAGACCAGACTTACTAGCCTAACAGAGACTGGAGAAACCCCAAGAGTATGGCCCCCAGACAACCTTTTAGCTCAGAAATGAAGTCACTCCTCAGGTTCACCCTTCAGCCAAAGATTAGACAGGCCCAGAAAACAAAATGAGACTAAAGGGGCACACCACCCCTGGGGCAAGGACTAGCAGGCTGGAGAGGACAGGAAAGCTGGTAATAGGGAACTGAAGGTCAAGAAGGGACAGTGTTGACATGTCGTAGGGTTGGCAACCAGTGTCACAAAACAATATGTATATTGTTTAATGAGAAACTAGTTTGTTCTGTAAAACCTTCATCTAAAGTACAATAAAAAATATTTCTTATAGTAAATGGGGATAAGAATATTATATCTTAGGATTGTGGTGAAAGGTAATGTTCTCGGTATAGTGTCTGGCACAGAGTAGGTACTCAGTACAATTCCACCCCTCCCTCAGGTCAGGCTTGGGTATGACTAGCGGTGGGGCCCTGGGCCACTTCCTATACCTCCTTCCTTGTTTTCTCACCATTAAAAAGTGGAGCTTGATCTAAGAGCTATTCTCTTGGTGTCCTAGACTGAGGGAATACCCCAGTGTGCAAACAACCCAGCCACTTAAGGGACAATGGGGGGTCTCTAAGATGAGAATTTCATAGCCAATCCTAAAGGCCAGCTCTGGAAATCACTACTGATCACAGGCTGTCACAGGAGTCCCTTTAAAAGGTGTCCAGCCTTTTGGTGAGGTATACTTGCCATGCCTGTTCCAAATGCCACCATCTCCTTGAAGGCTGATGTTATTTTTGAGGCCAACCTGCAGAGGTTCAGGCTTTCGTTAATTTATATATGGCAAATAAGTGAGGGATGGCTGCCAGTTAGACACCCTAAAACTGCTACCCACAGACTTTGTTCATAATTTGGTGTTAGCATTTATTGGTCTACTCTGTTGTCATTTTTCATGTCTCCTGAACTAGACTACAGCCAGGAGGTCACACATTTGTTCATCTCTTTATTCCCAAAGCCCCAAGCACAATGTCCCCCACTTATTAGGTGCTTATTGTTTATTAGGTGGAATCTAGCACAGCAGGCAATGACCCTCGGAACACTCACAGGCTGTCTTCCCAGGGCAGACAGGAAGCACAGACTGTTGAGACTGCAGGGTTGTAAAGCAAGGGAGAACAACATTTGCTGAGCTCACAGAAGGGGAAGCACAAATGGCCAATAAACACACGAAACGATGCTCAACCTCACTTATTATCTGGGAAATGCCAATTAAAATAATAAACAAGATACCACTTTCCCACCCATTAGATTAGCAAAATATTAATGTTGGCAAGGTAGAAGTCTTCTCAAACCCCAGTCATGAGCGCATAAAATGGTACTGGGTTTTTTTGGAAGGGCAGTTTGGTAGATTTTATAAAACACAAAATGCACATCCCCTTTGACCCAGCATTTTTCTTTCTAGGTGTCTATCTTACAGACAGACACAGATGCATAAAGAGGCATGACCAAGGATGATCGCTGCTGCAATGTTTATACAACAAAGTGCTGTATAAACAACATAAATGCCCACCAATAAGAGAACAATGAAAAAAAGCACAGTAGTCCATACAGCAGCAGAATATGATAGTAATTGTGTGGCTAGGTTGCCAAGACTTATTGTAAGTGAAAAACCAAGCTGTAAAACGAAACTACGGTGTGGTTCCATTTATGTAAGAAAAAGAAAATAAACCATGAAGCAAAATTATACATTTACACACACACGTAAATGCACAGAAAAAAACCGAGATGTATACAGACCAAACTGATAACATCGGGTATTTCTGGTAAAGGAACTAAAATCGTAGGGGAGGGGGGACTTTTTTACAAGAACGTATTCGTGTAATATATAATTTTTTAAACATTTAAAAAAATTATTGAGCTGCTACTACATGCTAGCTCTGTGCTGGGGTTTTAAATGTTACGCATGAATTTATTAATTAACACAAGACCGAGGGATGAGAATTATTTATTCATTCATCCAACAAACCTGTGTGGAGTGCCCACAGCATGCCCTGCCCTGGGGGCAAAGGCGCCGAGGGAGGGAGCCTACCCTTAGCTTAATAAGCTGAGCTTGGGGAGAGATGGAGAACAAGCTGGTGAGTGCTGTTCTCATGGAGACAGGCACCCCTGGGAGAACACAATACAGCTCCAGCTCCGGCTACCTACACAGGAGGGACCTCCTGGAGGTTAAGTGACACCTAAGTTCCCACTACAAGTAAGTGGTGGATGGTGCAAGTGTTTTGTGATCAACTGCTAACCTAAAGGTTGGTGGTTCAAACTCACCCGGTGGCTCCACAGAAGAAAGGTCCTGGCAACCTGCTTCTGTAAAGATTGCAGCCAAGGAAACCCCATGGAGCTCAGCTCTAATCTGTAACCCCTGGGCTCACCATGAGTGTGTGGGGTGGGGGTGACTTGATGGCACCTAACAACAACTACCAAAGGCCACAGTAAACAGAATGTCATTTCCTACTTGCTTTGCTACCTGCTGGGCAGCCTGGGGGTTTTGGTATCTGAGTGTAGGGTGGGAGAGGGGAGGGAGAAGAGGAAGAGAGACTGATTTCTTGGGCCCCAGATTACTTGTCATCACCACTATTTAATACTTATTAAGTATCTAATAAAGGAACCCTGGTGATGCAGTGGTTAAGTGCTTGGCTGCTAATGGAAAGGTAAGCAGTCTGAACCCACCAGCCAACTTAACGGAGAAAGATGTGGCAGTCGGCGTCCATAAAGATTATAGCCTTGGAAACCTTATGGGACAGTTCTACTGTGTCCTATCGAGTCACTATGAGTCAGAATTGACTCAATGACAGTGGGTTTTTTTTTTTTGGCTTTTGGTGGTGCAATGATTAAGCTCAAACCCACTCAGAGGCTCTGTAGGAGAAAGACCTGGAGATTTCCAGTAAACGTTACAGCCTAGAAAACTCTATAGGGCAGTTCCACTCTGTCACATGGGGTTGCTATGAATGGAAATCGACTCAACGGCACCCAGCAATTCAACAACAAGCATCTAGCAGGTATAAGGCTGTGTGAGTCAAGAGTCCCTTTGAAGGTTTCAAGGTTGGGAGCCACGAAAGGGACCAGATCCTAGAACAGCAGGACATGGCATCCCTACCTTGAAGTAACTAAGAACCTGGTCGGGACGCAGAGATTAATGAGAGGCTCATAGTATCAATGGGCTATAACCGAACACTAAAAGGATAAGTGTGATGCCAACCAGGAGTCACCAAGCCCTCCAGCTAAGCGGCTGCACTTAGCCCAGGTCTCTGTACCTCATCTGCCTCATTAACAGTCACACACGTGAGATGCCGCTCCTAAACCTACAATGCTCCCTTAGTGTCCATTTTGTTCTGATAATTTTTAGAAAGCACCAAGCGACTGGAGCCCAGGAATTGCTCTCCTCTGGGAGGAGAAACTGTCCCGCCTCTGTCCTCCCCAGTGCCCAGGCCTGGGCCATCTCTGCCAGGACTAAGGCAGGCTCTCCTCGCCTCTCCTCAGCCCAGTGGGGACGGCAGTAGCTCCGGGTGGAGAAGACTGTTGGCCATACGCCCACACCAGTGTCCTGGCCCACTGGTCTCATGCTATTATTCTCTAGTACACCTGTCAGCACTCCTGAGAAAAACTACTTGGAAGCCAAGGGCCTGGGCCCAGTCATGATGGAAAACCTGAGAGGAGCCCCACATGTACTAACCTCCCAACTTCTTAGCCAACCAACAGGGATTCACTGAGCCAGTTCTCCCTGCCCAAGACTGGGCTGGGCATGATGGAGGATGATATAATTAACATGTAAGAAATATTTAGTGACAAATACCATATGAAATATAATTAAGCGCTAAATCCAACAGTACTAACAGTAAGGGCTACAGGAGTTAGAGAAGAGGTCAGTGTTGCCTGGAGGAATTCTGGAAAGCTTCCTGGAGGGAGGTGGCAGTTCTTGGGCTCAGCCCTTAAGAATGGATAGCAGAAAGCACAGCATGAACAATGGCAAGGAGGAAGGAAGGCGTGTGGCAAGTATAAAAGGAGACTGGTCCTTCATAGAGCCCCTTGCTATTAGAAGAGGGTGGTGAAGTGGGGTGGGCCAATGGTGAAAGTCGTAGTGAGGACTGAAGTCTTGAGTAAGTGCCAAAAGAATTTTGATATGATGGGGGGGACAATGAGGAGCCATTGTAGGTTCTAGGGCAGGGTCTGGTCATGATTAAAGCAGAGCTTAAAAAAAAAAAAAACCATTACTGTCGAGTAGATTCTGAGACATAGCAACCCTATAGGACAGAGTAGAACTGCCCCATAGGATTCCCAACGAGTGCCTGGTGGATTCAAACTGCCGACCTCTTGGTTAGCAGCCATACATAGTTCTTAATCACTATGCCACCAGGGTTTCCAAAGCAGAGCTTAGTAATCTCTAAAACGATTAGTAAACAGGTGAAGGGAATAGGAGATGGGATAGACCTCAGACAACAGCTTCCCAGCGCCAGCAGGAATTCCCACTTCAGCTTCAAGGAAGGAGGAGATCTCCCATTTTCCTTATCCAGTTATTTTAAATTTCATTTCATTTTGTGGTATTCTAAGTCTCCTTAATTATGTTTTGCAGGGGCAAGGAACAAGCCTGGAGAGGTAGGCAACCTTGGACAGAGAAGAGTAGACCTCACTCAGTCACCACAGACTGACTGACAAGGGTGGTCACAGGAAGAGGAAATTAGGCTGGGGGTGCATTTTGAGGGAAGAAGAGCCTAGCTTTGGCCACAGGTGGGGGCATGGGGACAAGGGGAGAGGGTTTCTGCTCCTCAGCAGGGTCACCAGTTCGCAGCCCCACCTTCCCAAGCACACTTCCGCTGCTCTGCGCGCCACCACAACAAACTTCCACTTCTGAAAAGGCTACACTCTCTGGTGCCTCTGAACCTGTGCACAAGCTCTACCTCTTTCCAGAATGCTCCTTCTCCCTTTTCCCTAAATTCCAGCCCATCCTTTAAAAGCCGAAAGCGACTTCCTGCTGCAGCGTGGCTGAGCCTTGGCAAAATTCCTCCAAGCCCCTGCTCAGGGTGATGCTCTTCCCACAGGTGCCACAGGCCTGCCTCTAAGGAGGATTACTCTAGGTTTTCCATAGCCCCAGGATCTTACACAGCACTAGGATATGGAGGGTTCTGGAAGGCAGCTGAAGAACAATGCCCTGAATTAACTGTTAAAGGGTGTTTGGGGAAATAATGGAGAAGGTGGAAGGCAGAACTCATGGTGAGGACCTAGTGGGTGAGGGGCTAGGGACCAGGTGAGACAGGAGTGGGGTCTCATTCTGAGGTTAGGACATGCTGGTTGGGCCTCGAGGGTAACCGCCTGGGAAACATAAGCTGAGCACTCAAGCTTGGGTGGTTCCTCGGGGAGGGGGCTACTTTGTGTGGGAGGAGGGGTAGTTGAATCTGAGAGCAGATGAGTGAACCAAGACTGGCAGAGGGTGGAGGGCAGGATCTGTGGATGGCACAGTTAACAGACAGACGATGATGCTAGAAGGTGCATTTGGAGGAGGTGGGGAAGAATCTGAGGTGACAACTTCAGGAGGCCTAGGGGTTAGTTTTAGAAGAAAGTGTCAAATGCCACAGAACTGAGATGAAACTGAGAAAGGCAGTGGATTTCTTTACACTCCAAGTCATTCAGAAAACAGGCCAGCTTACTGGTCTGACAGAGACTAGAGGAACCCCTGAGACTGTGGCCCTAAAACACCCTTCCGACCTGGAACTGCAACCATTCCCAGAGACCACCTTCCAGCCAAACAATAGACAGCTCCATAAAATAAACAATAACATCTGAGAGTAATGTGTTCCTCAGAACAATCAATTATATGAGATCAAAAGAGCAACATTTGCCCAAAAGCAAAGATGAGAAGGCAGGAAGGGGTAGAAAATCAAGATGAAAGGAAATGGAAAACCCAGGGTGGAAATGGGAAGAATGCTGACACATTGTGGGGAATGCAATCAATGTCATGGAACACTTTATGTACAAACTATCCAATGAGAAACTTGTTTGCTCTGTCAACTTTCACCTGAAACACAATAAAAAAAAATTTTTTTAAAGAAAATATATAAAAACCAAAAAATAGAAAACAGGCCAACAGGGATGTTATTACTCTTTTGTCTAAGGGGGGCTTGGGAATCTTGAAAGCTACTTACGTTTTCCCAACATTTTCATTACTGCAGCTACATGGTGCAATGGTTAAACACTTGGCTGCTGACCAAAAGGTTGGCAGTTCAAACCCACCCAGCAGCTCTGCCAGTGAAAGACCTGGCAATCTGCTGCCATAAAGGTTGTTGCTGGTGTTAAGTGCCATCTACAGGTTCCAACTCATAGAGACTCTATGTACAACCGAACGAAACACTGCCCAGTCTTGTGCCATCTTCACAATTGTTGCTATGTTTGAGCCCACTGTTGCTGCCATTGCATCAATCCCTCTTGTTGAGGGTCTTCCTCTTTTGTGCTGACTCTCCACTTTACCAAGCATGATGTCCTTCTCCAAGGACCAGTCCCTTGTGATAACATGTCCAAGGTATGTGAGAGGAAGTCTCCCCATCCTTGCTTCTAATGAGCATTCTGGCTGTACTTCTTCCAAGATAGATTTATTTGTTCTTCTGGCAGTCCATGGTATATTCGATATTCTTTGCCAACACCATAATTCAAAAGCATCTTCTTCAGTCTTCCTTATTCATTGTCCAGCTTTTTGCATGCATATGAGGCAAGGAAACCCTATGGAGCAGTTCTACTCTGTCACATGGGGTTGCTATGAGGCAAAAATTTACTTGATGGCACCTAAAAAGAAGAACAACAACCCTACCCTAGGAATCCCTGGGTAATGCAAATGGTTAACAGGTTAGGCTGCTAACCAAAAGACTGGAAGTTTGAGTCCAACCGGAAGTGCCTTAAAAGAAAGGCCTGGCAATCAACTTCCAACAAATCAGTCACTGAAAACCCTGTGGAGCACAGTGCTACTCTGACATATATGAGGTCGCCATGAGTTGGAATTGACTGACAGTAACTGGTTTGGTTTTTTTGTTTGTTTACCTTTCCCTACCCCCTGGCATAGCTGGGAGGGAAGAGTGTGGTATGGATGGCCAGGCTCAACATGAGAGTGCCAAAAAAAAGCAAACCTGTTGCCATGGAGTTGATTCCGACTCATAGTGACCCTACAGGACAGAGCAGAACTGCCCCATAGGGTTTCCAAGGAACGGCTGGTGGATTTGAACTGCTGACCTTTTGGCTAGCAGCCATAGCTCTTAACCACTGGGCCGCCAGTGCTCCAGCGTGGGAGTAGGAAGCCTAAGTTCTAATTCTAGTCCAATTCCCTTTTCCATTTGCTGTGTGAGTTTTTGACCAGTCACATAACTCTCCCTTGTGCCAGCCCCCTGGCCTGACAATGAGGTCAATAGTTCTAAAACTTGTGCTGGAAGTCATACAGTTCTTTATGGACATATTTAATTCTATTATATGAATAAGGAACAACTGCACTAACAGAAAATATATTTTGTTTCCAGGTCTTAACATCTCAGGTCACACATACTGAAAATATTTTAAATTAAATCAACCTTTCAGTTTTTTTGTTAACGCTCATTGGGTGCCTTTACTGGCTGGGGGTGAGGGAGACAGGTGCCCTAGGTTTAAGATTTACTAGAAAAGCTTTTGTGACTGGTGATTGGTACATGGGGGTTCATTTTACTAGTCTCTGCTCACGTCAGCATATGTTAGAAAATGTCATCATAAAAACCTTTTACATTTTAGTAGAAAATATAAAGTTGAGAAACGGTATCAACTATCTTACATTTTTCCCATGAATTGAGAAAAAAATCTTTTTTTATTGTTTGAGGGCATGCCTCAATACCGCTTCCGCAAAGGAGCACGGTTTGAGAAGCACGGAATTTCTAAAAGGTCTTCCAGGTCTAAAAGTCGTTAAGTCTAAGCTTCTGACCCCAATGCTAAGGAAGAGCAGGAGCGGTGTAACAAGTGGTTAAAAAACAAGGCCACTGCCACCTCAGTTCTAGGGGGCTGAGGGGCTGAGCAACTACTGAGGGAGAGGATGGCCCCAGTTCCTGAATTTCCTTTCCAAGTACTCAGAGTTAAATGCTCTCTTGCCCAGACCTTGGACTGGCCGTCCAGGTTCCAGGCTCTTCTGCCTTCCTGGATCCTGAAGGACCTAGAAACAATCAAGTAGCCAAACCCCTACCTTGTTTTTCACTTTCTTTAGAGAAGCTCCCACACGATGTAAAATGGGGCAACGCCTTCCTTTACAGGCCTGGGGTAAATGAGTGTTACTGTGAAATGCCCCAAGTGGTGGCAATTAACAGCAGTTCCCTTCCCCTTCCCCATTCAGGTAGGTCAATGCCCCCTAGTCTTTGTACCTCCTTCTCTTTGTACCCCTACTAATCAAAGTTACAAGAGAGCAAGAGCATAGCTCAACAAATAACGTTTGGTGGGTCGATTTTGCTCCTTGGTCTTTCAATCTCCACTTCCTCACTGCCCTTTGCTGCTGAAGCCCTCCCTCCACATGTTGGCACATTCCACCTCATGGACCCCACAGAAGCTTCTCATAGAGAGTCACCAGCAATGGACATGGCTCAAAAATGCTGCTTTCCATGGGGCTAGGGCAGACACTCTCCAGAAAACACCCTCCTTCCTGACACCCCTCTTTCCTAGTCTAACTCCCAGGTCCCATCTCACGCTTGCCTTCTTAGTCCCAGTGGCCTGCAACACCCCCTCTACCTAGTCTCTACACAGGGGGTTACTGTAGACTCAATCTATGAACTTTGTCCCTTCTCTTTCTCTCTCCTAGGTGAGCTCATGGGTTTCCATGGATTTACATGCCTGGGTTTCTGCTCAGGACACCCACATTTTTATCTGCAGTCGGACTCCTCTGAGCCCCAGGCTGACATCCAACTGCAACTTGACGCGTCCATGTGAAGGCTTCACAGGTACTGCAGCATCTCACACTGAACTCTTGACCCCCATTCATCCACAACCTGTTCCCATCAGTGGCACAACCCTCCACCCAGGTGTTCTGGCCAGATCCCTGGAGTCAAATCCTTCCTTTCCCTTACCCTCCCTCATCCTTCCGACTCCTTAGCAAGCCCTACAATTCTGTCTCCAAATTACATCCGAATCTGTCCTCTCTCTGTCTCAACTGATGTCACCTTAATCCATATCAAATCATTTCCACATCAACACAGAATCAACTCACTCCCATATCAAAATGCACAGAAACCTTCTACAGCTTCCCAGTATACTCAGAATTAGACCAGCTTTTGACCAGGATCTGCAAGGCCCTGGGTGATCTGCCCTGTGCTTACCTCTCCTGCCTCCCTCGTCTGGCCCCACTCCCTCCTTTGTTCATTTCACAAGTTCCCATGCGTATTGGTCTTTCAGTTTGTCAACCAAGTCAGGGCCTTGCTTGTGCCATCTCCTCTCCCTAGAATGATCTTCCCTACCTCGCTTCTCGCACAGCCAGCTCTTCTGTTCCTTTAGATCTCAACTTAAATGCCACCTTCTCCAAGAAGCTGCTCCTGACAAGTTGTCCTTTGTTATTCTCCATTTTAGCCCTTGTTTACTTCTGTTTACTTGTTTTCTGTCTCTCTACCCCTTCAGAATGTCAGCTCCCGAAGGGCAGGTACCATATATGCCCAGAGGCTAGACTAGTGCCTAGTACACAGTAAGTGCTCACTAACCATTTGTTGAATGAACCAGCCACTGTCTAAGGATCAAGTTGTTCCCTACAAGTGTGAACAGTTAACCTGAAGAGGAAACTGAGGCTTAGCCAGAGCTAGACAACGGCTGCAGAGGGTGGCTGAAGCTAACTTCTGGTTTTCCAGTTCCGCAAGACGGGCTGGGGCCCAGGCCAAAAGGCACCTCACCTCCCTTTTCCAGCGTGCCAGCCACTCGTCCCGTTTGCGCTTGCTGATGTAGTAAGGGTCCCCCGCCTGGAAGGTGAGCCGCGGCATGGGCCGCTGGCGGAGGCTGGACTCCCAGCCCAAGCCACCCCGCAGCCGGCCCCGGGAGCCCTAGGACAGAGAGACGACAGAGAGACAGACAGGCGTTAAGATGGGCACTGACAGCCCTGCTGTCGGGTTTGTTCCTCCTGGAGGGGAAACTGAGGAGGCACTCACCTCGAACAGAATGCAGGAACTCTGACTCCTGGCCAGAGATGCCAACCCTGCCAGTGCTGGGCAAGCCCCTGTCTGGGCTAGAGAAGGGAGGGGTGTGTGGGGGCGGGGGCATCTGGATGTGAGGGGAGGTGCTCCTTCTCTGGAGGGGGACCAGCTGGCTGCCTTGTTTGGGGACTTCCAACCTCCACACCCACTTCCTCTCCTTCTCATAGAGGGATGTGTAAAGAGGGGGTAGGGAGGGCCCACCCTCAGGCTCCCCCTCACACACTCGCCACAGAGGGGTGGGTTTCTTCTAGAATCAAGATCCACAGAGCCCCTGGGGGTTGAGGAAAACACTTGCCTCCATTTTCATGGATTCGATGTTGGTCTCCTTCTGTTCTTTGCCTGTGGAGAGGGAAGAACAAAGGGACTGTCGGCAGTTACAGGAGTGGCTCTGAGGCCCCACCCTGTGCCGGGGGTCCCTGCCATGGGGAGCAGGGGTCCTTCTCCAACTCTTTAGTTGTTCATGTATCAAACATGACGGCCCACCACGTGCCAGGCACTGTGCTGGCCCTGAAGACTCAGAGCAAGGCCCAGAGCAGAACAAGAACTGGGGCAGGGTTTGGGGCCTGAGTATGAAGGAACAGCAGCAAAGTCGGGGCTGTGGTTTCCGGCACACTGACTATGTCTCAGGTACGCAGAAGGGGACTAAAAATAACCCCACTCTGCTGCTCCTGGTCAACCGGACTCTTTCCCAGTGGAGGGAGCAGGAAGGTGGAGGGGGGACAGGAAGGGCTGGACTTGAGGAAGCTAGACTGTGCGGCCTTCCCGGCTCTGGAGGGGAGTGTTTGCTTCTATGCATAGCAAAGAGCCGCCCAGGCACAAGGCTGTGTGTCAGGAGGTGGTAGGGCACTGGCTGACCGAAGCAAATCTGTGGTGAAGCAACTCATCTCTGTGAGACTCAGTTTCCTCCTCTGGAAGATAAATCTGTTGGGGATGTTTTCTAAGAACCCCTGCAGTTCTAAATATAGGGTTGCTATGGGTTGGAATCGACCCGTTGGCAATGGGTTTTTTTTTTTTTTAAATAATGTCCGCCTTCCTGCTCCCATTAACTACCCCATTCTTCCATCTCTGAGTTCAGCCTTTAACCTAGAAGATTTGAGCTTGGATTCTGTCGCAGTCTGACCTCAGTCTCTTCTACCCTGTTTCCTCACTGAATAGATAAAAACTCCGAAATTATAGGTTACTGTGAACGTGAAGGAAGAAGGAAACCCTGGTGGCGTAGTGCCTAAGTGCTACGGCTGCTAACCAAAAGTTTGGCAGTTCAAATCCACCAGGCGCTCCTTGGAAACTCTATAGGGCGGTTCTACTCTGTCCTATAGGGTCGCTATGAGTCGGAATCGATTCAACGGCAACGGATTTGGTTTGGTTTTATGAACATGAAGTACCTAGCGCAGCACTTGGCATATAGTAGATGCTCAATAAAAGCTCTTTTGTTCCGCTTCCCTATCAGAAGCACAGCATTTCCCTGCTGCTCTTCCCCTACTTCACTGCCACCCCTCACCTGGGCCTGGTTCCAGTTACTGAAAGCCAAGTTTCAACTGGGGACAGAAGCCCCAGCAGTGCCATTCTTAGGAGGACCCCGTCCTCCCCCTGTCCTTCTCCAGGCCCCCAGCAAGCACACAGCCCAGCTCTTCCAGAGTATCTCTGTGCTCCTACCCTGGTCCTTGCCTCTCAGATGTCCTCCTCAGGCCAGGCCTGCAGCTCTGCCCCCAGCTGGCTGTGGGGGTCAGTGAACTCCCCCTTCCCTAGTTTCCTGACTGAGGTTGGGGAGAGTGAGCCATGATTCCACCTGAGCCCCTGGACTCCTTTCTCTGAAGCCAAGAGAGTTTTTGAGCTTGAGCCCAAAACAGGAAGGTCACTCAGGCTGGCATATGGTAGCTTGGGGAGTGGGAAGTGGGGGAAGGGGGGACACAAAGAGCCAAAAACGGAAAAAACAGCCCCTACTTCATCTCCTGGCTCTGAAGCGGAAACCAGACACAGCATTTAAGGCCTCTGAATCCTCAGCCACCTGAGAGGGTGTTTCCCTCCCTCTTGCCAAGGCCTGAGGCCCTCTATATCTGTACGCCCAGGACAGTGTTCTGTCCTCAGTGGCCCCTGTTCTGGGTTACAGCGACTCCTGCCAAGCCCAGTCCCAGTCAGGCCCCAGAGCACTGAGGGACGGGGGGAAGGGCCCTGGGCACCGGCTCGGCCCACCTGTGGATGTACAGACATGGCGCCACACACCTCGGGTATAGTACGAGGAGTGATGACGAGCAGACTGTTGAGGTAGATGCGTGGGAGGAAGTGAGTCTGTCTGTCATGGGTACTGTGTGGGTGAGAGCACGTGGGTGAGAGTGTATTTCCTAATGCTTTGCACATGACAGGCCTTTTAAGGTATGTCTCACCCCTAATTTCTCCGTCTCTACCTCCGTCCTTCCTTTAGGTCCTCTCTCTCATCACAGCAAGTGCCCCAACTTCTTCTGGGGCCTCAGCTCTAGGGCCGCGTTTCCCCTCCCAGCCTGCCCCGGGCTTCCCTCCGGCCTGGGCAGGGGCTCCCCTCCTCCTCTCCAACCTCAACATTCCCCACGTGAGGCTTTGGGCTGCCAGAAGGGGGCACCTGCCTGCCCGCTGATAGGGCTGCAGCACGGTGGGCCGGCAGGGCAGCCCCCGGACCCCGATCTGAGGCTCCGGGAACAGCTGTGGCAGCCATGAGTTTGGAACCAGGGATCCCCCGGGACGGACCTGGGCCTGGGAGTCAGGCCCCGGCTGCATTCTCGTCCCTACCCGCCTTTAGACCTCTAAGTTTCCTTCCTGAGGCCCTCCTTAGCACGATTATGCTTAGGAGCAGGGAGGGGGATCAAGCCCCGAATTCTGCTGATGAGGAAACCGAGGCCCAGGGAGATGACTGACTTACTGCCAGAACGGAGATGGGATTTCAGGACTCCTGACTCGCAAGCCAGCTCTCTTTACACTAGACTACAATACGTTATTCTTTAATGTTTCATCCTTCCTCATCCCCTAGCCCCTATGCTCCCTAAAACACAATTGCTTTGCCTTATGCAGTTTTTAACTCGCTTCCTTCTGGAATTTTCTCCGACAGATTCTGCACATGCCCACTTGAGTGAATACACACACATGCACATACACACTCACTCACTTTGCAGCCTGGCCAGGCAAAACAAGCTCGGCTGCCTCCGAATGCGGCACTTGTCATGAGTCAAGGAGGGTCAGCAGCTCTCTCAACACTGCCTCTGAAGTCCATCTGCTCCTGGCCTGGACCCAGGGTCACAGGCAGGGCCAGGTGGCTATGTGCCTTTCAGGGAGGGCGGCCTGGCAGGCATGCACATGACCCTAGGGCATCTCAGGTCCTGGGAGCAGGCGAGGCAGTGTGCTGCTAACATTTACCTGTGGGCCTAAGCATGCTCAGTTGGGGACCACTCCAAGTTCTCTTTAAAATGAGCCCAAATCTCCATGACAGCGCCGAGGCCAGGCTGACCTCAGAAGGCAGGCAGTACCAGGCCCACAGTGGGCCTATGCTTGGTCTGGGCAGAGGGGAGCTTATGCTGACCCTAACCTGGGCCTCTACCAGTTATAGTATCTTGGGTAAGTGACTTAACTTTCCTGAACCCTCACTGTCTCCATCTGAAAAATGGGGACAAAATAAGAGTCTTCCTCACAGGATCGTGAGGATTAAAGAAGAGAATACATACAGAGCAGGACTCCCCAAACTTTAAAATGCGAACAAATCACATGGATCTCTTTTGAAAATGCAGATTTTGATTCATAGGCCTGGGATGGGGCCTGGGATTCCGCATCTCAAGCAAGTTGCCAGGTGAAGTGGGTGCTCAGCTGTCCGTGGACCACACTTTGAGTAGTGGGGATGCTGAACACGCCACACAGAGTTGACACTCAGTAAATAAAGCCACACTGCCACTGTTACTATTATCACAGCTGTAGTATTAACGCTTAGAGCACAGGAGCAGACCCAAGGTGCTGCTCAGACGCTGGCTGGAAGCTGGCTCTTGTCCCTATGTCTCATCAACTCCCCTGTTCCTGGTTCTTTCTTTTGGCTGTATTATAGGATCTGAGGGCCCTACGTGCACACAGGAGGGTGCCCAGCCACAGGCATGTTGCCTTAAAGCCCTCCTATCTTTCCTGTATGAGAACTAACGAAAGGGGTCCAGGGGAGACCACTGGGGCCCCCTGAACAGAGATCTGGAATGAGGGTGTTATGGACTATGTCCCCCTAAAAATGTGTGTATCGACGGTTAGGCCATGATTCCCAGTATTCTGTGGTTGTCCTCCATTTTGTGATTGTAATTTTATGTTAAAGGGGATTTGGGTGGGATTGTAATACCCTGATCCAATGTAAAAGAAGCTTCCCTGGGGTGTGGCCTGTACCACCTTTTATCTCTCAAGAGATCAAAGGAAAGGGAAGCAAGCAGAGAGTTGGGGACCTTATACCAAGAAAGCAGTGACCTGAGGTTCCTGCACTGAGGTGCTCCCAGACCAAGGGAAGACTGATGCATCACAAATACCTTCCTCCGAAGCCAGCAGAGAGAGAAAGCCTTCCCCTGGAGCTGACGCCCTGAATTTGGACTTGTAGCCTACTGGACTGTGAGAGAATAAACTTCTCTTTGTTAAAGTCACCAACTTGTGGTATTTCTGTTATAGCAGCACTAGATGACTAAGACAGAGGGGAACTAAAGACCACGGCGAAGTCACTTCCTCCCTGGGGCCTTAGTCTGCTTCCTCATCTGAATGCACCAGCTGAACATGCATTTGATGTCAGCTGACTGCCACGAAAGTGGCCAAGCCTCAATACCCTGGATTAAACCACTGCCTGCTGTAGCCTGGCAGAGCCTCCAGTAGGCTGCTGCCCACCCCTCTTGGTGATGTCTCACCAATCTCAGCATCTGGGCAATTCGCAGTGGCCTTCAGGGATCCCACCAGCTCTGATCCCTGCCAGTATCTCAACTTCCTGATTAGCTGGGATCACACAGGAGTGCTCCAAGGACAAAGTCTGGAGATCAAGGAGCCTTTGAGCATTTTTGCTCACCATGCTCAGCATTCAGATTCTGAGGAAGGTCCACCCAGTGTGTGAAAGTTCCAAACCCAGCAGTCATCCTTGACACCCTCTTCCCTTCCCCTCGTGTCCTGCATTTGTCCGCTTCTCTCCACCTCTACTGCCACCTTGCTCATTGGAGCATCCCTCCCCTCCCCAACTCCTACAGCAGCCTCCTCGCCAGTCAGCCTACTTCCCAGCCCTTCCATCGCATTGCATGATCCAGACGGCAAAGTGATCTTTTCAGAACACAAAGCTGATCACATCACCCCTGAGAACACAGCCTCGAAGGCCCTCATGGTCTTGCCCTGTCTCCCCTCTACTTCATCTTACACCCTCTCCCCTTTCTCTCTCCACTCCAGCCACATGGCCTTCCTTCGGCTCCCTGGGTGCCCTGCCTGCCTGCGCCCTGAGTCTTCACACCTTCTCTCCCTCCACCACCCCAACCTGATGCGCTCCAGCTCATCCTTCCGCTCGGGCATCACATCCCAGGCTTAACCAGCCTCCTTTATGAGAGTTCCTCATAGGCCTGTGTTATTTCCCCTTAGAGCACTTATCTCTGTGCACAATCACACTCATAAGTGGGACTTCTGATTAACACCTGTCTGTCCAGAAGACTGTGAGGTCCTTAAGGGCAGGAACCAGGTGTTCATTCATTATGGCTTCCCCAATACCTGGCACAGATTCTGGTACATCCTAAATGTTCTTTAATAAACATCTGTTGCCTGAAGAAGGAGTTCCTGGAAAGAACTAGAAATGGAGACAGGGAAATCCTAAACCAAAAGCAACCCATCAAGGCTTAAAGAACAGCCTTACAGATGAGGCTCCATCCCCCAGGGCAGGAAGGACTGCCCGGGGGCCTAGGCAGCAGCTTGGCACCAGTTATAGTGGAATTCCAGGATCCTGGAAATCAACTGAGACCTGCCTCGTAGAGAGCACCATGTTTGGGAAGGGCTGGCTGGTAGACAGACCTTCCTCTTGCACATCTAGGATGGTGTCTTCTCCCTTTCTCCCCCTATATCACTCCACTCAGGTGCCCTTCCATCACCCCCACAAAGTGTCAGAGGACATATCCAAGGAAGCACTAAGGTAAGACAAGGAGGCCTGCAGAGTTCAAGAACCTGCCCTGGTCCTGAGCCCCATTCCAGAACAGCAGAGGATAGTGGAAAGGTTACCCAATTTGAAGTCAGAGACTAAGATTAGAATCCTGGATCTGCCACTGAAAAGCTGGGGATTGCGGGAGAGTCTTGAGCAGGTCATTTAATCTTCTTAAGCCTCAATTTTTTGACCTTCAAATGGGGATAAAAAAATTTCTTGAATATGATTGTTTGGAGGAGTAAATAAAACAATGGCTGCAAAGCAGGGCTTTGAACTGGTTGGAAATGATTCAGTCGTGGCCAATGAAGCAAAATGCGAACAGAACCGAATTTTTAAAATTTGGGTGAAACAGAATGATAAGTGGAACCCAAGTAAGTTGAAGCCCTGGACTCGGAAGAGGTGTAGTGAGCCCTTTCAGGAGCTTGATGTGGGAGACTGGATTACTGTCAGGACTGTGGAGAGCAATACACATTCAAAGCAGCATGGTCGGATACCATCTTTGAGTGGGGCACTGATGTTTTTGACTCTGCCGGTCAAGAAATTTGGTTGTTATGCAACGTGCACACTGCCCTTGTTTTCTAAGAGGGAGATTAAGTTCCTAGCAGAGCTTTGACCTGTAATTTTTCCCGTTCTGCTTATCGTTCCACTTCTCCCACATTTTAAAAATTCAGGTCCATTCTGGGTCCGCTTCTTCGGGCATGACTGCACCAGGAAGAACCAGTTTGAAGCCCTGATGCAAAGTGCCTCAGAAAGGGCTTTGTACATAGTGGAAGCATCATAAATATTTGTTGAATGATAAACGAATGATAGATATTATTTTCATAGTTTGGAAATCTTTTCTGGAATGCTCTCTACCCTGCATGAATATTAGATTTGGATCCATGCAATATAAGTTACGCCAATTAATCAATTTACTCATTCCTTCATACACACTTGGAAGGAAGACTTTCTGAAATTAAAATGCACATATGCAAAACAACCTGGCAGGGCCCTGGGAGGATCAAATGTGATAATGTATGAGAAAGCGCTGGGTAAACTGTGAAGCCCTATACAAATGCTAGTTGTCCTCATTACTAACATGTTTACAGCTTGGTTGGCCCTGAAATAGCTGGCTTAACCTGAAACAGAAAAGTGGGCCACTTTCCAGGTCTCCTGGCTGGGCCATAAAGTCCCCAGATGAAGAAGCTGGGGCTGGACAATGCACAGGCAACCCCCACCCTCATCCAACTCCCTGCTGGGTCTCCAACACTCCAAATCTAGGGCTTCTTCACTGCACTCCTCTCCCCAGTCCACGTTGTCACAACCAAATTTCCACCAAGTGAACCAAACTATGGCAGGTTCAGGGCATCTGCACTGGGGAAGGTTAATGGCTTTGAATGCCCATGAGGGCAACTGCTGCCCTGGAACGCCCAGGCCAAGGGCTACAAGCACAATGCCCTCAAAAGTTGCAGGTCATTTGAAAGAAAGCAGGCAGGTGCAGGCTGAGGCAAACCCAGGTGTACACCCAGCTTAAGGGAGGATGGCCATTGTCCTAATTCAGCACCGTTTGCTTTATGCAAGCCTGCTGTTGCCAGATCTAGCTTTGTTTTTTTCATGAGAAGCCCAAGCTCCAGATTTTTATGCAAAATTTCTTGATTTTTAAACTCTGGCAACTAAAATTTTTGAAATGTTTAAAACACTACGTAGGCCAAATAAAACATGTGCGCAGGCTGCATTCAGCCAGTAGGCTGCAAGGCACAGAGCCCTGGCAAGCAGACCTTGAGCTACCACCCCAGCCCACCCCTCCAGCTCCTCCTCTGGCCTGCTAGGCCCCAGGTCTAACACTCAGGGAATCCAGGCGAACCCAAAGAGGCTGCCCCTTGTGCCAAGGACTCACCCTCCTCCGCAGGGGCTCCTCGGCCATCCTTGGGGGTGCAGCAGCCATTCTCCACTGCCCGGGAAGCTTCAGACGGGGTCTGGGCTGTACCCTCTCCCTCTGCAGGGGCCCCGCCCTTCTGTCCCCCAGCGGGGCTCCCCTCCTCTGGCTGGGGCTCACTCCGTTTCTCCAAGTCCCCATTGGGTAACAGCTCTGAGGGGCCTGAGTCCTGGGCCATGGACAGGGACTTGGAGGGTACCGCAGGGTCCTTCGGCGTGTCACTGCTTTCCACCTGGAACGATGAAAGATACACGAGAGGAGGGTTAATTAGACCAAGTGGCCTGAGCCTCTTTTGAGTCACTGACCTCTCTGAAGTTCTAGTGAAAGTTATGTACCCTCTGTCCAGAGAACTGTGTTCACATCAACGCTCACGCAAGTAAATACATTCATAATACTGATCTCAATTTCAAGAGGTTCACAGGCCTGACCCCTGAAGTCAAAGGTTCTATGGACCCCAGCTTAAAAAATGGGAGAAAAGTCCAAGCAGGTTCGCCAGCCTGATCCCAAGCTCCAGCCCAGCCCAGCCCCACACACTGAGGTTGCACTCAGTTTCCCAGCCTTCTCTGCCTCCCAGAATGCTGCCCCTATTCAAACACAAATATTCCTCATGTTATCCACAGTTCAAATTGGGCCCCGCCTCAGAAGATTCTCAAGCTACCAGGTCAATTCTGCTAACCCCGGGATGGTTTGATTTCAGTGGTCAGAGCCCTCCTGGCTTTCCTCTTGGTCCCCTGAGGTTCAGGGTCAACATCAATTAAGTGGCAGAGTGGCGTGTGAACGTCAAAGGGTAGCCTCACCAAGAAGCATTCCTCTGGGCCTCAAAGCCTAGCCCAGCTCTTCCCCTCAGCTTTGGCCGCCACAGGTTCCCCCGGCTCTCAGCAGAGCCAAGGGCCCAGCAGGCAATTTGCACTCTCTACAGAAACTCCTTCCTAGCTCCTGCCCTCCATCCACCCCTCCAAAAGGAAATCTATGGCTTTATGCCCTCGGTCCCAAGAGCCTAAGAACTGAACTCGTTCAGGTTGCAGGTAATAAAAATAAAAATGATTAATCATAACCGTCTTTCATATGTGTCACTGCATGGTACGCAAAGCTCTTTTACACCCATCATCCCTTCAGAGCCTCTCAAGGTCTCTGGGATGCAGGTGAGGAAACAGAGGCTCTCAGAGAGCTATGTGATTTGCCAGCGGTCACCCAGGTTCTAAGGCCAGAGCAAGTGCAGGAGATTCCGATGCCCCTTGGGCTCTGCCGTGTGTGAGCACTTGGTCCTCAGCCTTCTGGAGGTAAGGAGCCAGGAAATCTCAGGAAGAATGTAAGTGTCCAGCTTGGTCCAAGAAAAGGCAAGAAGTTCCCCATGCTCACCAGCTCTGCCATACCCATGGGCACCAGGCTGCACTCGGCACACCCTCCCCTGCTGGCTCCATCTGTAGAATGCCTGCCTGTGCCGTATACGGGCAGGGACAGTATCATCTTGTCAAACAGTGCTGGCCCATGACCTCACCTAAGGCACTGCTCTGAGAGGGTGCCTCGGTTTCCCCACCTGTAAAACGAGATGACAAGGCTAGGCCAATAGGGGCTTTTTCCTTCTTTTTAAGTCTTCTCTCTTTTTTCATTTATAATAGTAAGACACATATAAAAATGCAAACAGCACAAAAGAATGGTACTAAAAAGTTACAGCTCCAGTTTCAATCTCTTACCCACAAAAACATTCCCCAAAAGTAAACCATTATTAACAGTTCAGCAAGTATCCTTCTAGACTTTTTTTCTATGCTTCTCAGATCGTGTGTAAGATACATGTACATACACATGTATTCATACACACATCAGATCCATTAAAAAAAATGGTATGCTCTTCACAGTACTCTGCAACGTGCTTTTTTCATTTAACAAGTGACGGTAGGCATCTCTCCATACCAGTGCATATGGGTCTGTCCTGTGTTATTTAGCAGTTGCTCAGCAGTCTATCTTATGGGTGTTCCCTAATTTATTCAGTTCTCTCATAGTGGGCATTTACACTGATTTGCTTTTTGTTGCATTTATCTTCCATGTTGCCATGAACACCTAGTATTTACAGCTCTGTGCACTTGCGTATTCGGCAGAATGGCGTTCCAGAAGTGGACTGGCTAGGTTAAAGGGCATGCCCATTACAGTGTGTGTAGATACTGCCAAACACCCCCCAAAAAGTTGTACCACTCATGTGCACACCTGTTTCCGCGGCCCCTCCCCTGCACAGCATGTCAATTGCCAAGGCTGCTTTCTGCTCTAAAGGTCTGAGCCCACTGCTATCTGGTAAAGAACCTCTCAGAGAAGGCAAAGAGGGATGAGGGCCTTGGAAAAAAGCAGAGCCAAACTGGAGTCCTCTCAGATATGCTGTCCTTCTGGGATGAGGCTCTGGGTGCACAGAGTGGCCTGAGGGGGAGCAGAAGGAACTCCAGGGCCTTGCCAAGATGCTTCTTCCAGGCTGTACAGGCAGCCAGGGCAGCCCTGCTTCCAGGAGGGAGAACCTCCCCTGGAAGCGGCACACGTGTGCTCCTCAGCAGTTGGGGGTGGGGGACTGCAACAAGAGAAAGAATAGGCCTCTGGTGGAAGCAAGGGGTCCTCCACTAGGCTTGGGCACCAAGGGCCAACACAGCATAGCCAGGGGGCCAAGCACAGGAAAGGTGGAACACCCCCTGATTATCTTCTCAGCTACTGTTCCCTTATGCCGACCGCATATCCTCTCCAGGATTCGCAAAGGTCTCTCCTGCTGCCTCACTTAAGCAAAGTCACACCCCCTACCTAGAAAGTTCTTCCCTGACGTAAATCCTCTCAGTCCTCAAGGCTCAGTATGAGAGAGAGAGACTACCCATGTAGCCTGGAAAGTGGGGAGAGCTCCTGTCCCCACAGCCACTCCCATGCCAAATATCACCAAGCCCCAAACATGGCACAGGCCTACCAGGGAGTGGGGGAACCCAGCCCAGCCAACTTAGGCTGAGAAATTCTGGTCAAAGCCAGTCTCTTACCATGGCCGTGTCCTTCTCCTCTCCTCTAGCCACTTGCTGCCACACAGACACTTAAAGTCGGGGCAGGCTCTGAGCCCCACAGTGCCTGCTCCCAGCCCCACGAAGCTGCTCGAGACAACTCCACTGTCACTCACTTCCTGCCGGGGGACCACAAAGGCTCCTCTCACCCTGGGACTCATTTCCTGTTGACTGCCAACTCCAGAGCATAGAGACCTGGGAGTGCCTGCTCTGAGGTCCAAAATAACCCCAGGGTCCCCACTAACCCAGTAATTCAAGGACACTGACTTAGCACCCTGCCCCAGCCCTGCCCTGGAAGATCTCAGTCTAGAGCAGCATCAGACACACCAAAGCCCTGTAGGAGCCGGATTTGCTCGGTGGATGAAGGTGTGGGGGTCTTCTGCACAGCTCTGGAATTAGCTCGGTGAGCTGAAATCTCCCCTGATCCCGCCAGCCTATGCCCCCTCTCTTGCCACAATCCTACCCCTTGTTGCCCTCCCTCTCTGATTCTGGTTGAGCCCTGAGTCAAAGCTCTGGGATTAGGGGAAGCAGATGACTCCTGCCAAGGCTAACCCTGGTCCACCTTGCCCATCAACAATTTGCCTCCTGAGGCTTCCTAGACATATCCAAACAACTCGTGGGATTGGTTCATTGGGTTAAAAGGCTCGGGACTGTAGTCTCTGAGGACAACTTACTCAGCTGGCAAAACATTGTTCACAACAATAATGTTCTACATCCTAGTTTGGTGAGTAGCATCTGGGATCTTCAAGGCTTGCCAGCAGCCATCTAAGATACAACTATTGGTCTCTACTCGTATGGAGCAAGGAGAATGAAGGAAATCACAGGCTCAAAGAAGAAAGAAGTCCACAGAACTAATAGCCCACAGGAATCACAACCTCTTCTAACCTGAAACCAGAAGAACTAGATGATGCCCGGCTACCACTACCAACCATTCTGACTACGGACACAATAGGAAGTCCTGGATAGAAAGGGAGAAAAATGTACAACAAAACTCAAATTCCTAAAAAAGGCCTATAGACCAATAGAGACTAGAGGAACCCCAGTACCTATCACCCTAAAATACCCTTTGAACTTGGAAATGAAGCTATTTCTGTAAGTCACCTATCAGCCAAATACTAGATTGGCTGAATAAACAATATCACCCGTGAGTAATGTGCTCCCTTAAGCAATTGACTGTATGAGACCAAATGGTCAACATTCACCCAAAAGCGAAGATGAAAAGCCAAGGAGGGGAAGGGAAGCTAGATCAATGGAAACAGAACAAATAGAATGGAAATAAAGAGAATGCTGACACATGTAAAAATTGTAACCAAGGGCACGGAACAATTTGTACAAACATTGTTAAAGGGAATCTAATTTGCTGTGTAAACTTTCACTCAAAACACAATAAAACATTATTTAAAAAAAAATTGTATACCTGTAAAAATTTGAAAAAGAAAAAAGAATGTGCCTTCTCAGCTATGTAGCAGCCCCTTACTGGGCCTCTTTCTGGGGCCCTGGGTAACCGGGCAGGTCAAATTCACCTGCAGAAAACCTCTGTGAGAAAGGGAGCAAGAAGGTCTGTAGGTAAATGGCCTGGAACAACTCTTGGGAGGAGCTGGGTGCTCAATAAAAGGGTCATCTTAGTTGAGAAGAACAACACAAACCAAGGCCTGGAAGCCGACTGGGAAAGGATACACTCAGCCAATAAAAGAAACCAAATCTATTGCCAAAACTGGGTGGACTTGAACTGCCAACCTTTCAGTTAGTAGCATAGTGTAAACTCTTTGCACCACTCAGGGACGTACACCCAGCCAGGCCTGCACTATTCTCTACTCCCCACCCCCCAGGCCCTCCTTTCACCTCTGTCTTCTTCTCTCCTTCCCCCTGTCAACACTAGCTTGTTGACTCCTTGAAGGCAGGGACTTTGCTTTATCCAACAAAGACAGCATGGAGTCAGGCACCTGGCAGGAGCTCCTGCTGAAGGCTAAGGTGAGGGTGAGAGCATCCTGCTCACAGGCTTAGAGAGAGTTTCAGCTTTGTTGCCACGTCAGATATAACTGTTAAATATTCTGGGTTGGTTTGTTTGTTTGCCTTTATGTTTATACTTGCCTTGAACTCTTGGAGACACAGCACACCCAGGTCACTCACTTCACCCCGACCTGCCCATCTCTGAAGGGTGGGGCAGGGAGCAGCGGAAGCCCTCGGCCTTCTTAGAAGGTACCAACAGCAGTTGCAGCCCAAAGTGACAATTTCACCTTCTGCTTCTCACCAGAGGGGCTGGCGGGGGGGAGGGATGGCAGAATGGGGATTATGGCAGTGAGCACCCCTGCTTCTCCTCCCCTGGGAATGGGGGCTTGGGGGGGGGGAAGGACAGGGAACAGGTAACTAAAGGGTCATGACGCTAGTGTCATCCCAAGTTTTGACACAAGGTAAAGCTTGATCCTGTCATCCACTGCTCAACACCCCATCCAGGAGGCCTCCCTCACTCCAGGTCTACAAACCTGGCCACCACCTCCTGGGGTCCCTCAGAGTATGCTGACCTTCCCTTCCTTCCAGGCCAGAACCCTCCACCCTGGGACAATAGCCTCTTGTTTCTCTGTTTTCTACCACCCCTAATCAGGCCTCTCCTGTGGGAGCTTATTCTGAACAGACTAAGGCAGTCGTTCTTAACTGGGCACCATTTTGCCCCACCCTCACCCTCCAGAGGACATTTGGCCACGTGTCTGGACACATTTTTGGTTGTCACATGGGGATGGCAGGGGTGCTGCTGGCATTTAGCGGGTAGAGGGCAGGGATGCTGCTAAATATCCTACAAGGCACAGGTCAGCCCCACAACAAAGAATTATGGAGCCCAAAATAATGCTGAGGTTGAGAAACCCTGGGCTGAGGGTAGGGGCACTGACCAGGGACTGCCTTTTTCCAAAATGGTGAACATTTAACAACTTGTCTGTCTCTCTCTGTCACACACACACACACACACACACACACACACGGAGGAACCTGTGCTAGCTCCCTGGTCTTTGGTGCCCTTACTCCCACCCCTCAGCTCCAAAGACCCTGTGTAGTTGGCAGGTATGGACAGCTGCAGCCCAGCCTCGCCCTGAAGGATGGGGGTAAAGTTCACTCCAGCATTTGCTCCCCCTCATCCCTAACCAGTGCATCCACATTTGTTTACAAGGCGCTTTCACACACTTTCACAGCTCTCATCTGACTATCTAATTGTTTACTCTGTGTCTCCCTCTTAGACTGTGAGCTTTGCCTTATTTGTCTTTTTATTTCTTTCCCTTCCAAATCGTTCCAGCAAAGGGCCTGGCATCAATATGCTTGTAAAATTAATAAATGTAATTATCACAATCATCCCGAGGTAGGAAGTGTTATTCTCACTTTTCAGATGAAAAATGCTCCAAGGCTTACCTCAGGTCACACATTTGCTAAGTGGTGAAGCTTCCAGGATGACCCAGGTACCGGAGAGGCATTTGTAAACACACCCTCCTCTGGGCTGAGTCTCAGGAAAAGCCCAGCCTCCCAAATCTCAAGGGTTCCAAGAAGGAAGAAGCTTTGATATCCTAGAAAGGGCCAGGGAAAGGCTGCTGGTGGCTTCCTTGGCAGCATCCACCCCAAACAAAAGCTAGAGGCAAAGCAAGAAGGAACCCTCTGCAGTGAACCTGTCAAAATGGAAAGCACTTCCCCAACCCCAACCGCCTGTCACCTTGTCCTTCTCCTTTGCTCAAAGTCTGGAGTAGACACCAGAACTACTGGTACCTCCTTCACCCAAAGTGGGGACATATCTGGGGCAGGGGGAGCAAAGTGCTGGGGATCCAAATTGGGATGGGTGATTTTTTAAGAGTTGCTTTATTATAGTTATGATGTTGCGTACGCGCGCGCACGCGCGCACACACACACACACACACACCCCTGGAACACAAGAGGTGAGGAAAACAATACAAGGCAGATGGGGCCCTAGGATCTGGAAGTGCAGGAGCCCATTCACTCACTGGGGCAGCAGGAGCCGGGCCACAGGGAGCACCACTCAGGGGGCGCAGGGCCGTCCCACGGCCTTTTTCCAGCCGCCTTACTCCCTCCTCCGCACCTCGGTTCTGATCCTCACCAAACCTCCCACCTTCCCGAGTGGAGGGGCCCCGGGTGCCGTCCTCCCCGACTGTAAGTGCCTGGATATCTGGCCACTGTTGCCCTCCATGCCGAGGCTGGGGGCTGTGGCTGAGAACCGCCGGCCGTTTTCCGCAGACCCCAGGGCAGTACGAGGCCAGGCGGCGGGGCGACGGCGGGGCGGGCGCGGCTAAGGTGGGCGCTGGGCGCCGCCTCCCGGCCTCTGGCCTGGTCCACACCTGCCCTGGGCACCCGCCTCTCCCCGGCCTCCTCCGCCCCGTCCCCCGGCCACTCCCCTTCCCCTCCGCGGCCTCACCTCACTCACCCGGGCTGCCCGCCCCGGCCCCTCTGCTCCGCGCCAGGCGGGTGGCTGCGGCCCGGGCGTCAGGGCCTCGGGCCCGGGCCTGCCATTGTGCAGAGCGCGGCTCCGCGGGCTCAGCGCCGTGCCATCCGGGCACCCGGGCGTCCGGCCAGCCACGGCCTCTCGATTAAAGACACACAGGCACACGATCACACGCGCACACACATAAGGGGCGCGCCACAGGCCCGCAGACACCCGACTGCCGCCACGCACGACAGAGGACAGAGATGCGCATGGACGCAGAGCGGTGTAAACAAAACACAGAGAGAAGTCCCCTCCACTCACACCCGCCGCTCAGCCGGCCCAGATCCTCGGCTCCTGCGAGCCCATCGGCCCCCCACCCAGTCCTGGATTTTTCCAGGTTGACTCTGGTTTCAGGAAACTGCCGCATGTCCACGTAAGCAGGGCAGCTCTGCCTCGGAAGGGCTGGCACTGGGCCAGTGCTCCCTCACTAGCTCCTCTGCCTCAGCCCTTCCTCACTGCCCCCTTCTGCTGGTGGTACTCCCTTGGAGAGCTCTGGTTGCAGCCAGAGGTGGCCTTGAGGAAGTAGAGGTCTGCATACCCCGTTCCCCACCCCCAGAGGTCCCCAAAGGCCTCCCTGCTCAACTCTCCCGAGGTGAATAGAGACAGGTGCCCAAACTTTGGAAATAGGAATCTGATCCCTACAGATTTCCTTCTCTCCACTAGAGTGGCTAAAAGGGGCACCAGTGGGGTCAAGGGACAGTAGGGCCAGAGGCCAGACCCCAGCTTGGGCACCCACCTCTCAGGTCCCACCACTTCCTTCACCAGTTATGGTGAGAGGTGCCTTTCCTCCTTCCTCCTCAGAGATCTTCCCCCCACCATGTGTTTGCAAGCATGTGTGAGTGTGTGCAAGCATGTGTGAGTGTGAGAGAGAGAGAGAGAGAGAAACTCAAGTGTGAGGAAAGAACTACTTCTGGGCACAGAGAAGCCTTGGAGGTCACCTGGTCCACGTCCCTGCTGGACTGTTGCAAACCATAGCAAATGGAGGCAAGAATGAACATGCCCAGGGAGTGGCCAGCCCACGTGGGGTTCCCTTTCCAACAGGGACACCTGTCCACCTGGAAGAGGGCCTGGCTGTCCTCCTTGAAGTCAACCTAAACGGATTTTGGAGTGAGCTGGAGACTCCCTTAAAAGAGCCATTACGTATAGAAAAGCTACGTATTTAAGTAAATCTCTTTTGAAGTTGTTTCTATTTTCAGCCTTTGCCATCCAGAGGGTGATAGGTTCGGTCAGAGGAGAACTCACCATGGAAAATGGCGCTTTCTTTCCTGTGCTTCATTTACCTTTTTGAAGTTTCTAATCAGCGCCGGCCTGTGCTGTGCGCATCCTGCCCCACCCGACACCATGGCACAGCTTTAATCGCATCCCCTCAGCCTTTGTCTCTCCAGACCGAACAGTCATAATCTCTTTAGTCTGTCCTCACTTGGCAGCCTCTTCTTCCCCTTGATCAATTTAACTGCCCTTCCCTGGAGCTCTTCCAGCTCAGTTACGTCTTTCTTGAGATGGCAGAACCAAAATGCCCAAATTTCTCTAGGTGGAGATGATGGAAGAAACCCAGTGTCAACAACTCTCCCTCAGAGGCGTGTGTCGGCATGTACCTGCTGTGGCTGGAGCAATACAGGTGCGACACCAGCTTTAGAAAAGCTCACTTACATAGCACCCAGAAGACTATGGAGGCCAAGACCTGTGGGAGTAGATGGCTTTTGCTGGAGGTGGCCCTAGAAGGTATGACTCTGGGAGTCACCCCTCAGGGAAGGGTGGAAATAAAGGGATTTTTGGAAAAATGGAGATTCTAAGACCTTCCTCAGATGCTCCTCCAATAAGACCAGCTATCTAAAGGTGGCCTCCGCAATGGCCCCTGCCAAACTTGTTCCCTTCCAGAAGTCTCAGTCTCAGATAACAGTTCTGACAATATCCCTGTCGCGCCCTCACTGGGGTTTCCCTCATCCCTAGTGGCCAGCACACAGGTCCCGCTAATTCTTTCTTCCCACTGCTGTCACCTAACATGCCCGCAGGGCAACTTGTGGTACCACCTGACCCCACCCGCCTTCCTATCTCCATGCATCTGTTTGCGCTCAACCTATCATGTTCACAGATACCAACTGCCCAAAACACGGATCCCATCACCCCATCCCCTTCTCGAACACCTTCCGGATAACTACAGTTCAACTGCCTGCAAACTGCCTTTCCAACCAAAATCAAAACCATTTTTAAATGAACCCTCCTCAGTCAAACCAATCTGCCCATTGTCCTTGCCTTCAGGCTTCCCCACAAAATGCCACACCCATTCAAGCATTCCTTCTTCCACATCTCTGCTCTGAAGGGCCTTTGTAGGAACACCTTTCGCTACCACCGCCCACCCCCCTACATTTTAAAAATGCAAGTTGCCAACGTCTAGTCAACTCCTGGTGATTCCATGTGAGTCAGGGTAGAGCTATGCTGCAAGGGTTATCAAGGACTGATTTTTTTCAAGATGGATAGTGCTTTCTTCCAAGGTGCCTCAGGATGGACTCGAATAGTCCACCTCTTCGTTAGCAGCTGAGACCATTAACTGTTTGCACCACACAGGGACTTTACTCTCCTTTTAAGGTCCAAGTCAAGCCCCAAATCCTCCAACATGTTTTCCCTGACTTCCCAGCCTCCTTTGAAGGCCTGAAACACTTGAGTCCAAACCACTGACCAGGCCCCTCTGTACTGGCTTCAGTTAGTGGGTATTGACGGGACTGATCAGGTGGGGAACGAGCAGGTGGAATCTGCAGTGAGCAGTTAAAAGAAAGCCTCTAACCTCATGAGATACATTACAGAACTGTTTCCTCACACCTTCAAAGACATGAGAAGACAGGAGGGCAAGCAACAATGCATGCTGACATGGGCTGACAGGAAGAAACGCCACCTCAAAGGCCCCAACCAGGGGCTGGAGCCCAGGAATGAGGGGCACTCTTTCAGGAAATGTGCATAGAAACAAGAGCCACAGGGTCACTGAGTCATGCTTCGATAGGTTGGGGCAGGAGGGAGCTTGGGCAAGAGGGGATCTGAGCTCTGTCTTAACTTGGAGTAGAATCAAAATGTCCTATTAGGTTGGCAAATTACCCAATGCTGCAAACTCCCAATATCTGAGTTAAACTGCGCCCAGCTGGATTAAGCTGTAGTAGAGCAATTCCTTGATTTATCCCAGTTTAGACCCCAAATCTTTGGCTCTGCAGCGGGGCAGTTCTGCCCTCTTGAACTCACTGGCTCCTGCCCTGTGTTGAAGGCTCGGCCTCCAATATGGAGTAGAGTAAGTAACATTGGCTCCAGCTCAGCTGAGCTCAGCGCCTGCTCCTGGCCCCCTCCTCCTCCCTCCCTTTCTGGGTTATTCTTAGCAAGAGGTGACCTCAGAATGCTCCCTCAGAGCAAAAGTAGCCCTGGAGGAAGTTGGCGGGTACAAATCTTCAATGAATAAATACATATTGCTGGTAAGCAGGGTATGGAGCCCCACAGAGCAGGGTACCCCCCAGGGTCTGGTGGGCAAGGGCAGAAACTGTCCCTCCTGGTGCTTTAGCTATCACCCCCACAAATGGCAAAGACAGTTGCAGGGTTGCCTGGGCTTGTTAGCAGGAGTGAACCAGCTTCGGACACCCTCACTTGCAATTCTGAAACTTCCTCGGGAGCTGGTGGACAGGAAGCTGCCCCTTTTCCCCTACCCAACACATACACTCACACCCACACTCTCCCGCTTCTGTCCTCTCCCCACCCCCATGGGCACTGGCCAGCCTGCAGGCCCCCGGGCTCAGGTGCCAGCTCCCTTCCTAGGCCCCGCCCAGGCCTGCAGCCGCTTCCTGTTTCCTGCTGCTGGGCGCTTAGGCTGCCGGGCTTAGTTCTTAGCCAGGCCCACCTCTCACTCCCCAGCCCCCCTGAAGCCTTTCCCTCTTTACACGTGGGGTTCCTGGTATGTGGTATTGGGTCAATCTCTCTCCTCAGATGCATTGTCTTTGTGCACTTTTTGGACCAGGTCTACACGTTTTTCCAAACAGCCCTGCGTTCCTATATCTACTGGGAGCCAGTTAGCCAGATGGTGGGTGAGGAGGAAAGAGGGCCACTGGCTTTGGACTCAGGAGGTGTGAAATTTATCCTCTCTGAACCTCAGTCTCTTCCTCGGAATGTCAGGGTGATAATGATAGCGGCCCCCACCTCTCACACAGGTTTGTCGTCAGCATTGGACGAGGTCATCATTGTGAAAGGCCTCTGTAGGCAACAGAGCGCTGCACAAAGACCAGCATCTATTCAGGTCCCTGTCCTCAGTGAGGTGGGCAGACAGGTGCAGTGTGGCTCCATGATTATGCAACGCAGGGTGGCATTAAGGTCAAAGTAGCAGGAGAGATAAGCTCTCCCCGTCTGCTCTTCAAACTATCTAGGGTGGAAGGCCAGGTTTTTAAGTTTCCAATCCATCAAGAATTGATACTTTTGTAAAATACAAAATCATGCAGTTTGATGTGGTGACAATGCCAAACTGATACCAAAGTGTTTAAATACTTATTCTCCTATTCCGTACTTAACACAGACAGGTGACAGTGTGCAGACCAGCGTGTCTCCAAGCAAGACCGGCAGGCTACGGCTGGTCCAAGCACTTGATCAGTGTGCTTGTATTTTTTTTCCCCCAGTAGGTCATTTTTATGAATTTTACAAACAGTTCATGAAGGGAGAGCCCGGTGTGGGCAACAATGCCTGAACTGGACTTTATTTTGCAGATGGGCTTTGAGAGGCTGTGGCACTGGGACAGGAAGGGAGAAGGGGAGGCTGTTCCAGGCTGGGGAAGGGGATAATTTTGGTGGAGAAATGTGCTTGGCACGTTCAGGACGCATCAAGCAGACAGTTTCCTATGATGAAGGAGGTGGGTGCTGAGCATTAGTGAGAGATGCAGAGCAGCAGAGGTCAGATGGCAAGGGGCTGGATCATCAGATGGAACATTCTAGACCTCGTCCCATAAGAAATGGAGTGCCTGGCGATTCCTGAATGGAGATATGCCATGCATTGTCTTTATTGTAATTATGTGTGGACTCCTTTCTGTAGCACGCTGGATTGAAAGATCAGCCTTACTCATGTGTGTGGCTCCTGCACAAGGTAGGGGTTCAGTGAGTGGAAAGTGTTGGTTGCTAAGGAGAGGAAGGCAGGGGGAGCTTTAGAAAGCATGCTGCCTGGGCAGACTGGGCAGGGTGGAGTCTGGCTGGGGTGAGAGTGCAGCCGTGTCACTCAATGCGGCAGCAGGAGTGCGCAGAAGGCACCCAGGGGAGACACCTACCGAAGGCAAAGATCAACAGCCCTCGGGAGCAAAAGGAGAAGTGAGCCACAGACTGCTCAGTCTCGAGGCTGGGGGGAGGTGAGGATGCTAGTGGATATGCTTTGTCCCTTCCTCTCCAGTGTGGTATGTGCAACATTTGCACAGATCAGGACCCCAGCCTTCAGCCAGGCTTTCTTCTCTCGCCTCCAGCACTTTCCCATGGGCACACCTGTCAGGATCTAGCCAAGCCCCCTCCCCTTTCCAGGCTTAGCTGGATGACACACTCAGCTGCTTTAAACCTCCCTCAGAAATCCATTCCCAGGGCTATGGTGCAACTGGTCTCAGAGAAGCTCTCCCTGCTGCAGTCCTCTGCGGGGAGGGGAGGCGGCCAGGCCAAGCACCTGCCCCACAAGTGCTGAGGGCCATGAGTCACACCAGATGGCTTGTGGGCCAGGGACCCTGGCAGCAGCAGGAATTTCCCCAGCATGGGCTCCCTTGGGGGTCTGGGGCCTGCTGCCCAGGAAGGGCCGTGCTGCCTGTTTTTCTCTGGGGTCAGTCTTTCTCTGCTCCCCCCAGCGCACAGAGCATCCCTTTTGGAACAGCTGCCTCAGGCTGGTACCTCCCCAGTCAGCTTTGCCCTCCCCATACTCTTTCTTGAGTGTCCAGGTGGCTGCAGATGCCACCTAGGACATGGCTGAACCACATCCAGACTGACCTACACATGACGTGCAGCTCCCTCGTTGGGGCTGCTGAAGGCCAATGCTAGGCCCTGACTCCAAAGGCCTGCACCCACCTTGCGAACACTGACCCTTGCAGACACTGGCCCTTGTAGACACTGTGCCTTGCAGACACTGGCCCTGCAGACACTGGCCCTTGTGAACACTGGCCCTTGTGAACACTGCCCCCTGCAGACACTGCCCCTTGTAGACACTGCCCCTTGTAGACACTGGCCTCACAGACACTGGCCCCTGTAGCTAAGCAGGCTTATTACACTGCCAACCCTGCATATTTGAACTCCTTTGCTTTCAAAGCACCCTGGGAGGCGGAGAGGCCAGGTACTGCAAGCAGCCATATTTTGAAGCTGAAGCTCAGAGAGGTTAAGTTACTTGCTCAAGGTCACACAGCTGGGAAGCAGCAAATCCAGGTGCTCTTTCCTGTGAGACCAAACTGAGGGTGCTGTGCTTCTGAATGGGACAATTTTGGCCCGGGTAAGGATGGGGACCAACCTTTGCTGAGAGCCAGGCTCTTTGGTGCTTGAACTAACTCATTTAATTTTCACAGAGGCCTAGGAAGAACACATCCTTAGCATCTGTTTTTCAGAGGAGGAAACTGAGGTTCAGGCAGTGACCTGTTCACAGCCACACTGGGGGGTCAATAGTGGAGTTAGGGCTTGAACCCAGGTTTGTGGGACTCCAAAGGGGTGGTTTTCCTTTGGCACTAGCCTCTGTTCCAGGCTGGGGGATGCATGCCTCACTGAGCCTTCTCGACCCACTTGGCTGTGCCCCTCCTCGCTCTCATTTGTTCATCTCTGGACACATTTCCATATGCCTGTCCCTAATTTCCCTGTACCCTCTGACCCATCAGAGATGGTCCTTTCCTCCGACTCCAGAGACTCCCAAAGACAAATCAAAGGCTTTATTTGCTGTGGAGGTGATCAGAGGAAGGGCGAGTTTGCTCTCCAGAACATGGGAAGCCCAAGCCGAGGAGGGTGAGGTCACGTGTGCAGATGCACACTTACCCGTGGGCTCTGACCCCAGCCTGCTCCCCCCCCAAAACTTTGGGCTGCATGTGCCCCTCTGCCTTCTCCCCCAAGGTGCCGCCATGGCAAGAAGAGTGGAGGGCACCCTAGGAACCAGGAAGTACGGCCTGGATAGCCTGATGCAAGCTGGAAATTCCTTTGAAATCCCTGGTCTCATCTTTCAAATTCATGTGAATTTTTCAGTCCAAGCCATAAAATATCCACGTTTGCTTTAATATTAAAACGTTTAAAATTACTTACCCAGTTCAACTGCTTAGCTTCTACCCCCTCCTCTTCCTCCAAATCTTCCAGTGACATCGGCAGGGCCACACTTCAGGACCCAGCAGGTCCCCGAACCCCCCTTCCTCCTCCCAGAACCCAGCTCACCTCTGGCTGGGACAACTCCCAGCCACCCCTTTTCACTTCAGCCACCATTCACCCCAAGTCGCTACCCCAAGGGAGAAAATCTCAGGCTCCCTGCTCTGCGGAGAACATTTCCCTGAAGGGCTGACTCACAAATCTGGAGCCCCTGGCTCCCCTCACCTTCTTGCTCCAAGGTTACCCTTCTCAGCTAGAAGGGGCCAAAAGAAAGGAACCAGCTGTCTTTGGTGCTGGGAAATAATGATTGCTTTGTCCCTGCATTTAAGGCAGAAGGGAGGCCAGCTCTTGTGGCCCATAGGCCTTGTCCTCCAGAGCTCTCATCTTAGGCAACCCCAGAGAGCACCCCCAGACCTAAGAAGCAGCGGTACCCAGAAACCTGGGGCTTGCGGTCGGCCCTGAGGTCTACACTCCACAGGTCCTGGTTCTCTTCTCCTACAAGTGACTCAGCAGCCTGGTCTCTTCCCTGCTCAGTTTGATCAGACTCTCAGACCCCTTCCTCTAGGCTCCCCAGGTGGCAGCCGAGGCCCAGAGTGTGTGTGCAGATGGGGAGGGAGGAATGGGAAGTCTTCACAGACAGGCTACCAAATAAACCAGTTACCACGGAGCTGATTCTGACTCATGGCGACCCCATGTGTCAGAATAGAGCTGTGCTCCACAGGGTTCTCAATGGCTGGTTTTTTGGAAGTAGATCACCAGGACTTTCTTCCAAGGTGCCTCTGGGTAGACTTAAACCTCCACTCCTTTGGTTAGCAGCAGAGCACATGAGCTGTTTGTACCACCCAGGGCCTACAGACAGGCTAGGGAGATGGAAGTCCTACCCATCGAAGCCACTGACTCGGGACTCTCCCAGACTCCCCTGCTGTACATGCACAGGGAAGCTGGGGTCAAGGCCCAGCCCCACGGCTCACCAGTGCAAGACCCCTGCCCTCTTGGGACCACCAGTTCTTGATGCAGAAAATAGGGAAGTTGTGGGGGTGCCTGCTGGGTTCAACGGAGCTCTGGAGCCAAAGTGGTGCACCCCATCACCTCATCTTAATGCCCTGGGCCACGGCCTTCCTTGCCACGAGGTCCCTGCAGGAGGACTGTAGGCAGCAGTGATGTGTGTGTTGCAGGGGAGGGTTGTGACGACACAACACTCACCAGGGGGTGCTTGCGCTTCCTCCCAGGCCTCCCCACCTTCCGCGCAGTCGTGCCAGGCTCCTGCCGCTCCTCCTTGCCACGAGGCTCCTCCGGTTCCTCTCCCTCCTGTGGGCATAGACACAGCCTGTGAAGCCAGAGTCTGGGAGGCTGCATCCATGAGGCACCTCACTCGAGGCCCATCCCAGGCTGGTCCAGGCCTCCCTTCCGGTCCACCCCACCCCTTCCCACCCCTTTGCCAGTCGTACTTCCAGGGCTGTGCCATGCTGTTCCCTCTGGAAAGGAGGGTCTTCACCCTCACCCTGCCTGGTGAAGCTTGAGCCACCCTTCACAGCCTCGTTTAAGTATATCCTCGGCAGGACTTTAGGGAAGACCCTCGGCCCCAGGTGCATGTGTCTCTCTCACCTGGTGACCATGTTTTCTGAACCACAAAATCACAACACATGTTCTGACAAAGAATTTGTTTCTGAGTTTATTTATATATTAAAAAAAATCTTACACAGGTATAAAAATTAAATGAATTATGTATTTAATGAATTGCCTTTATTGAAATAAAGTCACAGGAAAAGAAATATTAAGTTTAGCAATGTATATTTGAAGTACATGCAATGCCCAAAACGAGGACTACGATAGAAAATGAAGGACTTTCATAGCTGCTGTAAATATACCTGCCCTGAAGCATTTGCCATGTGGAGGTGGAAATACATACAGATAACCTGTCTCGCCCACAGGAGCATCTCACACCATGTCTTGGCTCTTCTTGTTTTTAATAGTAATTTCTCTCTCTCTCTCTTTTTTGGTGAATCTTGGCTCTTCTTTATCCCCCTCACGTACCAAGTTCTGGACCAGATGGAGGACCTTCTTTCCCCATCCCTCACACAGCACCGGCATGAGCCCAGTTCCTGCAGTGCTTGTCTCCTGTGGTACAGAGACATAAACCTAGAAAGTCCTCCTGCCTCACTGCTCCAGTCTGGCCACAAACCACCCACGAGTCCCTTCTGACTCAGCCAGGCTCCAGCATGACTAATCACCAGCAGAGACAATGTTGGGGGGGATGAGAGAGAAAGGGATTCTGATCCAGCAGAGGGATAGCAGGCTGCACTTCATGCCCGGCTCGATGGCTCTGAGGGGGTCAACCCAGTGCGATGCTGGCACCACAGAGAAGAGAAAGATGCACAGAATCCCTGGGGATTTAACTGAGATGGCCTCAAAGCCCTACTCAACTTTCATTTTCTATGATTTCAAAATAGCTTTGTGGTTTGCCACATTAATTTTCAGGTGATGGTGGGACATGCAAATGGAAACCTATTGCGACCAATTGTAGACATTAGGCCAAAGAGAAGAGCATCACTGGCCCATGCAGCCAGCCAGCCAGCCAGCCATTCACCTATCACCCGTCCATCCACCCATCCACCACCCATCATCCATCCATTTGCCCATCATCCATCCACATATCCAACCACCCATCCATCCACCGCCCATCATCCATCCATCCATCTATCCAATGCATGACTATGAAGGATCTGTGGGAGGTAGGATGCTGCACAGTGGGTCAGTCTGGAAGGGAGATTTAGGGCATCAGCATCTGAGGTTCTGGGAGTCCTCTAAGGAGACTCAAGTTGAGGATGAACAGAGGTGGCAGGCCTTAGCACCAAGTGGTAGCTATGGTCAAGCTGGAGAAAGAGCAGAACTCACAAAGCAAATGAAGAGACAATGGTCAGAGGAACAGGAAGAGAACACCATGTGTACTGGGGGAGCAAGGAAAGAGAGAGCTGCCAACCCAAGAGGCCAAAGTTGTCAGATGGAAAGAAGCTGAGGACAAAGAGATGTGGCTAGGGGTGGTAATCAATGACTTAGAGCAGGCACTGTCAGTAAGCCGTGCAGAATGACAAGGCCATGAGGATGGATGGGCTTAAGAGGACAGTTTAAGGAACCTAGCCGAGAAAGGGTCTAGAAGAGAGGCAAGCAGGCGGAAGAGCCTCATGTACATCTGTGGGCGGGAGGGAGGGGCTGGCACTATGACCAGAGAGTCTCGTTTCAGGAAAACACGGCAGAAAGGCTGTAGGGAGAGTGGCCAGCTGATGGTGAGGCCTCTCTGAAGCTCTGGGAGGGGCCAGGCGAGGGTGGCCACAGGACTCAGGCCCATGGTCGGCCAGGCCTGCTGGCTCTGAGCTGTTTTTTTGCATCTTCCCCACCCCTCCACCCCGTAAAGAAAGGATAAAGAAAACACTTGGATCATACAAAGAGAAAATAAAAAATATTAGAAATATTAATACTTGTGAGGTGGCAATCAGGTCTACACCACTGTAGTGAATTATTCTAGGCCGAGATGATGCTTTTGGTCTGATTCTACCACAGCTCAACGGGCACCATCAGGATCATTCTGACAAGGTATCTCAGCATTTATAAGACAATCAGGGTCAGCATGAGGTCATGGAAAGGGCATAGAGCCTAGAGCAAACAGACCTGGGTATGAGCCCAGCTCCTCCATTTGCTGGTTATAGGGCCAGCCTCTCTGAGCCTCGGTTTTCCCAACCATAAAAGGGGAGTAATGAAGGTGTCCATTCTGCCTGCATCTTGGGTTTCTGGGAGGACAGATGAACAAATGGTTTATTCACTTGTCTGTTTTGTTCACTGCTGTATCCTCAGAGCCCAGAGCAGGACTGGCACTTAGTAGGTGCTCCCCAAAAACACCTGTTGCTGTTGAGTCGATTCCGACTCATGGCAATCCCATGTGTTTCAGACTAGAACTGCGCTCCACAGGGTTTTCAATGGCTGTAATCTTTTTTTTTTTCCTTTAAATTTTATTTATTTTGTTGTCATTGAGAATATGCATAGCAAAACATATACCAATTCAACAGTTTCTACACGTACAATTTAGTGACACTGATTACATTCTTCGAATTGTACAACCATTCTCACCCACATTCTCTGAGTTGTTCCTCCCTCATTAAAATAAACTCATTCTCCCTAAAGTTCCTGTCTTTTGAGTTGTTGTTGGCAATTTGATCCCATATACATAGTTCTTAAAAGAGCATAATGCTTAAGGCAGACCTTTTTTACTAGTTAAGCTAAACCATTGTTCTGTTTTAAGAAGACTTCAAGGATATTTTTGGCTTAAGATTTAAAGATTATCTCAGGGAAATCGTTTCAGGTGTTCATCTACCATGTATGGCTCCAGAAAGTCTACAGTCCATGAGAATGTGAAATTCTGTTCTGTGTTTTCCCCCTTTTGATCAGGATTCTTCTGCGGAATCTTTGATCAAAATGTCCAGTAATGGTAGCCGGGAATCATCCAGTTCTTCTGGTCTCATGGCAAAGCAGGTGGTTGTTCATCTAGGCGATTCCATGTTCTCCTATTCCTGACTCTCCTTCTTCCTCTGCTGCTTCAGGTGAAGAGACCGATTGTTGTGCTTTGGATGGCCACTTGCAAGCTTTTAACACCCCAGGTACGATGCCACAAACTAGGAGGTAGAACAGAAGCACTAAACATATTATTAGGCCAATTAACTGTGGCATCTCCTGAAACCATGACCCTAAATCTCCAAACCAAGGAACCAAATCCCATGAGGTGTTTGGTTGTAAATATGTAGCCTTAGCAGCGGTTTTTTTTTTTTTTGGTCATTCTTATAAATATACCACACAATTTTTGCTAATTCAACTTTTTACAGGTGTACAACTTACTGACAGCAATTACAATAATCGGCTGTGCAACCCTACCCTTGGTCAATGCAATTTTTCCATCACTTTCCCCCCTCCCTCCTGCCCCCAGAAACCACTAATAAAACTTCGGTCTCTATACAGTTGCCTTTTCTTGTCTTTTTAAAGAAGTAAGGTCATACAATATTTGTCCTTTTGTGATTGGCTTATTTTGCTCACCATAATGCCTTCCAGCTCCATCCATATTGTAGCATGTATCAAGACTTTATTTCTCCTACTGGCTGAGTAGTATTCCATTGTATGTATGTATCACATTTTGTTTATCCATTCATCTGCTGATGGGCATTTAGGTTGTTTTCACCTTTGGGCTATTGTAAATTGTGCTGCAGTGAACACTGGTATACAAGTCTCTTTTTGAGTCTCTGCTTTCAAGCCTTTTGGGGTATATACCTAGGAGTGGAATTGCTGGGTCATATGGTAGTTCTACTTTTAGTTTCTTGAGGAGCCGCCACACGGTTTTCTACAGCAGCTGTACCACTTTGCATTCCCACACAGCAATGAATACGGTTTCCAACTTCCCACATCCTCACCAACATTTGTTCTTTTTTTTTTTTTTTTCCATCCACTCTAGTGGGAGTGAAATGGTATCTTACTGTGGTTTTGATTTCCACCTCTCTGATGGCTAATGACGCTGAGCATCTTTTCATGTGTTTGGTGGCCTTTTGAATGTCCTCTTTGGTGAAATGTCTATTCAAGTCCTTTGCCCATTTTATGACTGGGTTATTTGTCTTTTTGGTTTTAAGCTGTTGATATGTTTATTAGATTCTTGTTGGATATGTGGTTTCCAAAGGTATTTTCCCAGTCAGTAACTTGATTTTACACTTTTTTGGTAAAGTCTTTTGATGAACAAAAATTTTTAAATATTATGAGGTCCCATTTATTTAGTCTTTTGCTGTTAGCGCTTTTGTTATTATACTAGGTAATCCATTGTTGAAGGCCAGACCTTACAGTGTTGCCCCTGTTTGTTCTTCTAAGAATTTTCAAGTTTTAGTTTGCACATTTAGGTCCTTAATCTATTTTGAATTTGTTTTTGTGTATAGTGTGAGGCAAGGATCGTGTTTCATTTTTCTATGTGTGGAAATCCAATTTTCCCAGCACCATTTATTGAACAGACTCCTCTTTCCCCTTCAAATGGACTTAGCACCCTTGTAAAAAATCAGTTGACCATAGATGTGGGGTTTATTTCTGGACTCTTAATTCTATTGCATTGGTCTATAAGTCGATTATTATACCAGTGCCAGGCTGTTTTGATTACTGTAGCTGCACAAAACCAAAAAGACCAAACCCGTTGTGGCCAACTCCAACTCATAGTGACCCAACAGGACACAGTAGAACCGACCCATAGGTTTCCAAGGAGCGGCTACTGACCTTTTGGTTAGCAGTGGAGCTCTTAACCACTGCACCACCAGGTAGCTGTAGAGTATGTTTTAAAATCAAAAAGTATGAGTCCTCTTACTTTGTTTTTCTCTTTCAGCATTGTTTTACTATTTGGGGCCTTTTGCCTTTCCATATAGATTTGAGGATTGGTTTTTCTATTTCTTCAAGAAGGCTTTTGAAATTTTGATTGGGATTGCATTGAATCTATAGATCACTTTGGTATTGACCAAAGTACTGATGTCTCAACAATGTTAAGTTTTCCAATCCACGAACATGGGACATCTTCCCATTTATTTAAGTCTTCTTTAATCTCTTTCAGCAGTGTTTTATAGTTTTCATTGTGTAAGTCCTTCATGTCCCTGGTTAGATTTATCCCTAGGTATTTTATTCTCTTAGATGCTATTGTAAGTGGAACTGTTTCCCTAATTCTCTTTCAGATTTCTCATTGCTGGAGTATGGAAACCCAGCTGATTATTGTTTTGTTGATGTTGTACCCTGCAATATTGCTAAATTCCTCTATTAGCTCTAGAAGTTTTCTTGTGGACTCTTAGGAATTTTCTATACATAGGATCATATCTCCAAATAAAGATAATTTTACTTTTTTTTTTCCCTAATCTGGATACATTTTATTTCTTTTTCTTGTCTTATTGCTCTGGCTAGGGCTTCCACACAATATTGAACAGAAGTGATGAGAGTGAGCACCCTTGTCTTGATCCCAATTTCAAGGGGAAAATTCTCTGTCTTTCTCTATGAAGTATAATGTTGGCTGTGGGCTTTTCCTATATACTGTGAGTCACATTGAGAAATTTCCCTTCTATTCCAATTTTCTTTAGGGTTTTCATCAAGAAAGGTGTTGGATTTTATCAAGTGCTTTTCCTGCATCCATAGAGATGATCATGTGGTTCTTTTCCTTTGTTCTATTGATGTGCTGTATTACGTTGATGGATTTTCTAATGTTGAACCATTATTGCATTCCTGGAATAAATCTCACTTAGTCATGGTGTATGACTCTTTTAATATGTTGTTGGATTCTGTTTGCTAGTATTTTGTTGAAAGTTTTTTCATCCATATTCATAAGAGATATTGGTCTGTAGTTTTCTTGGTGCCTTTGCCTGGTTTGTGTGTCAGGGTTATGTTTGCTTCACAGAATGAATTAGGGAGTATTCCTTTCTTCTCTATCTTTTGGAAGAGTTTAAATAGTATTGGTGTCAGTTCTCTAAATGTTTGGTAGAATTCCCCAGTGAAGCCATCTGGGCCAGGGCTTTGTTTTGTCGGGAGGTATTTGGTCACTGGTTTGATCTCTTCAACTTGTCATGGGTCTGTTGAGATTTTCTATCTCCTCTTGAGTCAGTTTGGGCAGGTTGTGTGCTTCTAAGAATTTGTCCATTTCATCTATGTTATCCAGTTTGTTGCTCTACAGTTGTTCATAATATTCTGTCATAATTCCATTTCTATCAGGTCAGTTGTAATCTCCCCTTTCATTTTTTATTTTGGTTATTCGCATCTTTTCTCCTCTTTTCTTTGTCAGTCTAGCTAAAAATTTTATTGATCTTTTCAAAGAACCAACTTCTGGTTTTATTGATTCTCTATTGTTTTTCTGTTTTTGACTCTATTTCTGCTCTGCTCTTTGTTATTTCCTTTCTTCTGGTAGGTTAAGGCTTAGTTTGCTCTTCTCTTTCTAGCTCCTGGAGTTGTCAAGTTGAGCTGTTAATTTTAGATCTATTTTCTTTTTTTAATGTAGGTATTTATTGCTATAAGTTTCAATGGGTGTAATCTTACAGAAACGAGTGCTGGTGGCACAACGGCTAAGCACTTGATTGCTAACTGAGAGGTCAGCAGTTCCAACCAAGAGTCATCCACGAAGAAAAGACCTGGTGATCTACTCCCATGAAGATTATAGCCTGGGAAACCCTAGAGTGAAGTTCTACTCTACGAGTTGGAATCAACTTGACGGCACATAACAATCATCTTACAGAAGTAGACAGCCAGGCCTTTCTTCAGCAGTGCCGCTGGGTGAATTTGAACCACCAACCTTTCAGTTAGTAGCCAGGAGCAAACTATTTGTGCCACCCAGGGCTTACTTAATCCCTGACAGCTGGAGGCCCATCCAGTTGTACACTCGCCTTGGAGAGCTCTAGGCCAGACCCAGGCCTGGCTCAAAATCAGGGTGTACAACCAAGCGCCCTTGGTAGATGTTCTTTTCCAGTTGCCGTAGAGTCAATTCCAACTCGTGGCAACCCCACGTGTTGCAGAAGAACTGATCTCCATAGGGTTTTCATAGCCGTGACCTTTCGGAAGATGGCCATGCCTTTCTTCTGAAGCATCTCGGGGTGAGTTTGAATCACCAGCTTTTCGGTTAGTAGTTGTGATCGTTAAGGTTGTGTGTCAACTTGGCTGGGCCAAGATTCTCAGCGGTTTGGCAGTTATGATGCAGTTTAGCAGTCATATGATGATGTGATCACTTCCACAAGGAGATTTGATATAATGTGATCATCTTCATGATGGGATCCGCTGTGAGTAGCCAATCAGTTCAAAGGGAGTTTCCTTGGGGGTGTGACCTACATTGAACATAATTGGGCTTTCTGGCAAAGCTCGTGGGCTTTTGTTCACTCTGGATCCTGTAGCTGGTTCCTATTCATCTGACCTCCAGTTCTTGGGACTTGAGCTAGCAGCTGACCTATGGTCTTGCCTGCCATTCTTGGGAGTCATCGATTTTTGCAGTGTGTGAGCAAGAGCCCTGTTCTCTGACTTGGTGATCTTGGGCTCACCAGCCCCTGTGGCTATGTAAATCATGAACTCGAGACGTTCCAGTCTCTTACAACCACGTGAACCATTTCCTTGATATAACTCTCTCTCTCTATATATGTATTTATACACTTTACTGGTTTTGCTTCTCTACAGAACCCAGCCTAAAACAGTAGTCAAGAGCTTAACCTATTGCGCCATTCGGTGACTCCCTGATAGATGTCCTACTGCCCATGAATTCCATGCTAGCTTTTATTCTGAACTAATCAGAGGTATGAAAGCCAATCAGAGCCCGATCAGCAAAAACAAGCCACGGTTCCCACACTGCACTGATTTGACCGTAGCCCAAAACAAAGAGTCTTGACAGATAAGCCCAGCTTCCATCAGCCACATGGAAAAAGCCTTTGGGGGTCCCTGTTAGACAACCCCCTTTCCCTATGCAGGCCTGGGATACTTGATGTAACTCCTCACCTCAAACCATGTGCGCTGTGCCACAGTAGGTGCTCAGCATGCTTTTCGCCCTATTAAATCAAATTCAGTGCAACACACCCCAGGAGGAAGGGGTGGGCTCCCCTGGTGCCAGGTCACCTGTCCCCAGTTGCTGGGGTGGTGGATGTTCTGCAGGGAGACTGCAGGACTGGGGCTGCTGTGTACTGAGCGCCAACTCAGCATTCACACTGCAGCACGGCCCTGGGTTGTGTTGAGGGAACCAAGTCCCCACGAGAAACTGAGTAAGGATTTGCACCTAGGTCTGTCTGAGCAATTGCTGGCCCATGTCCTCTCCATTTTGCCCTGAAACACAGCTTTGTGAAAGCATGTTATTTTTTTTGCCAATATATCATTCTTCCTTGATGTAGTGACAAGTCACAGGGCAAAGGGGGTTGTGGTACTTTCTCCTCGGAGCATGCCTGGGGTTCACGCCAACAAGTTAGGGAAAGATAACGCACTGAGAAAGGTGAAGAGATGGCTCAGGGGCCGTGCCCTGCAAAAGCCCCACCGGAGGAGGCGTATCAAGTGGTTCATTCTCACATCTGGTACGGGGCCTGTTTTATTCAATATCTTTGCTGCTGATGGGTTAAGCAAAGGAGTTTAAAATACACTTATCAAATCCGCAAGTAGCACTGAATTAGGAGGTGTCGCCAATACAGTCATGTGTCACCTAACGTCTATAAAACGTTCTGTGAAATAGGACGTTATGTGATTTGGATGTTGTGTGAACACGCCTAAATCGCCACCAATAGCATTCACTGATTCTCCAACTTCATGTTGTCTAATGACCTCTTGTTTCACTTCTAGAGTCCTGGTTATGCAGTGGTTAAGAGCATGACTGCTAACCAAAAGGTCGGCAGTTCTAATCCACCAGCCGATCCTTGGAAATCCTATAGGGACAGTTCTACTCTCCTATAGGGTTGCTATGAGTAAGAATTGACTCGACGGCAATGGATTTTTTTTTTTTTTGGAGTGTCACTTCTAAACTGATACTTCTCCTCCTTTGCCTCTTGCTGCCGCTATTTCTAGTACTGGTTTTGCTGTGTTTGGGAGCCATGATGCACTTAAACAGAGAGATAACACCACAACGCTCAAGAGATGCACAATACGTGACATCAGATACTGCTGCCTATGAGGTGAAGTATACACTGTTATATAGTAAATTTTTTATTTGTAACTAGGGAAAGTTCACATTAAAATAGCGATAGAAAGTATATAAAAAAAGAAACATATATAAACCAATAACATAGGCATTTATTATGACTATCCAAAACGCAAAACCAAACAAACCCATTGCTGTCGAGCCAATTCTGACTCTTACTGACCCTACAGGACAGAGTAGAGCTGCCCCATTGGGTTTCCAAGGAGCGGCTGGTTGATCTGAACTGCCAACCTTTTGGTTAGCAGCTGAGCGCTTAACCACTGTGACACCAGGGCTCCAACGACTATCAAGACATATGTATTATATGACTTGACTTGTATTATATGTATTATATGATTTACAATACATATGACATACGTATTATATGATAGTTATGACTATCAAGACATGTATTATAGGTTATATATGAACTGTACCATTATGCCCCCGGCAGCACACTTTGTATACAAGAGATATGAGATATACGTGTTGCATGAGGGAAGTTGTTGTGTTCCCTATGTCTGGTTATGTCTGCTACGTCCTGTTCACCATTAGGGATTTCTGAACTCTATTATAACCTCATGGGACCACAGATATACACGCGGTTGGACGTTGCCCAAACGTACGTTATGAGGTGCACGACTATGCTCTGAAAGAGGAAGATATGATCCAAAGTGACTCAGACCAGTTGGAAGCCAGTAGCAGATTTAGCAGGCACAATCCTGAGCCCAGGTTGGTTTCTTCATCTGTCAAATTGAATGAGTCAGCTCTTCCAGAAGGAAGGATGCAAGAGGGTTCAGAGAGGTAGGCAGAAATTCTAATCGGATAGGCTTTGGAGCAGGGCTTCCAACCAGTTTAAACTGGTTCAGTCATGGCCAATGAAGCAAAACTGGAATAGACCTGAATTTTTACAATTTGGGTGAATTATAATGGAAAAATAACAGTCGAAGCCACTCTGGAATGGGAGACTCAAAGAGGTGTAGTGAGCCCTTTCAGGAGCCTGATGCAGGAGACTGGATTACTGTCAGGACTGTGAAGAGTGATACACATTCAAAGCCGTGTGGTCGGCTGCCTCTTTGAGCAGGCTCAAAATTTGAAGGGCAAGAGATTTAGTTCCTATGCAACACGTACATTGCCCTTGTTTTCTAAGAGGGAGATTAGTTTCTCGCAGTAATTTGACTCATAATTTTTCCCATTCTGGTTATCATTCCGGTTCCCCCAAATTTTAAAAATTCAGGTCTGTTGTAGTTTTGCTTCCTCGGCCATGACTGAACTGGTTCGAAGTGCTGCTTTGGAGTTGGTCAGGGCTCACTGGAATGTTTACTCTGTTATTTACTTACTAGTAACTTCAGTTATTTAACCTCTCTGAGTCTCACTTTGCTCACCTAAAAAATGGGGATGGTTATACCTTCTTTAAGGAACCTGCGTGGCACAAGCAGTTTGTGATTGACTGCTAACCAAAAGTTGGGCGGTTCAGACCCACCCGGCAGCTCTATGGGAGAAAAGTCCTGGCGATCTGCTCCCATAAAGATTCCTGCCTAAGAAACACTATGGAGTAGTTCCACTCTGTAACACGTGGGGTCACCATGAGTCGCAAGGCTGACACTATGGCAGCTAATAACGACAACATTTTTTTTATAGCAATGTTAAGAGAATTAAGTCAGGTAATATAGAAAGTTGGCACATGGTAGTCATTCAAGGATTGCTAACTTCCTTCCTGTTCCACACATCCCAACCAGATCATTCACAAATGTACACCCCTGCTGCCTACCCCACCCCCCACCCCCATGCAAATCCCAGCTCACAGCCATACATATGCAGCTATCATTCACTGCCACAGACAGACCCCCACATCTGGCTGGTGCTGCTACAGAAAGATGCGGCAACGCTGGGGCTCAGTGATCTTTCCAAGATGCAAAGCTGATTATGTCGCTCTGCAGAGTTTAAACCCTTTCCAAGGGGGCTCCTAGGGGCCTGTGGGACCAAGCCAAGCTCCTTAGGCCATGTGAAGGAGGCCCCAGGATTTGGCCCAGCCACCTTGACCTCATCTCCACCCGGCCTTCCTCCCACCAAGGCGCCAACACACCACACCAGGTGCAAAGCAGGCTGCTTCCCTCCTCCCATGCGCAGGGTGTTCCTTCGGCCTGGACTACCTCCCCCTTGGGGTTGACCAGCAAATCCTTCCTTATTCATTTCTCAAGCCTCAGTTTCTAGATTCCTTTCCCTGGGCCACCCTCCTCCCATCCTTCCTTTCCTCTCTCCTCTAGCACTATGCACTGCGACTGTCAGCTATTTTGGGGCCAAGGCTACGAGCTCCTTGAGGGAAGGAACTGTGTCTTATTCACATTTGCATGCCCAATGCCTAGAACAGTGCACCTGGTACAAGGCAGCCCTCGAGAAATACTTAATGAGTGACTTGGTGAGCGAGTCACATGTTGCTGTTGAGTGCCATCAAGTCAATTTCAACCCTAGCAACCCCATGTCACAGAGGAGAACTGTCCCATAGAGCTTCCCAGGCTATAATCTCTACAGGAGCAGATCACCAGGTGTTTCTTCTACACGGCCACTGGGTAGGTTCAGCTACCAGCCCAGCACTTAACCAACCTTTCGGTTACCAGTCCAGTGCTTAACCATTTGTATGTACCACCAGGGCTCCTCGAGTCACATAGTAGGTGCTCAATACATAAATGAGTCAATACACACAGAGAGGCACACGTACAAATCCACCAGCCCACGCAAATTCAACCGTGCATGAAGCTCAGGTGCCACACTGATATCCATGACCCCAGGGCAAAGGATGACTAAAGTGTACTTTCTAGGCTCCGATATGTCACTTTACGTTTATGTAACTCTTCTCAGCTTTGAGAGCACCTTCACATTTGGTGGCCAGTTAGACTGGGTTGTTACCATAAGTCTCTCTCTAAACTTCTGAGGCTATGATTTGACCTACATTTTAACACAGCTCACTGGATGGATTATTTTAAGCCACATACAACTTCTCATTCTGATGAGCTGGCCTATGACGATAATAATCTCTTGCATTTATACTGTGCATGGTAATTAACAAAGCATTTTCACATACGTTATTTCATTTGATCCTTACACTTTACAGAAAGCAGAGACAGTATTATTTTTTCCATTACACAGGTGGGAAATCCAGAGCTCAGAGAGGTTGTCTGTCTTGCACAGATCAGAGAACCATGAAGGGAGGCATTCAAAACCCAAATTTAAATCTTTTGGATTCTCAGCCCATGGGCCTTTCCACTGCAACATGCTACCATGCCCCACTATGTCACGTTCTACTGACACATGTGCACACACACACACATACACAAAAACACAGTGAAATCATAAGGAATGAAGGCAGATGAGGTAAAGGCACTGTGGGGTTAACTTTACTCAAAGAATTAGGTCTTTGTCCTTGGTTCCAGAGAGAAAATCTCTAAAATCTTGGACTTTCCACAATGACTGAAGTGTCTTTGATGAGGACTTCAGGCCACACCTAACATTTATGACTCATGTTGGGTGGGGGCTGACTATGCCAGAAAGACCTACCATAGGATATCAACCTCTTGATATCAACCCCTTGATATATGGACCCATCTCAGGGGAGGGGACTAGAGTTTGAATTATACAATGAGACCCCTAATAAAGCCTCCGGACATGGAAGCTCCATGGCCTTACTGGTTGGTGAAAGGTATCCATGCATATGGGAGGTAGTGCGTTCCTTTTTGGGACATGGAAGCTTCACCCTGGGGACCCTCTAAAACCTTTCCCTGTATGTCTCTTCATCTGTATCCTTTTTGCTATAATAAAACTGTAATCATAAGTACAGTACTTTCCCGAGCTCTGTGAGTCAATTCTAGTGAATTATCAAAGGGAGCGGTGGGAGCCAGCAGTTCAGAAGTGAGGTGGTCCTAGGAACCCCTGAGCTTACAGTTGGCATCCTGAAGGGGGAGTAGGAAAATCCCAAATCTGTAGGCAGCAGGTCAGAAGTGAGGGTGTCATTTGGACCTCCAAGCTTGCAGCTGGCATCTGTGGTCTCGGGCTGACTTGGCAGTCTGGGGGACTGTGTCCTTTAACGGGTGAGCTCTGACCTAGGTCTGGGTGGTTAGGGTCAGAGGAAGAAGTGCTGCGTGTGTAGCTGGTGTCAGAGCAGAAGGGGAACAGAGGAGAACAGAACAGATAATGAGTTGGATTGCAATTGAACTTTACGGTTTTGTATGAGAAGCAGGATTTGATTTTCCCAGGAGGTACACACCTCCATTCACATGCATGCATATGCACACACTTAGCTGACCATGCTTAGGCATAAACTACCCCCGTCCCCATTCATGTCCCCCAAGGCCCTTGCCCAGAGAAAGCCAGCTAAAGGTACGTGCTCTCTTCTGTACATAAACTGGATGCTACTGACCCAGAGTCCGTTGAGCAGATGTCTGAAGTTGGTGTTTAAAAGAGTAGAGGGGATGAACTTGTTGGATCTAGCAGCCACTTGCCCCAGGCCCCCCGGGACAAGAAGCACATCCAGCCTTTGCCAGCTGGCTGGCGGGCTTCCCAGGGGCTGTCTGTGGTTGTGGAATTCAGTGAAACGAATCGGCTTCTACAGCAGGCAGAGCCCTGTCTGGGGCCACCTGAGCACAAGCCACAGGCACAGAATCGGGTACCCCGCACACTGCACGTGCACCCATGCGCACACACATGCACGTGCTCACACATGCAGACATGCCCAGGCCGACCTGGCAGAGGTGGCTCTGGCTGGAGGTAAGTGACAGAGTATGCTGCTTGGAGGACTGGCACAAAGGGAGCAGAGAGCTGAGGACAGCATGAGTGGCCAAGTAGTGGTACCAGGAGTCACTGTAGATGTTCACTCTCCATGCAGCCCCCAAAGCGCCTGCTTCTTCTGATCTCAGTCACCTCCCAAAGCTCATCAGCCCTTTGTTTCAGTTATTTGACAAAATTCAGCAAATATTCACTGACTGCTTAAACTAGCTGCCATTGAGTCAACTCCATCCCCATGTGTGCCAGAGTGGAAATGTGCTCCGCAGGGTTTTCGATGGCTGATTTTTTGGAAGTAGATTGCCAGGCCTTTCTTCCAAGGTGCCTTAATCAGCTGCACATTACAATTATTGGTGAAAGCCTCCCATATCCTTCCAAGAAAGCCAGGCTCCTGGAAGGCAGTGGCCCTGTCTTACTGGCCCTCTAAGTCCCCACAGCTCCTGGTTACTTGCACACCTGTAAAACCTGTTGCCATCGAGTCAATTCCAACACATAGTGACCCTACAGGACAGAGCAGAACTGTCCCATAGGGTTTCCAAGGAGCAGCTAGTAGATTTGAACTGCCAACATTTTGGTTAGCAGCCAAACACTTAACTACATAAATGCTAAATGATTTCCAGGCCTTCCTGCCAGGGGTCCAGCCCTTCCTCCACAACCGGCCCCCATGCTGGGCCTCACTGCCTTCCAGAGTGGAGACTGCCCAGACCTCAGCCCCGGTAAGCAGCAACCACCCTCCAGGACATGGGGGCACCTGGAGCTGCAGCCTGGCCTTAACCACATCAAGGCCCAGAACTAGGTGTGTTCAAAAATAGTTTGTTGCATTTACTGAGCACCTATTTTTTACTGTGTACTAAATACAAAGATTAGCCAACAGGGAACTCAGTTTAGAGGGAGAGATGATACCTAAACAAGTAAGTCCCTGACACTGTACTGAGGGCCAGAGCAGAGAGAGCCCTGTTGCTCTGCTAGAGGGCACCCAAGCCCACCCACATTTATTCCTTCAGCACCCTACCCAGGCTCTGCACAACTTTCTCATTTCTCCCCTACTGGGCGTGCCTCCCTCCTGCTCTACATCTGCGTCACCTCATGCCTTTCTGGAGGCACTACCCAGGAGGTGCTTTTTCTTGATTTACACAGGGAAAGAATCCAGGTGAAATGACTTAGTAGCCATGTGGCCTCTGCCAAGTTTCTCAGCTGCTCTAAGCCTCAGTTCCTCATCTGTAAAATGGGGATGATGACACTAACAGCCTCCAGGTCATCATGAGGTTAAGTGAGTTAATTGCCATGCAAAGGAAACCCTTTTATATGCCCTTCTGTACTATACAAATGTGAAGTGGTGTGATTATAAGTAATATTTCTAATTGCCCTGTGGCTCTCCACAGGGGCCTCTGCAGGGCATGACCAGGCCTCCATGCCTGGCCAGGTGCCAGAGAGGAAGGGCACCTCCCCCATTTCCCAGTCATCAGCCTTTTCCTGCCCGGGCCCTGTGGGCCTACCTTCTTGGCAGGGGAGCCTCCATCCTCCCAGTGGGCAAGCCCAGCCATTTAGAGCGTGAAACACCCTGGGTGACCTTGAGCCCAGCTGAGGCCCCTGACTAGAGCTCCTGAAGGGCACCCTCACCATGAGGAGATAGGTCTCAGTGCAACCGTACCTACTCCCTACCCTTGCCTTGCTTTTGCTTCTGTTCAACAAGGTGTGACCACTGACCTGGAGAGAAGTAACCTTCTTTCCATTCACATCATTCACACCCTCACCTACATCTTCCACGCTCTTCTCCTATGCCATGCAATCCTAGGGGCTGCAGTGGATCTGAACCACAAATGTGTAGGTAGGTGGGGGGTGGCTGGCTGGCTGGCTGGCTAGATGGATGGATAAGTAGAAAGGTAGGTAGGTAGGTAGGTTGATATGTAGTTAGATAGACAGACAGGTAGACATCCAAAACAAATTCTAAAACCAGCTTACTATGTGCCAAGGCCCTGTGTTAGCCACTTTGCACGCACCATTTCACTTAAACCCCTCAAGCTGACAGGATGCTATTTTCCACTCAGAGGTCACACAGATGATTAGTGAGTAGCAGAGTACAGATTTAAAACACACACCCCTCTCCAGAGTTCAGCTGAACCCCACTCAAGACTTTATTGAGTGCAAGGTGAACTTAACTTGCTATACAATAGTGTCTCACTTAGAGAATGTTAGAGAATCTGGAGGCCAAAACATAGGCCCTGGTCAGCTCATGTGTGTGCACTGTTTATACAACATATTTGCTGAACACGCTCAAGAATTGAGTAAACTCTGCGGAGCTAAAACTGTACCAGCTGTTATCATTAGCTGTGTTCCACAAGAGGTGAGGGCAAAGCTGCTCTTTCTGTGCCTATTGAAACACACTGAGGGGGATGCTATTTAAATGACCCCTGTAGTGACTATTGTAAAGCAAAGAGCCAGCCTGAAGGGACTGTTTGTGTGCATCGGTGTGCAATAAAGGCAGAGTGGGCCTGGGGCAGCAACAAACCCTGTGAGCTTGCAGGGACCCCACCTGTCATGGATTGAATTGTGTCCCTCCAAAATATCTGTCAACTTGGCTAGGTTGTGATTCCCAGTATTGTATGATTGTCTACCATTTTGTCATCCAATGTAATTGCCCTGTGTGTTGTAAATCCTATCACTATGATGTAATGAGATGGATTAGTGGCAGTTATATTGATGAGATCTGCAAAATTAAATAATGTCTTAAGCTAATCTCTTTTGAGATATAAAAGAGAGAAGGGAGCAGAGAGTTGGGGACCTCATACCACCAAGAAAGCAGTGCCAGGAGAAGAGTGCATCCTTTGGACCTGAAGTTCCTGTGCTGAGATGCTCCCAAACCAAGGGAAGGCTGATGACAAGCACCTTCCTCCAGAGCCAGCAGAGAGAGAAAGCCTTCCTCTGGAGCTGACAGCCTGAGTTCGGACTTCTAGCTTACTCGACTGTGAGAGAATAAACGTCTCTTTATTAAAGCCATCCACATGTGGTATTTCTGTTACATCAGTGCTAGATGACCAAGACATCACCCAAGGATGCCCTAGAGCTTGCATACCAGAGCACTAGAAGTGCTCCAAGCCCAGTGAGATCGGTGCTGGCCGGCCTCTGGGTTGGACTTTGGAGGGAGGGAGTAGCCACAGCCACAGCACTGGACCAACACACGCACATGTGCACGGAACACTCACGCACATGCACACACATATGCACATGTGCACGCAACACACACACACGCACAGAACACTCACACACGTGCACAGAACACTCACACACGTGCACAGAACACTCACACACATGCACACACATACACATGCACATGTGCACTGAACACACACACGTGCTCACCTACACACACACACACACATGCACAACGTGCTCCTACTACACAGCAGGGGGGCAGGGACCAGGGCGAGGTGTCCGGTGAGGGGCCTCCCTCCCTGGACTTAGAGCTCTGGAGGGCAGACTGGCTCACTTATCTTTGTATCTTCCCATCCCCTTCCTTTACTAGGTCTTCCGGGAATGTTTATTCAGTTCATCCAACAGACTTGTAGAGTCCTACTATATGCAAGGCACCTGGAAAGGTATCTACATCTGGAGAAAGAAGGAAAGAAAGAGGGAGGGAGGAAAGCAGCACTGTGTCCACGGCAGTGTCTACACTGAAGAGCGTGTGCCTGTGTGTGTGTGTGCATGGGAGCCCTGCTGGAGACCAAGTATCCCCAGCGTCCACCCAGGGCCAGAGCTCTATTACACAGAGCAAGGCCATCAGTCATTCTCTGGCCATCCTGATTTGCAGTCTAAATCAACACACTTTAAACTGCAGCAGAAAAATGTGGGTAGGACCACGGAGCACCAAGGCCAGAAGCCACCATTCCGTCTATCCCCTAGCCCCTTCACATAGGAGGCCGCTTGAGGAACACAGAAGCCAGGGGAACAGGCAACTGGTTCAAATCCCAGAACCACCACTTACTAATGGTGTGGCCTTAAGCAAGTGACTTCACCTCTCTGAGCTTTAGATTAGTCCCTAATATGGGAGAATGAGGAAAACAATGCTGTTGTTAGGTGCCATCCAGCTGGTTCCTACTCATAGCAACCCTACGTACAACCGTAATAGTGCCAACCTTACTGAGCAGTTACAAGAATTAAGTAAGATAATGCATGTACAGAGCTTAAAAGAGCATCTAGCAGACAGGCAGTGCTCAAGGCATCATGGCCATTATGTTTCTGAGGCCAGTGGAGAGAGAGGAGCAGCAAGTTAGGGGCCCAGCCTGACTCCTGGCCAGGCTCTCCCTCTCATCTGCTGATGTGAGGAGGCTCTTCCAGCCCCAAGGCTGGGGATGCTATGGATCCCCTTCCCTGCTCTCTCTAACTCTCACCTTCTCTGCACAGGTCCTGGCATCCTACCGCCATGATCCCCTTCGTGAGCCTGGACAGAGGCTCCTGATCTCCTCACTGCTCACCTCCCCACCCCGCTTCCACAGGAGTAGAGGGCAGCTCCCCCTTCCCCTGCTGTGGCCATATTTACCCACCCTGGTCATAGTCCCAGAGCTTGGGCCCCCAAAGCCAGCTTCCTCCTAGCCTCCGCAACTAAGGTCCCCCTCCACCCGCCCGCCCACCATATGGATACAGGGGGACGGGTTGCAGACAGAAGCAATGCTGAGCAGATGCCTGGGGGACAGACACCCAGCCCAACCTCAATCCAAGCATGGCTGCCTCAGCCTATCACCCAGAGCTCTGCACCCCGCCTGCCTGGTAGTGGGGTCTGGGGTTTTTCTATGGAGGGGTCTTCCTACACTATCCAAAAAATATTTCTTGATGGTTGGAGAAATGAGTCATCACAAATGGTTAAAGAATATGCCAGACTCCTAAGAAGTCATATGGAAGCAGTCTGCGCCACATTCCTGTTCTGAGCAGGTATACAGTTTCAGCAAAACAACATCATCCATTGTTGTAAGCTAAGGTTGGTCATGTGAATTTCATTAGTCTTATAATTTTGACTGTATTTAATTTACACACTCGTTTGGATTTTATCGCAGAAGCAGAAGGTACACACGTTTAGTTTCATGTGTGCATATATTTACGTAACATTAAAATAAAGCTAAAGTTGACACTGGGATCAAAGGTTTTCTTGAGCACCTACTCTGTGTCGAGGGCTATGTCAGGCCTGGGGAATTCACACGGAAGAAAGGAGTTGAGGTCCTGCCCTCTAGGGGCAGCCATGGGGCCAGACGTTACCCACATTAAAACAAACAAACAAAAAAACCCTGCTGCCATCAAGTCTATTCCGACTCATACAACCCTATAGGACAGAGCAGAACTGCCCCATAGAGTTTCCCAGGAGCATCTGCTGGGTTTGAACCAGCAACCTCTTGGTTAGCAGCCACAGCACTTAACCACTACTTCACCAGGGTTTCCTCATCCACATTAGTGGTTCTCAAATTCTCAACAGAATCCTCTAGAGGTCTGGCTAAAATGCAGACTGCTGGGCCCCATCCCCAAAGCTTCTGATTCCGGAGGTCTTGGATGGGGCTGAGTCTCCGCACCTCTAAGGCTTTCTCAGTGATGTTGATGCTCCTGGTCCAGGGGCCACATTTTGGAAAGGACAGGTCAGCTACAAACTGTACTCCAAAGCAAACTGAAGCAAGGCCTTTGACCAGAGTAGAGGACAGAAAATTAGGGAAAGGGCCCACCCCCACACCCACCCCGCCAAAAAAAAAAAACCAAACCCACTGCTGTCAAGTCGATTCTGACTCATAATGACCCTATAGGACAGAGCAGAGCTGCCCCATAGTGTTTCCAAGGCACATCTTTCTCCCACAGAGCAGCTGGTTTTGAACTACCAACCTTTCAGTTAGCAGCTGAGCTCTTAACCACTGCGCCACCAGGGCTCCTTAGAGGACGCAGAGGGAACAGCATGAACAGAGGCACTGCAGTTCCAGGAAGTAGCGGGTGGGGCTGGAGTGTAAGGTGTATGGGGGCGTGGCAGGGAAGGAAGCTGGAAGGGCAGCCAGGGCCAGGCTGTGAAGCAGCCAGTGGGCAGTCACGCCCTTCCCTCTGGCTCACCAAACAGCTCCTCAGCACCAGATGCTCCTGGCAACTCTGCCCGACTCCTCGGGCCACTGCAGACCAAACCTATGTCCTCCACCTGCAGCTCTACAACACCCCTGCCTCAGGCCTGGCTTTCAGTGCTGCGTGGGTGGACATCAGCGTCTCTGTTGCCCTCCCTGGGCGGCTCTCTGAAGCGTGGAGCCAGCCCAGGTGCCAGGGAGGTGTGCCAGGTGAGCCAACATGAGCGTTGTGGACGTGGGCGGCTGGGAGAAGCACCCGGCTGTGGCCTGGCCCATCTCTCCAGGTCTCTGCCATCTTTTGGCATGCCTATCTGGCCCCACCAGGGCGCAGTGCGCACACTCTACCAAGCACCAGGATTGTGGGTTGGGCATGTGTTTGTTGCCCCTTGAGCCAGAGCAGTTACTATGGGTAGTTAATAATAGCAAGTGTAATCCCTCATAATTGGACCAGACTTTGCTGTCTGCAGGGCACTTCCATGTCCATGACCTCATCTGACTCCCACAAGCACCCGGTAAAACAGGCACAGCTAGAGTTACTAGCCCCTTGTTCCAGCTGAGCAAACCCAGGCCCAGATGGCTTGAAGTCCCATCTCCAGTAACCAGCCCACCTGGGACTTGGACCTGGGACCTGTGACTCCTTGTCCAGTGCTCTTCCCTGAACTGTCCTGAGCTGTCATATTGAGAGTACGAGCTACTGCACCCCACAGGCAGGGCCAGGGGCTCTGCTGCCCAGGGCAGTGCACAGCACAGTGGTGCAGTCCCCCACCAGCATCTCCAGAGGATGTGGCACAGCTATCCACACCCTCCCACCTGTGGGGGCAGGCTGGCTTCTAACTGCAAGTGCCTGGGCAGGGAGCTGCGGCAGTCAGACACGACATCAGGCCTGCGGTGGGTGGGCGGATGGGACTCAGGGTCACCTGATCCAAAAGAGGAGTGAAGCCCTGCCCAGAGAGGAGAAGGGATTATCCCCGGCCACAGCAGCCACTTAAGAGCACATGTGGCTGTTGGATCTGGGTCTGCAAGCACCCTAAGTCCCGGGCAGGAGAAGCCCAGAAGGCATGGGATAACCTGTACTACCCACTCTTTTTCTGTGGGGTCAGGAAGAAGGGGACTGACCTGGAGTCCCCAGGAGCCCTGAATGGTGGGCCCATGGCATGCCCTTTCAACTCAGCTTGCTCCGCCTCTCTGCCTGATTGAGTGCACAAGTCCCTGTGGCTCTCTGTGGGGTTCCAGGCTGGGCTTTGTATGCACACCTGATGTGTGTGTGTATGCAAGCGTGTTCATTCCAGGCCCTATACCAGGTGGGGCAGTAAGGATGTCTCTCATCTAGACCCTCCACTGACCAGCTAGATGGCCCCCCAAGGGGCAACTCCCCTCTGGGCTAAGCTTCCTCAGCTGTAAACTAGGGCCATCTCTACTTGCCCCACTTATTTCAAAGGACCAAACGAAGCAATGGATGGAAACGACCCAGAAAGTGGGAACACATTCTAAGATTGAGTAGGCCCAGGAAGGAGCTAAGCATGCTTGAGGGAGGTAGGCAGAGAGGAGGTTTCAGAGCTGCCCCTCAGAGTGGTCAGCAGAGCTCCAGTCTTCAGGTGGGGTGACTGTGCGGTGCTAGCCCCAGAAGCTGCTCAGGGACCCCACACTTGGCACCCAGGTTTCCACTCTTGTTCCCAAAGGACAAACTGCTGCTCCCACTAACTTGCCTCACCCCACCAAGCATCACCACCCGCATCCCTGCTCAGGGAAAGGGAGCAGCAAGAGGAAGATATGACATGTCAGTTCTGGAAGGGCCACAGTGGGTTTATCATTCCATTTGAAAGAGGGAGAAGCAGAGTCCAAGTGCTGGGCTGAAGTCCAAGTTTTCCTATAGGTAGGGACACACGTTGGTAACATTCCAGGCAGCCTTCTGGGACCCAGCAGGGGTTCCCACCCGTCTGATACAATTCCCTCTGACTGACTTAGGCTCATCCCGGAATTTGGCAGGAGGGTGCAGAGGTCTCCCCTCATGAGGCTCTGAGAACAATGAGGCCCCAGCTCCATGGCCAGAAGCCACATCAAGGATCACCAGTGACGTGTGCTTGGAGCCTGGGGTGTGGGGGAAGGAGGGAAATCCCCATCTCCGGGAGGCACTGATGATGTGGTATCACCCGGCAGAGCACAGGCAGGGTGCCAGGGTGCCTTGCGGAAGCCCTCAGGCCAGCACTCAAGTCTATCATGGTCCTTGGCTGTCTTGTCTTTGGCTACCCAGAGGCTATTGAACACCCTGGGGAAATAGAGGCAGCTAAACCAGAGGGCTAAAGGGATTCAACTGAGGACTCACAGCTAGTAAGAGGAAAGGAATCCAGGTTTTGGGACTCTCTGGGAGACTGATACTTCACAATTCACAGACCCCAGGTTTGAGCCTCTGTGGTTAAAAGCTTAGGTTCTGGAGTCAGATTACCCAGGTTCATAGTCCTACTCCACCACTAGTATTTAACCTCCTCAAGCCTCAGTTTCCTCGTGGCCAAAACAGGACGTTCACAGTACCCGTCTGTCTGGGTTCCTGAGAAGACTGAGGATGCAGTCAAGTGTTCACACACCTGCACTGTCACTATTCCAGGGGGCAGGTTCCTCCCTCCTGGGGCACCACCAGAGGGTCCCCTGTAGAGCGGGCTGCTCACCTTGCGGTCCTCCTCCCGCTCCAGAGCGGAGCTGCCGGTGTCTCCGGGGCCGGTGGAGGGCATCGCGGGCAGCTGGGCGGTGGGAGGCAGGCTGGGGCTGCGCGGGGCTGGGGGGCTGCTTGGCTTTGGGGAAGGAATTATCGTGGTCTTTCTAAGCAAGAGTTAACACTTAAACATAGATGCCAGTGCCGAGCCCTCTGGTGCTGAGCTCTCTGGTGAAATACTGCCTCTGTCTGCCTGTAGGTTTGGGCTTCCGATGGCTCCACCTGTGTGCAAAAGAAGAGGGGTCAGCAGGGCAGGGCACCCCTAAATCCAGGCCCCACCAGGACCCCACTCCTCCCTGGTTTAGGCCCTCAGCCCCAGGGCCACACTGGGCCTGTGAGGCCTGGTTCCCCTGACTCCACTTCCCTTCCCAGTCTCACCGGCCTCAAGCTCAGGCAAGCCCAGCACCCCAGCGAGCACAGCTCTGCCAGGACCCTCAGGGCGCCTCTGCCTCCTGCCTCCAAGCCGCCTCAGAGGCAGCAGCAGTCTCCCTTGGCCTCCCTGCTGCTGTGGCGCAGCGGGCACCACTTCTGGGACTTCCAGCCACCTCCTGAGCCTCCTCCTCCTCTTCATGTCTGTTCTTTTCCTGCGAAAGCTTCCCGCACCCTCCCTCCCACCCCATCCGCCCCCTGGGAAATCCCAGCCACCCCCAGAGGTCCCCACAGGGCTATATTTTCCTTCTAATCTGTCCTCACCCCAACCCCCACCCCCACCCCCCCACCACGTGGAGGAAGTGAGCAGCAGTCACAGGATGTAGTGAAATGAATGTCACTGCACTTCAGGACCTGCGCCTGAGCCCGCAGGAAGCTGAGGTCTGAACTGAAGCTGTGGCCAGGCTGAAGGCCTGATTTGTGCCGCCCTCTCAAAAGGACGCCCTGGGCAGGAGAGACCACGGCCATGCCATACTCAAACCCCCACCTCCCCCCCCACTCCCATGGACCAGTCCCCATGGGGACCAGTGGGCTTGAGAGGGGCCTCCAAACCCACACAGCTGGATTTGGGGGCTTTTCTTCCTCCCTGCCCCAGGTATGGGCCTTGAGCCAGTGGAATAACAAAGCCCACCCCTCAGCTGGGGGTGGGGGCAGGGGTGTTGCTGCTTCAACCCCTCCCACTGAGTGGGACAGCTCTCCTGTGCCCCCTCCCCAGGAGGCAAAGTTGGCCAAGCCCCTGCATCAGAGTGCCAGATGCCCCCCTCCGCCCCCAGCAGACTGGCAGGAGGAGAGTGGGAGGCAGGCTGGATCTGGGCCCACCCACACCCTTCCTCTTCCAGTTCCTGGTTCTGCTCCCCTCTTTGAGTTTCTTCTCCCATCCCCCTCAGCCAGGTTTCCTGGAAAACCAGGAGCCTAACAGCACAGACTCAGGTCTCCACAGGCCCAGCCCCTTCCCCAGCGAGTTAACCATCTGGGAGGTGGGTGCCTCTGAGGTCCTGGAGGCCCCTTCTTAGAGCTGGGACAGCGGGAGCTGTCATTAACCGACAAGCTGAAAGGGCTAGCGCCCCACAGGTGAGCCTAAGGGAACCCCGGGTGTAAAGCATCTTATTTCCGGCACCTCTAAGCTGAGCACAGTGCTAGGCTCCATGGGTTTGCTGCCAAATACACAACAGTGTAGGTGCCAACAGAGAGTGGCTCCATGTGGCACGCAGGCCTCATCTGGGCAGCAACTACTTCTCTTCCTGGTCTACAGCTGAATCAGGGCTCAAAAAAATTGGACTTGTCCATATTCTAATGTCAAAGCAGAGGCTTGAACCCATATCTCTGCCTGAAATGCTTTGAGGGCTTCTCTACGAAGCCTTGTCCCCCAGCTTACACCACCCCACAGAAACAACTGTGGAGAGCCCAGCAGAGAACTGATCTGACCAGCAATGATGCCTAAGTCTGAGCTGCTCGCAAGAGGACGCCTGGGTGGGACATTCTATCCACATCCATCCAGTATCAGCCGGGGACTCTTCCTCAAATCCACTCCCTGTTTGTTACCACAAACACTCTCTCCCCGCCAAAAATAGTTACTCTCGAGTAGATTCTGACTCATGGAGACCCCATGTGTGTCAGAATAGAACTGTGCCCCTAGGGTTTTCAATGTCTGATTTTTCAGAAGCAGATGGCCAGGCTTTTCTTCGGAGGCACCTCTAGGAGGACTTGAACTGCCAACCTTTCAGTTAGCAGTCAAGTGTATTAACAGTTTTCATCACTCAGAGACTCTCATGTATCCCAATCACCCCCAAATCAAAACCTACAGAAGGTAAGAGAGGCAGAGCCAGGCTGGAAAGAGCACTGACCCTGGAGTCTGCAGACATGTGTTCTAGTCCTGACTTGGGCTTGTCTGGCCCTCAGTTTCCTTATCAGTAAAACAGGAGAGTTGGACTAGCTGGAACTAGTTGGAATAGATCTATAAGATCTCCTCTAGCTCTGAGGGACCAAGCTGCTATAAGAAAACAAGTCTGGGGAGGCCCCAGTAGAGGCCCCAAGGGCAAACAGGAGGGAAACTCTCGCAGGGGCAGGCATGGGTGGGACATCTTCAGGAGCCCCAAAGTGGAGTCCCTGGAGACTCAGGCACATAAAGATATAAGATCAAGAGACCCCTTTGCCAGATGCTTGTTTCAACACTGCCCTGAGGCCTAGAAACACCCAGGGGGCAGCTGTGCCACCAGACATGCTGTGAGAAAAAATACTTTCAGAGAACCTTTGGGTCCCAGAAGGGAGAGGAAGGAAGCAGCAGGGAACAGCAGAACATTACAGGGAGCTGACCAGAGGGCAGACACCCAGGAAAGAACTGGAAATGTTCTTTCTTCTTCCTCCACCTAAGACTCTAACATCTGAGCTCCATAAACTGTCCTCAAAGACAACACAGCTGGCCTGGGTCAGACTCTGGTCCCTTTGGGTTACCCAATGACCAGCACTGGCAGTGAGTGGCCCTCAGAGTCCTCTAGCATCGTCCTAAATCATCCAGTTTACGGCTGGGCAGGCCATATTCTCCAGGGGACCCAATCTGGTGGCTGTGGCCCCAAGGCTTGACACAGTGCTTCCCACCTGCCTTTAGAAGTGTCACTTGTCTCTCAAGCAACCTTGCCAATGGAGTGGTCTGCCTCTGGGCCCGCAGTCCCAGCACAGTGGCAAGTGTTCACCTCGGCCAGTCCTTCAACAAGCACCGCCATGCTGCTCCCAGAAGTGTGGCATCTCATCAGCCATGCCAAGGGCTGCACCACAAAACCACCACCACCGCCACCACCAAAAATCCTTGCCAAGAACCCTACCACAATGACAAGCAGCTTTTATTTCTTCTTTATATTTTCATTTCCACAGTGAACATGAATTACTTAAAAAATAGTTCTTTTTTTTTTGCAGCCACATAAGATATGTCTACTGGTCCCACCCATCTGGAGCAATAGAGAATGAAGAAAATCAAAGACACAAGGGAAAGATCAGTCCAAAAGACTAATGGACCACAACTACCACAGCCTCCACTATATGAAGTCTAGCAAAACTAGATGGTGCCCAGCTACCACCACCAACTGTTCTGACAGGGATCACAATAGATGGTCCTGGACAGAGCAGGGAAAAATGTAGAACAAAATTCAAACACACAAATAAAAGGCCAGACTTACTGGTCTGACAGAGGCTGAGGAAACATCAAGAGTATGGCCCCTGGATACCCTGCTCAGTATTGAAGTCACTCCTAACGTTCAATCTTCAGCCAAAGATTAGACAGGCCCATAAAACAAACAATAATACACGTAGCTCAACCATGTATACAAAACTAACTGGGCATACCAGCCCAGGGGCAAGGACGAAAAGACAGGAGGGGACAGGAAAGCTGGATGAATGGAAATGGGGAATCCAAGGTTGAGAAGAGTGTTGATCTAGCATGGGGTTGGCAACCAACGTCACAAAACAATATGTGTATTGTTCAATGAGAAACTAATTTGTGCTGTAAACTTTCACCTAAAGCACAATAAAAATAAATAAATAGCTTAATTAAACTTCTTTTTTTTTTTTTTAAGGAATCCCATCATGAAAATGTCTTGGTATCACAACTGACATGGTCACTGTCATCCCTACTTCAATTACAAAACTGTTGTGGGAAATGAATTCGGAGTTTGAATATGCATTCCAAATTCTGCAACCTTGTACAGACTCAATGGCAATGGGGTTTAGAAGTCCAATTTAAAACACAGCAGAAAGATTTTTTAACAAGATGTAAAATCATGAGATTGGGCTAAACAGGCGAGGAGATACTACAAACAAAATTTTGGAATCTGGAAAGCAGGCTTGTGACAGCCAAGTTTCAGACAGCAGTGTATAGAAGCTGATTTATAACACAGAGTCCTTAACAGACACGTGGCACGATTGACCAGTACCTCTGGGACTAGGGGTAAAGAGGCTGTGTGTGGAAAAAAAAGAGGACTGGATGAAAGGAACAGAATCCCTAGATCTGCCTCCCAGCAGTATCAAGGTTTACTCACCGGAGAGCATACATGAGTCTTTGCACAGAGTCAACTGGAACAGTCGAGACCAAAGCTGACATACAAAAACCAAGGAGATTATGGGTGTATTGAATGCTGACATTGAGTCCCCTGGGCTCTGCTCCCACTGGGCTCCTAGAACACTGGCAGCCAGATCTTTACCTTCTTCTCTGGAAAAACTTATCAGTTCAAGAGAAAAGGCCTAAGGATGCTGATACTGGCATTAGTATCAAAATGGTGTCAAAATGGCTCGTTCAGGTCAACCAATGTGAATCTGTCAGTGGAAATGTCCCATCATCATGTACAAGGCTTCCAATCAGCTTTTTAGTCCCCCGCTCTTAATCCTGAACAGACAACCAAAGGCTACCAGCCATCTGATGGAAGCCTCCAACAGGGAAAAGAGACCACAACAAATAAATTGCCTAGGAAAAAAAAAAAAAAAAAACCAACCTGGAACAAACGAACTTTATGCACAGAGAAGATACTTCATCCATGGAACAAGATATGATGCTATTTAAAAAAAGAATATCCAGAGAACAAAAAAGATCTCCTAGGAATAAAAATCATGCCAGCAAAAATACAAAACTCAACAGAAACCAAAAAACCCTTTGTCGTTGAGTCAATTCTGACTCATAGAGACCCTACAGAAGAGAGTAGAACTGGCCCATGGGGTTTTCAAAGAGCAGCTGGTGGATTCGAACTACCAACCTTTTGGTTAGCAACCATAGCTCGCCGTAGCTCTTAACCACTGCACCCCCAGGGCTCCAAGGGGTACATTAAAAGAATACAAGACAGAAAACAGGAGAGGAAAGAAAAGAGAATTAGAGAATGGGTCCACAAGATTCCACATCTGAATAAGAGGAGTTACAGAAAAAAACAGAGGGGAGAAAATCATCAATGAAATAATTCAAGAGAATTTTCCAGAATTGAAAGACATGAGTTGCCCAGTTGAAAAGGCCCACCATATGTCCAACACAATGGATGGAAACCACCGCATACCAAGGCACATCGTTGTGAAATTTCAGAACACTGGGACAAAGAGAAGATCCTACAAATTTCCAGAGAGGGAGAAAACAGTGACATATAAAGGATCAGGAACCAGAATGGCTTCAGACTTTTCAACACTAATAGCGAAAACAAGAAGACAAAGGACCAATGCTTTCAAAATTAAGAAAAATTATTTTCCAATTAGAATTCTTGCCCATATTATCATTTAGGTGTGAGAGTAGAATAAAGACATTTTCAGACATATGAGGTCTCATGCTCCTTTCTCAGGAAGCCACGAGAAAATGTCCTTTAAGACACAAAAGGTCCAGCAATGGAGAGAAGGGAAGAGAATCTCTAGGATGATGGTGACAAGAGGCTGCACGATGACAACCTGACACCAGCCACAGAGGAAGCCTGTTTAGATGTGAGCAGTGTGGCTCCAGACTCAGGCTACTGAGCGCTGTCATCACTGTGGCCTCTGATGCTGAAACATACATCTTTTTAACCTGAGAAAACTACAGGTATCCCTCACTGTCCACACTCTTGCTATGTGAACTCAGGAACTGAATGGATTTGGATCTTGAGGGACAGCTGTCCTGGAGGATGTGCTCCAAACAGGGGAATTAACCAAGCAAGAAGAAGACGTGAGATCCAGAAAACAGGGACTCCAACCAGGAGACCGGCAACAGAAATTCCAACAATGACCACAAAAGGAGGTCACATAACTTCAGCTACAACATACAACATGCCTATGGAGCAATCAGCCCAGAGAGAGAGTGGATGACTCAAAAAATGGAACTGAAATATTCATTATCTGGTGTGACTGCCCTTGGAGCCCTGGTGGCGCAGTGGTTAAGAGCTCAGCTGCTAACCAAAAAGGTCGGCGGCTTGAATCCACCAGCCGCTCCTTGGAAACTCTATGGGGCAGTTCTACCCCATCCTACAGGGTCACTGTGAGTCAGAATCTATGGCAACAGGTTTGGTTTGGTGACTGCCCTTTATGGAAAGCTATACTGAAAGCTATTAGAAAGTGTGGTAGCAATGAGCAAGAAGTAGAAAGAAAACAAGGCAGATGAGAAAACAAAGTAATTATTAAATTTAAAACAAAAAGGAAACAATTTTAGTACACTACAAGGCTCAGCTGTGAATAATAGTTACCTTGGGCATAATAATGTAAACACTGTATGCTGATTGAACAAATACACATGTGTGTATACACGCATACGTACATGTGTGTTTGTGTATGTCCATGTTGTATTAGGTTTCTGTCACCACTGCCCCAAATTACTTAGTGGCTTAAAACAACACAAATTTATTTTCTTATAGTTCTAGAGTTCAGAAGTCCATAATGGTTCTCGTTGTCCAAAATAAGGTGTTGGCAGGGCTGTGTTCCTTTGTGGAGGTTCTAGAGGAAAATCCATTTTCTTGCCTTTTCCGGATTCCAGAGGTTGCCTGGTCAACATCTTTCTCACCTCACACCACAGCTTCCAATGTCACAGGCCCTTCTCTAACTCCCCTGCCCTCCTTCACTTACAAGGACCCTTGTGATTATACTGCCCCACCCGGATAATCCCGGATAATACTCCCATCTCAGGATCTTTAACTTAATCACACCTGCAAAGTACCTTTTTCCACGTAAGGTAACACATTCACAGGTTCTAGAGATTAGGACATGGGCATCTTTGGGGGGCCATTACTCTGTCTGCCACCAAACCTGCTAGGAGGAGGGCTGGGAAACAGAAGGGCTGGCCATGTATGAGAGCTAAATTCTCACCTTCTAAATAGAAAATCAATGGGAAATGTCTAAAACGGGCAAATCAAAAATATGCACATTGCTCAGAAACATGGAGATGTAGAACTGCTAGAAGCAACAGTTAAAAGAATTGAAAGTAGTTGCACCTGAGAAGGGGAAGAAGGTAGGAGTAGGCAAGGAATAACTGTATTGTGTTACGAGCATTTTAGTACCATTTGACTCCTTATGTTATATGCATGTACCACTTCGAGAAAATAAAAATTAATTTTTAAAAAGACAGAATGGGGATGGGCTTACATACCAACTGGTTATCTTTGGCTACCATTTCTCTTTCTATAAAATAGGTGCTGTACTATATTGCTAAGGTCCTTCCAACTCTGTCGTTCTATGAAACCATCGCATCCCACAGAAGCCATTATCAGCTCCTCACACCTACACAGAGTTCCACCACCAACTATAAAAGGGGTACTGCCCTCCCCGGCCCCACCCGCAATGTTTCATCCTCCACACCCATCGTCTGCACCAAGGCCAGCCCATACACCACATGGTGCACCTTCTTTACATTCCTCCCAAACTGCCACTGCACAAGTCATTGCTGCCTACGTCGCTGACCACAACCCAGCTTATTCACTAACCCCACATCAGACCAAAGACCCATAACTCAACCACCCACAGGAGTCTCAAGACTGTCCCTGCCATGTCAGCTCCCACCAGCACCACTGCGTACACTGTCTCAACACCACTACCACCTCCCTCACCAGCTCCGCCTCATCAGCACAGCCCACGCAGACCAGCCCCCGTCTCTCTCCAACCTTGCTCCGATCAGTACCACACCAGACTGTCATCTCACAGTCCCACCTCAACAAGGGCCCACAGACATTTATCTTCTTCCAATCACAAAACTGTAATTGCCCACAACCTAAATTCTGGCTTCACCAAAAACAGCCCCAATGTTGTCACCATTGAGAGCCTCTTCCTCTCCACCTCAACTCCTCTATCTGAATTGCTGGAAGGTAGTTGGCTGTCTCTGTGGCAAGCCCTTCCTCCCTGTAGCTGAAGTCTACCTTTCTTGTAGTAGACTTTAGTTGTTTCAGTCTATCTTGTTTACCCCTGCCCCCTTCCACTGAGGAACACTCTTCATGACATTTTGGCTGTAATTGAGATGACCCTATTGCTCACCCTGGCCACAGAGTGAGCAGTGAGCATGTGGCTAGACAGGGCCAATCAGAGGTCTTCCTGGAACCTTTTACCCACGATATGGAAAGGTATTAAGCTGGTAGGATGTGAGTCAGGAGCTGCTGGCTGCTGTCTTCCCCACCACGTGGGGACAGTTTGCCTGAGAATAAAGAACCAGGAGGTAAAGGTACAGGACGAAGTGTTGGAGTCACTGTCTAGTCACTGTCTACCAGTACCTGGAGGCAGGGGCATCCCTGAACCTCCCCTTATGAGACTTTTACTACTTTGATGTGAGTGGGGATTCTGTTACTTGTGCCAACACAATCCTGGCTCGGACGCTAACATCCATCTCAGGAAGATCTCCCTAGGAGGGAGCAGAGCGCATAGTTAAGAGCATGATTGTGGGACACCAGCCACACTTGTTCCAATCCTGGCCTTATTACTAATCAGCTGTGTGATCTGAGGCAAAACTATGCCTCCGTTTTCTCACCTGTAAAATGGGAAAATAGTAGTACTCACCTTAAGGGCAGTTGTGAGGATTAAAATGAAATGCATTAAAAGTGCTTACAAGAGTACAATGCACTGAGAAAATACTCAATAAATCTTACCAATTAGGCCCTGCCTAATCCAGCCCACGGTGTTCTTTCCTTTCTTGAAATTCCTGGAGTGCTTGTAAATGTACATCATTCAAGCAGCGGCCCATGTTCATTAAGGCCCTACGATATGTCAGGCCCTGTGGATAGAGCTTTACAATTCTATGTCTCATTAACCTTCACACCTCACACAAACCCTTTGAAGTGAGTACTATTTTTATGCCCATTTTCCAGATGAGAAAGATGAGGTATAGAGAGGTTAATAAAATTGCCCAAGGTCACACCATTAGTAAATGTTAAAGCCAGATATAAATCCAGGTCTGTCACATCTCATGCCCACATTTTCCACTCCATCATGATCTCTCACAATTAGCATGTGATCGTTTCAGATATATTAACTTTCAGCATGGATTGGTCAGAAAACAAGTTTCTCATGAGTCTCCCTTTTCTGTTAGGCCTGTCTGCTATGGGACATAGGGAGGACAATGCAATCTTTTAATCGCAGTAGTCAGTGTCTGGGTGGTGTAGTCAGGTTGGCAGTTTGAACCCACCCAGCATCTCCACGGAGAAAAGGCCTGGCAAACTGCTTCCATACAGATTACAGCCAAGAATAGAGCAGTTCTATTCTGTAACACATGGGGTCGCCATGAGACAGGGGCCAACTCGACAGCACTAATGCCAACAACAACAGCTCACTGTCTTGTCCAATCCAGGTACGATTCATCCATTTATTCATTCAACTATTTACGAGATCGGTGGATCACGTGCCAGGCGCTGTGCGAAGGGATACGCATTGTCCCGTTTAATCCTCAAAACAATCGTAGGAAGTAAGTACTATTGTAATGCCCATTGTATAGAAGAAATGGAGGCTTGGAGAGGTTTATCACCTCTCCAAGGTAGCCCAGGTATGGGGGGAATTATGAGTCCAGGTCTGTCTAACTTCAGAGCCCTTGCAAACATGGCAAGCACAGGCCCCAGAACCAGCTCAGGATCAGCAATCTGTGCCCCTGGTGTGACACCAACCCACAGAAAACGGCTTCATGGCCAAATTTCCCGTTAGACCTTGGATACAGGCACCTATGAGTCCTGCGGCCTACAGAAGGCAGGAGACCATCCTGTGCCCCACGCCATCCAATCATCTGCTGGGGTGGTGATAAGCTCCAGACCTGGTGCAAGCTGTGGGTCCAAAGAGAGCCGAGGGGAGACATCCAGGCATCTTCCCACCCACCACTGCCTCTCAGTCACAAGACCGCAGCTGGCTAAGGTGGAGAGGCAGGAAGGGCGTCCCGGGTGCCACTTTCTGACTGCTCATTCTCACAGCAGGAACAAGATGTCCATCATCACGCCATTGCTCTGAATCTCAGCAATATCATTCTCACCCAGACCACAAGCTGCTCAGAGAATACCAAAAGCCACTGGCAACAGACCAACAATCCCGCCATCCTCTTCCCCCATCTCAAAGCCCATCTGCTTGGCTCCAGAGTCACAATAAGACAACTGTGGCTCTCACACCATCCCAGAGATCATGGCATTTCCACCCCTGGCACCACCAGTAGAGCATTTACGATCATACCAAACTTGATGCCATCTTGGCTACTATGGCAGCCGCGTTGGCAGAGATAAGCCTGGCTGAGACTCCTCTGCTCGTACTAATGGTTACCATGACACAGCCCCAAAAGCAGGGAGAAAAAAGGTTTATGCCCAAAATAGATATTCTTAAGGAGCTGAAGTTGTTCTCAGGAGCCAAAATGAATCAACAAAGACTTTCATAAAGAAGGAGCACCAGTTTCCAAGTGTTGCAAGGCAGGTGGTGGAGCAGTCAGAGGGATTTCCCAGGCCCCAGGAGTTAGGGACACAGGGCCACCATACTGAGTCCTGGCAAGAATCAGCCACACGGTCCCTCATTGGGCTTGCTGTCTTTGGCAGCCATGAGTGTGGGCCTGATTATGTCCTCCCCAGTGGCTCAGAGTCCACACCTGTGTGTTTCTCTACTTTTCCAGACTTCTCTAAAGAACGATCCACACCTGCCAGCTCCAGAACCTTTTCACTTACTCCCTGCATTCGGCCCCTGTGCCCCTACTCTATACCTCTGAAGCCTCTAAAGACTGTGAAGATCTTCATCTAAAGGGAAAATCCTTCCATCAGAGGACACAACAATGGTTCTGTTAGGAGATAAGAATCCCTCTTGCTGTTTTGACCCCTTATGCCAGGCTGTGCTGTAGTGGTTAAGAGCTTGGCTGCTAACCAAAAGGTCAGCAGTTCAAATCCACCGGGCACTCCTTGGAAACTGTATGGGGCAGTTCTACTCTGTCCTATAGGGTCACTATGAGTTGGAATCAACTCGACGGCAACAGGTTTTTTTTTTTTTAATGCCAGGTTACTGCTACACAGTAGAGGCAAGAAGGATGATCTCTGAGACCCAGGGGATTCTCTGAGAGGCCTCTTAGAACTTCCATGCCCCAAAGTAAAAGTAATAGAAAACAATAGCAATGAAAGAGAGAGGAAGGGAGGGAGGGAGGGAGGGAGGAAGGGACAGGACACAGGGCAACAGAGGTGTTAGATCCTTAGGGAATGAAGTTTGGGTCACTTTACCAGGTAAAGAACCCTGACCAGCTGAGGTTCTGACTGAGTGGGTAAGAAATACAGAATGGGTAATGGAAGAAGGGAGCCACAGATATCAAATATGGCCTTGTGACCAATTACAGAAATGAGCTCTGCATATTTCCTATTTACTTGATGTATATGTGTGTTTATTTGTATATAAAAAACACTTTTTTCTCCTTCTTCCCATTATTTTATATACAAGTTGTTGGAAGTTAACTTTATAATTTCTTCTTCAGATAACAGAATATTATGTGGGACTAGGACTGAATTTGAGAAGTTATTAATATAGCCAGTGAATGATACAATGATTATTGTGGCTCCTCATTTGGAATGAAGGGTGAGAACTTCTTCAGTTGTAAAAAGGACAACTGTGTCTTGCTAGGTTGGAATATAGAGTTACTTTTTGGTTCGGGAGTTCAAATGTGTATAGAAGGGTGCAAATGAAGCTGAGCAGCCAAAGAGGTGGACTGTGCCAGTAACCAATTTATTCATCCTTCATCGTCTGCTCTATGGAAATGGAACTGGGCCCTTTAAATATTTTTCCTTTGCCATCTGGCACTACATTAACTTTTGTTAGAGCACACTGGAGAGACATCTCAGGAGGAAGTTTTCCTTCCTGGTTGGGGTGTGCTCTTTTGGAAGGCTCCTGCATTGCTGGCAACTTCTCCAGCCACCAGCTCCTGTAGCTTGGATAGTCTTCCAGCATCTGCCTCTTGCAGCATAAGCAGCTTCCCCAGCACCCAGCTCCTACACTGAAGGTGGCTTCTCTAGTGCCAGGTTTCTGCAGCACAGAAGCTTCTTCAGTGCCCAGCTCCTGCAGCATGTACAGCTTCCCGGCACCCAGCTCCTGCAGCTTCCTAGTGTCCAGCTCTTGTACTGCCTGCTCCTGTATTGCCTTGGCTTCTCCAGCAGCTGGCTCCTATAGCATGTAGCTTGCCTCGTGCCCCACTCCTGCAGTGAAGGTGCTTCCCCAATATCAGGCTCCTGCAGCACAGACAGCTTCTCCAGCACCTGGCTCTAGCCGTGTTTCGCAGTCAGCAGCAGCCGGTTATCTTCGCCCAGCACGACCCTCGAGTCGTTTCGTAGGTATGTACCTCTAATAAAACACCTCCCCATATATAACTTTCCCCGGCAACCAAATGACAGATTTCCTACAAGTTCTAGAGGGCAAATTTCCAGCAAGTTCTGTTGATGAAGTGCCACAGCAACTTCTCTGCCATCCATAGCACTGTCGCCGTGCCTTCTCCAATGACGTCCAGATCTCAGCTCTGGGAAGGCTCTCCCTTGGGCACCCTAGCTCAAGCTTAGGGATAGCTGCTGTTTCTTATATCTGCTATTCCTATATTCTTTGGCATTCTCTTTACTTCCTAATAATCAATCCCTCATTACTCCAATCCCCTATTATAGTTAATAATTCCTTATGTTAAACTTTCCCTATTCAAGTTACCATGTAGTTTGTCTCCTGAATGGACCCTGACTGATATAGTTACCCATGGCCTCATAGAGCCTTTTTCCATCCTCATGATCCTTGAGCTCTGTTCAGCATCCTTTCCAGCTTAGCATTCCTTGGTTTGAGCACTCATTCAACGGTTACTTATTGAGCGCCATTGTCGACCCAGGCACTGGGGTGAACAAGAGTCTCCCTCCTCTGGAAAGCTCGTGGGTAAGTGGATTCTCCCATACTCTGCCCTCCGTGGCTTCCTCGCAATTTGCTCCTTGTTCTCTCCCAATCCTCAGCTCCTCAGCTGTCTCCTGGGCTGGCCCGCAAACTTGCTCCCACTACTGCAAAGTGGGGACTCCTCAAGGGTCACACTCCGCCTCCAGCTTTTCTCTAAATTCTCTTCCTCTGAGATATCTGGACTTAACACAGGCCTCCTACCACAAGGGGCTCCATCTTTACTTGCTTTCTGAACATCCCACCTAGATGACCCATGATCATCCATAGTCCTGCTCTTCTGGAGCAGGATTCCTCATGTTCTCTGTAGCACACGCTTATCCCCTGGCTTCTCTCTGTATGGAAACGGCACGGCCATCTGCTCTACTGCCTGAGCCCAAACCCCAGAGAACTCAGGCTCCACCTTCCCCCTTGGTCCCATGTTCCCTCAGGCACCTGATCCTTGGCCTCTCCATTCCACCCTACCTCCTCCAGGCCCTTTTACCACAGCTCTAGACCTTGGTGGTCATTTTGTAATGAGTCTTCCTGCCCCTGGTGTCTCTACCTCCCAACCCAGCCTCTCCGCACATTTTCTACACATTGCTTCCTCAATCAAAAACCTCTGAAGCCTCTCAATAACAACAAATAAATTATAAACCAAAACAAAAGAAAAACCAAACCTATGAAACCTGATGACAATGCTCGAAAATTGACTGTGGTGACGGTTGCACAACCCGGTGAATGTACTAAAAACCATTGAATTGCACATGCTCAGCGGGTGAATTGTACAGTACGGGAATTACATTCACTAAGGCTGTTATTTAGAAAACCTCTGATACCAATGATTTTCATACATGATCAAATCTCACTCTGGTCTGGTCTGACACTGGTGGCTTTCTAGACTATGGCCAGAGCACGAGGCGAACACCTCTCACTTGTTCCAGTGGACCCGCACTCCAGGCCCAGTGACTGTTCCCACCTCACAGCCCCCATCCCCACACTGTGTCTCTGTGTCTATGCTCACATTATTCTCTCTCCCAAGAGGGCGGCCTCTACCAGAGTGCCCACCCAGCTCTCTACCCCTCATTCCAACATCTCTCCTGCCTCTGGGTCCCACCCCCACCTTCTCCTCCAACACCCATCCAGGGATCCTAAATCAGTAATTTAGCTTTTTATGTGTATAGATATGTATGCATCTGTTTGCTCCAACATGTGGTCAGAGCTCATGTCTTGAACGCCACTGGGTCCCCCACAGCCCGCACTGCAGTGCCTCTCCCCATCCCAGCCATCCATCTCTCCCTGTTCCGGGTGACCCTTGAGGCAGAGAGGACTGTGTGAAATCACTCCCAGGCAGCTGCAACATCCCCAGCACAGTGCTGCGGTGCCTAGAGTGACCCCCCACAATCCCCATTCTAGGGGTCGCCTGGCAGAGTTCCCCAGGGCACTATGCCAGTGGAAAGACCCCTCTGTGGGGAGCTCCTAGACTTCCACTCCACCTTGTCCAGGCCAGAACGTGCACCCACTGTGGGGTTTGCAGACCCCCCTGCCCCCAGGTCCCCAAGGCGAAGGGGGGTCTTAAGGGTCCTAGGTCAGGGTGCCAGTGACCCACCCCACAGGCCGTTGGGGCTGAGTCCTTGGCTTCCTGTGAGCACTCTCTCCCCACCCCACCCATGCACATGCTTCCTCCACCCACACTTTGTAACCCTTCTCCCTGCCAGGCCCAGGCTATCCAAGTGACACCAACAAACCACCAGCTGACCCTCCTGGATCAAAACCAGGAGAGCTTCCAAGGGGTCTTCAGGCCTTGGAGAGGGTCCTGTCCTTGGAGCATAGCCCTTCTTCACCCAGTAAAGCAGGAAAGAGGTGCTGCTATCATGACTTCCCATTGGTCACTGGTCAGCTTCCTCCTTACCTTCTGCCCCAAGCAAAACAAAACCACTTGTGGAGAGGGGCTGAGGTTAATGAAGACGAGCCCCAGATTTGGGGCAGCATACCCCTGAATTTCAAGCTCCTGTCCCTAGCAGCCCCAGGACATGGGTCTGAGAGGTCCCAGTGAAGTTCATCCACTCCTTAGGCCCCAAGGGCAGTTTAGCCAGATCCCACATCAAATCCTGGCTCTGCCAGTTAGAGACTCTGGCCTCAGTTTTCTGATCTGTAAAATGGGGCTAAGAGGGATCTTTATCTCATCAGCCTATTTTTACCTGCAGATAATCTGAGCTGAGTGTTTAGCACAGTGCCTGGCACATGGCAGGCACTCAAAACCCCACTGCTGTCGACTCAGTTCAGGTTCATAGCGACCCCACAGGGTTTCCAGAGCTGTAAATCTTCACGGAAGCAGACTGCCACATCTTTCTCCCACGGAGCTGCTGGGGACTTGAACTTCTGACCTTTCAGTTAGCAGCCAAGCACTTTAACCACTGCGCCACTAGGGCTCCTATTATGTGATTAAACCAAACCAAACCCATTGCTGTCAAGTCGATTCCGACTCATAGCGACCCTAAAGGACAGAGTAGAACTGCCCCACAGGGTTTCCAAGGAGCGGCTGGTGAATTCGAGCTGCCAACCTTTGGGTTAGCAGCTGAGCGCTTAACCACTGCACCACATTACTTAGGGGAAAAGGCCGGTATGTGTTCTTAAGAAATCTAAACTCTGACTTAAGACACCCAGGACTGGCCTGTGCTTACTAGGAAAGGCTGCTACTGACCCTGAGTCCCCTTAGCCTTCCCCAGATGCCCAACCCAAGGCCCCTTGGTTACTCTCTTTACCAGGGACTTCACCTGCCACGGTAGCCTTAAGAATCTCTCACAGTCAAACATTCTCTCCACAGACACACAACACATGCACACACACACACTCCTTACCCTCCAGGCTCAGCAGAACCTGGGGCGGGAGGAGTTGGGGGCCTCACCACACGCATTCCACCTACAATATGGGCCAAAGAGGCATTTGGAAACCAGCTTGGGAACCTCATAACCATTCAAAACATTGTTCTGAGAGAAAACAGAAAACACTGCCCTATAAACAAACATTTGCAATGGAATTCCTTCAAAAGCTGGGAGTTGCCTGTAGTAGAAACTAACAGAGCAAGAGAAAAACCGCATAAACTTGGTTTGCCTGCAAAATTAATACCAATTACAAAAACATTTATGTGAACTGCTTACCATTTACACCTAATTACCATGCAGCACAATTATGCATATCATTAAGGGTATGCCAGATTAATTATGCTGTACGTTTCATTTAATGACACCACCATACCCTCACTTCATATATGCCCAGCTTCCAGAGGGGCTGCTTCTGTGGCATGCTGACAGGCACAGGTCTTTACAAACCAGAGAAACATGCAGATTGACCATAGTCCCCACCCTGCCCCACCCCCAGCCACAGCCAGGGAGACTGTCACTGAGGCCTTCTTGCCAACATCACCACCACCACAGCCTTCCCAGAGCAGCCGTCACCCCACCAGAGCCTCTACAAGGCAGAGACTCTTCAAAGGTCTACCCCGGGTGGGGCTGCATGTCACAGGGGCCACAGTATGGCCCAGTGGCCGCCACGGGTGCCCACTGAGGGTGGAAGCTGGTCCCGCCATCTCCTGAGGTCCACCTCTGCGTGCAGGGCGGCCCACTCCAGGTCCAGACCAAGGTCACCCCCACAAGGCCCCACGAGGGCTCTGTACTCTTTCCCCTGCACACAGCCAGCTACTGGGCAAAGCCCCAGTGCCAGGCATTCCGGGTCTCTCCCTCACCCTGCTGGGCTCTTTCCTGGCCCCCCTGCCCTCTCCTCCCCACACAGCCATGGGCAGCTCTGCAGAGACCCTCCCTTCCCTTCAAATACAATGGAGCGACCCAGGTCTGGGGATAAGAACTGGAGCAAGAGGGTCAATGAAACGTGATACATGGACCTCCCCAGGAACATGGAACTCAAAACTGACTGGGAAGACATGAGCGACAGACCTCTGGGGAGGCAAAGAGAAAGAGAAAACTCAGCAAGAAGAGAGGGAAGGAAGGAGAGCATGCATGTGTGTGCCTTCTCCGTGCCAAAGTGCCAAACAGGGACCAAAAACCAAAAACCAAACCCACTGCCATTGAGTCTATTCCGACTCATAGTAACCCTATAGGACAGAGTAGAACTGCCCGATAGAGTTTCCAAGGAGCGCCTGGTGGATTTGAACTGCCGACCTCCTGGGTAGCAGCCATAGCACTTAACCACTACACCACCGGGGTTTCCAAACAGGGACCAGATACAGCTAAATCTTCACCCTCAAACACCTGTAAGGCAAACTATACAATGTTGCTTTGGAAAGACGAGTGAAATAAAACGTCCAGTTTTAGTGCAGGGAGCAGTATTTGAAACAAGCAACAGCACAACCCTGTGAGGTTATCCCCACTTTGCAGATGGCAACATTGAGGCTAAGAGAGGTCAAGTGACCTGCCCAAGGATATATACTCGGGAAGTGGTGGAGCTGAGATTAAGCCCGTGTGTGCAGTGCCAAGTCTGGCGCCCCTGGCACAGTCCCAGGCTGCCTCTTGCCTCGGCGCAAGGCCCAGTGACACTGACATACTCGCAGCATTTTTCTAAAAATCCTTCGGAAACAGCCTCCCGATTAGATGTCACATGACACACGAAAGATTCGTTTCTATTTCAGAGAAGCAGTTTGTTTTTGTTTGCTGTCCCCAGCATGTACTACCCCCATCCTGTCTCAGTAGACTTGCCTCTGCATGGAGGGTGGCAGGGCCCAGAGAGTTTCCTACCACCTTGCAATTCATCTCCAATCCTCGGATACTTAACAAGGCCATTGTAGCCAGTTAGTGAAGGCCCAGGGGCTGCCCTTCTGCTCATCTTTTGGGGGAGTTACTCAGAAGAAGAAGCCCCCCCACAGGCCCCATCCCCAGCAAGTGGGGTGCAAGCTTGTGGTTACAACACTTTCCTCTTAAAAATCTTTAGTAGTTGCCTACCAGGTATGGACTAAAATGTACCTGCCTTTCTAGTGAACCACTGGAACTCTGCCCTCCCTGGGTGGCCCACCTCCAGGCCTTCAGAGCCAGGCTCCCTTGGGGAAATTCTACCCTCCCCTAAGCCCCAACTTCAATCCTTCCTCACAGGGGACACACTCCCAGGTCTCCCCAGACTCTCCCTCAACCTGTCTGAAGATACACCATTGCATAGTCATGTATCCCCTCAGCAGCACCATCCACACAGTTGGCTGAGCCAGAAATCAGAGGGTCACCCGACTCCCCTCATTCCCTCCATCACCCAGCCATTCCTACTGACCCTACTTCCTAAATGTCTCACGAACCACCCCCCCGCCGCGCCATGCTCATCACTCTTGCCCTCATTGATGCTCCCCTGCGTTTCGGCACCTTCTACCAGGGCATCCTGCCCCTAAGCTCACTTGCACCACTTTTCCTCCATGTTGCAAATATAGATATGGCACACTCCAAGCCCAACACTCATCAGTGGATAGCATCCAGCCTTCCATGGTTCAGCCTCAGCCCATCCCTCTGGTCTCATATCCCACCATTCTACACTCTAGGCTTATCAGGCCGGAAAATGCCCTTGTCCACCTGGCTAACTGCTCCATGCCCTTCCGGACTCAGCTCAAGCGTCACCTCCTTTCCTGATCTTCCCTTCCCCGAACTGGACTTTCTTCTCTGAACCCCTGATGCCCATGCACACCCTGCCAGAGCTCAGTGTACCCTGGGCTGTGATTGCCGTCTCCCTTGCCAGACTCCTGCCCGCCAGGCTTCCACCTGAACTCAAGGCTCCCTGAAGACTAGGGCAGTCTCCCTCACTTCGGCAGCGGGCGCCTGGCCCACAGTAGGTCTTTAATAAACAAATAGACGACCTTTATTCGGGGACCTGAAGCAAGAGACCTCCAGAGAGAGCACCTGAGTGCTGCCAGGCCTGCTAACAAGGGGGCCTAGAGCCTCAACAGCTCCCCCAGCTCTCAAACTCTAAGCTGCTAGGAGGGTATTGAAAGAAGAAAACTTAGAGGCAATTACTCAGCCCCAATGGGCTTCCCAGCTGAGCTTCCAGTACCAGGCAGGCCCTTAGGCCACCACTAGTTGGGCTGGGAACCATGGGGCTGGGTAGATGGCAACAAGCACCACAGTGTTGCTGGTAATAAAACCATTAGGAGCCACTGCTGCGTGCCAGATGGCAGGCAAGGCTGTGGTCTAGACCCTCCCATGCCTCCAGAACAGGCGACAGAGCCAGCCCTGCCAGCAACCCAGGGGAGGGGTCACTGCCTGCTCTGGCCCCAAAGTAGACCAGAGGGAAAGGCGGGGCGGGGGGGCTCAGGGCCTGGGGGACCTGCTGGGTCCCCACGTGAGCAGGGAACTCTGAAGAGATTAATAGAAATACATCAGGATTAAATGCCCAGAAATCAATCTGCCTGGGCCAGAGGGCTTGAAGATCAACCAGTCAAATCCCGGCTTTACAGAGTAAGGAACGGAGGCCCAGGAAGGTCAAAGTACTTGTTCGAATTGGAAAAGTGGACCTGGATCAGAGTGAGCTGAGGTGGGAGGACGCACCATCTTCCTCCGTTCCTGCCACTCTCCTGCACCTCTCAACACCCCACCGTGGGCTTGGAGGTTATTTTCAATCTAACACTCTCTGCCCTTCATCCTAAGTGCATATGACAATGACAAGCAACATGTGTAATGTCTTACAACACAAGGGCCTTTACAGGGGTCACCTCACCTGATCCTCAGTCACCCTCACGTAGCCTTGGAAGAAATGGAACTCACATCTGGGCACCAACTAAGTGCCAGGCCCAGTGCTGGTTGTTTGCATCAAATATTTCATTTAACTCAGGCAACACCTGTAAGATGTGAATGCCATTATAATCCTCGAGCCACAGATGAAAACCCCATAGCTCAGAGGCTGTGCAGCAGGGCTGAGCCTCTAACCCAGGTTTGCCAACTCCCAAGTCTCTTCTGTCCCTGCATGTCTGTCTCTCTACCAGCTGGAGGCAAGCTCTGCACTTATCTTCCTCCCTTATCCCAAGGGGTCAGGGCCAAAGATGCACACATACCCTTTCTCACATCGTGTTTAACAGAGGCAGCCTCAGAGTGGAAACAAAGCTCCAAGAGGGCACCTAGGAGTTGGGTGGTGGGGGGGGTGCCCTAGGAGGGGGAGGTGGGTGCTGTTGCCAAGCAACCACCCTTGCACTTCCTCCAAGGTAGCAATACTAGCTACTGGCAGAGGAATTTGGGTCTGCCCCCTCCCTCCACCTCCTAACCTGTCCCCTGGATGTCAGTCCCCTGTGCGTGGGGCCCCAGATCAAGGAGCAGGGCACGACTTGAGCCACATGCCAGGTGAACTTCCCAGGCAACCCTCCCACCCCTGGAGGGCCTCCTGAAGCCCCATTATGTCCTGAGTGTGGCCACCCAAGTGCTCTCACCATGCCAGGGTGAGAGCACCACACCCTGACCGGGCCCTAGGATGTCCCCAGTTCCCAGGAGCCACTTGGGCCACAAAGGCTGATGGGCCACAAGACTGATGCTTTCTGGGAAGATCCTCAATAATTTGTTTGCCACCATGAGTCAGAACTAGAGTTTAAAGTCACTATCCTGTACAGACAGCTTGTGCCTGGTGTGTGCCATGGCATAGACGGTTAGCCATTTTCTGCTTTCACCCAACCCCTACCAGCCCAGGCCCACCCTACTTGGAAGCCTCAGTGTCTTCACTATGTCAACTTGCAATCTTTCTAGAAAAGAGACACAAAAACACCTGTTGCCATCGAGCTGATTCTAACTCATAGTGACCTTATAGGACAGAGTATAACTACCCCACAGGATTTCCAAGGAACTGCAGGTGGATTCCAACTGCCGAACTCTTGGTTAGCAGCCAAGCTCTTAACCACCTCACCACCAGGGCTCCCTGGAAAACAGAAGTACCTGCTTAATCCCACCCTTGGAGGTCAGCCTCAAAGCCAGTTTCTTATCTACAATAAAGAATGGTCACTCTCTCCCCATCCCTAGTGTAACTCAAAATTTTTTTTTTTATATTGTTAAGAAAGCTTTTAAAAGACAGGTTTTGTTTTTGCTGTTAAGAAAGTAACACGTGCCCATTTATATTTTTTTCAAAGAATATGAAAGTATAAAGCAAAAAGGGAAAGTCTCGGTTGATAGTTTGGTGTGTATCCTATCAGGACTTTTTCTATGCCTATAAACGTGTGTATTTGCATATATTTTAAAGGAGTTTTACAAAAAGAGCTTATATGGTAATATCACTTGTCAACTGCTTCTTTTGTTTTTTTGTTGTTTCGTTTTTTTAACCAACACCTCATGGACATCCTAACACATCAGGATACTTACTACTTACACACTTACTACCTCATTTCAAAGGCTTTTTGGAATCCAAACAGATACCTCTTCCTCCATAAATTTATATATTCCTTCAAAATCTATCAAATTAATCACTCAGGACCGTTCCTTAAAGAAACCCCCTCCCAAACAGGTTCTGCTTGCTGTAGTGTTGGTGGATCCCACCATTTACAAGCGACTTCCCACTGGCCTGCACTTCCCAGGGTCCCTCTCGGGAACCTCTGAGGGGAGGCAGGCTCCCAGTCCATCCAGTTTCCCAGCCCCTGGCCACTCACAATGACACAGACCATATCCAACCAATGGCTCAGTAAAACAAACTTTTTACCCCCAAAACCAAAACCCAGTACCGTCCAGCTGATTCTGACTCAGAGCCACCTTATAGGACAGAGTGGAACTGCCCCATAGGGTTTCCAAACTCTTAACCACTACACCACCAGGGTTCCTTAACCCCAACGTCCCATAATCTCCCCTCTAAGCATCTTCGAACTTTCCTAAGTAGGAATCCCTGGAAGCCCAAGATCTGGCTGATTTATTGGGTCTGGAACATCTCCTGCGCCAACACCCCCACCCCGCAGGTTCATCTGTAGCAGCACGGCAGAAAGAGCACCGGACTAGGAGTCAGGATACCCACGTTCTGGTTTTCCAGTGACCAGCTATGAGAGATGGTCCTCTGTCTCCTCTGTGCACCCAGAAGAGGCAGCTAACAACTCTGAGGGCTGGCTCAGAATTAAAAATGACCTTGACATTTGAAACAGAAACAGAGAGGGAAGATCAATGGGGATGACCGAGAGCAGGGTCATGATGGCAGGAAAGAAAATAAGGAACCTGGTTATATATCTAAACAAGCCTGGGAAGCCCTAGGGGTCAGAAGCGACCCAAGCGGGACGAGAGGGGGCAAAGTTTTTCTTTTAAAAAATTCCACTCCATCCTGGGATTCGGCTAGGAAAGCCCCAGGAGTCCGCACCTCCTCCCCCATCGCAGTCCTACAGACAGGCTGGTGGCCGGAGATGGCGACGTGACCAGCAACGGAGATTCGGCCTGGCGTGCCCTGCCCACTTGCCGTCCTGGCTGGGAGCTGCCAGGCATCTGCGCCTGCAGCTGGGGGCACCAGCCGACGGCGCGCAGCACCTCGCTGCGAGTTAGGAGCCCGGTTCTGAAGCCCGAGGGGAGGTGAAGGCGAAGGGAGGGCGGAGGTCAGAGGCGGAGTTAGGCTGCAGAGGCAGGAACCTGAGGTTCCGCCCCCATTTCCCTCGCACTCGCAGCCCTTGCTGGAATGTTCTGGATGCTGGGGCGCTTCAGCCTGAAGGGGGCAAGAAGACCTTGGGGAGGACAGAAAAGGGGTCTCCCCCATCCACACCGTGATTGCCACCACTGACACACAGACCTGACCCTGGCATTCCCCTTAATTGCCACAACACCCTGGGGTAGGTGTAATCTAAACCCTGGTTTGCTTCTCTCCCAAGTCTGAGCCCTTAAGCTCTAGTCTACAGAACATAAAGGAATCATCACGATCCCTCACTGAATGGGCCCAGTGGGCGCCTTCCTTTCCCTCCCTTCTATCCTTCTGCTCCCCCGCCCCGCCCCAAAGCAGCTGCAAGCAGGGCAGTCCATAGTGATTCTTAGTGGGCCAGGGGCCTTACCCAGTGCAGAGGCCCACTCTCCCTGAACCGCTTTGGCACACCAGAGGTCCAGTCCACCTCCCCGGCATCACCCCCACACTACAGCTGCACAAGCTCATACCCTTCCCTGAACCGCCTGGCTTTACACCCTCAGCCTGGAAGCCCCATCTCCGTGCTTTGAGGCCCATCTCTGGTGCTACCTCTTCCAAGAAGCCTTCCTTGATTAGTTGGTTGTGACCTCACTCCCCCTTAAGCACCTTCTTTCTCCCTTTCCCATGGCCCTAGTCTCACTTGGAGGGTCTTGATTAGTTAGGGACATCCTAAACTCACTCCCCTGTCTGGCCCCTCAACGCATAGCTCAGGGCCTTGCCCACAGGAAATGCTCAGGAAACCTCTGGTAAATGGAAACAAATATGGTGGGAAAATGCTACAGCACTTAAGACAGAATAAGAATAAAGAGCTGAAACTGTAGGGTGAGGGATTTAAGGTGGATACAAAGACAACCTGTTGACAACGTGATTTATTAAACTCTGGAGCAGATTGCTAAGTGTACTGAGGAGCCGCTCATCTCCCAAGATTTTGAATCAGAATCAGCACTTTTCCTCACCTGCTGACGACCTTGCAAAAAGGCAGCAAGGTGGACAAGCCTTCCCAGAGCATGTCCTGCAGTCAGTCCGTGCCAGCCACCACATGATGAAATAACCACTGCCAGCACTGAGGACTTACACTCCACTACGAACGTAACAAACATTCTCATTTAATCCTCACAGCAACCTGTAAGGTACAGTCTAGTCTTGGTACCATGTTACAAGCGAGGAAAGTGAGGCTCAGAGAACTTAAGGTTAGGTGCCCATGATTCCACAGCTGAGAAGTGTCAGAACCAGAGACATCACTAGGGGGATGCAGACCATACTGGGCAACATTGTCAGAGGGGATGACACCAAAATGACTGTCCATAAAATTTTTGTGCAGTGTTTTCAGCAGAAGTTAATTATTTTTTATAAAAATATCCCTGTAGAAGTCAGCACAACTAGACTAAACCAAAAGCTAAGAAGTTTCCCTGAATACAACCAAACACTTCCAGGTAGAGTAGGAGGTGACAGTAGCAGGGGCAGAGTAACTGGGGAGCATAGTTTCAGAGAACATCTAAGTCAATTGGCATAACAAAGTGTATTAAGAAAACATTCTGCATCCCACTTTGGTGAGTGGCTTCTGGGGTCTTAAGAGCTAGCGAGAGGCCATCTAGGATGCATTAATTGGTCTCAACCCACCTGGAGCAAAGGAGAATGAAGAACACCAAAGACACAAAGAAAATATGAGCCCAAGAGACAGACAGGGCCACATAAATCAGAGACTCCATCAGCCTGAGACCAGAAGAACTAGACGGTGCCTGGCTATAACCGATAACCGTTGACTGCGCTGACAGGGAACACAACAGGGAATCCCTGATGGAGCAGGAGAGCAGTGGAATGCAGACCTCAAATTCTTGGAAAAAGACCAGACTTAATGGTCTGACTGAGACTGGAGGGACCCCAGAGGACATGACCCCGCGGACTTTATGTTAGCCCAGAACTAAAACCATTCCTGAAGCCAACTCTTCAAAGATTAGACTGGACTATGAGACATAAACTGATACTAGTGAGGAGTGTACTTCTTAGCTCAAAGAGACCCATGAGACTACGTGGCCAGCTCCTGTCTGCAGGTGAGATGAGAAGGCAGAGGGGGACAGAGGCTGACTGAATGGACAAGGGAAATATAGAGTGGAGAGGAAGAGTGTGCTGTCACATTATAGGGAGAGCAAATAGGGTCACAAACCAATGTGTGTGTAAGTTTTTGTATGAGAAACTGACTTGAATTGTAAACTTTCACTTAATGCACAATTAAAAAAAAAATCCCTGTAGTTAAACAACAAAAAATTTTTCGTAAGCCCAGCTTACATGTATCGATATCCCTACAAGGCTAAAAGTCTGTGCTGACTTACTCTTTGAACCTTCTAATGCGCTGTGGTCAGAGCTGTCATTATTAGCCAACTACAATGATGCTTCGAATAACGTGGTTCCCCCTGTATGTGCAGGTGTTTTTATAGTTGCTGATTTTGTCAAATTTTCTGGTGTTTTAGCTATAATATTGTGGTAATTAGTACGAGAGGGTGACGCCAACCCTCGTGACGCCACTGTCAGATCCCAGGTCCAACTTCAGGGTCCTCACTTAGGCTTATGGGCTATAAACAAGTCATATCTATCCATATTGCGTATGTGGCTGCACACGGCGTACACACAAATATGCACAAAGAGACACACATGTGCCATGCCCCCGTCTTGCCCCCACACTTAATCAAGTAGATGTAGGCTGAGACACGTAGATAGAGATCCCCAACTGATACTGCATGGATCTCAGATTTGGTTATTTTTTTAGGGGAAAATAGAGAAATGACTTAAAATGAGCCTTCTAAGTGGAAAGGAATCTGCATCTTTAGTTTACTATTAAAGCCCTGCTCAGAAGCACCAAAGGACACAAGCCCACGCAGACACCCAGCCTCAAAGGGCAGGCAGGTTCCTGACCAGCTCCGCTACTATGTTGTTGTTGTGTGCCGTTCAATACATTTTGTCTCACAGCAACCCTACAGGACAGCGCAGAACTGTCCCATAGGGTTTCCTAAGCTGTAATCTTTACAGGAGCAGCTTGCCAGGTCTCTTCTCCCTCGAAGCGGCTGGCAGGTTCAGATCACCAACCATTTGGTTAGCAGCCTAGCGCTTTAACCACTGCACCACCAGGCTTCTTCTACTATCTACTGATGCCAAAATGAAGGTGGAAAGAATTCCTGCGGGCACACCTTTGCCCTAACTGCAGCCTGTTACTGAACTAGAGGCCAGAGGCACACTCAGCTAATCACCGAGGCATGGGATGCGGGGGAGGGGCACTGGCACCAACTTGGGAATCCCTGAGCCCAGGCACCCTGAAGGCAACGGAAGTGCTGAGGGAGAGGAGCAGGTAATGGGTACACATTGACCCTTCTGGACTGAGGCTCTGGGTAGCACTTCCAAACGTGGGAAGAGACTGGGCCTTGTGTCACACCCAAACAGCCCCAACCCAGCTCTAAACTGTTCTCGGAGCTTAAAATTCTTTCAACTCTAAGTTCTAAGACTTGGATTCTAATGATAACATTTCAGGCTCAGGATATGGAAGGAGAGGTCTGTTTTTTAATCACGCATTAGTAAACCCACAAGTCTGCTTCTCAGAGTCCCCTTTCCATCTGGTTCCCAAAAAAAGGAGCCTTGAGGGAGCTCAAGCTCTTGGTGGGAAAGAACTTGGGTCTTTCGGAGAGGCCTGAGCCTAAGGAACTGGTCCTTAAGTAGGCAGTGACCACTGCCCACCCCAGTGAAGGGAGAGGAGCAGCAGGCAGAAGGGCCAGGCCCCTGCAGCCTGCCTCTAGGGAGAGGGCAGGGACTGAGCGCATGGAAATCACGTGAGCTCCTCGCCATTCAGCAGACACTATGGAGGCCCTGCTAAATGTCCAGCGGGGGACCCAGAGGTAGCCAAGGTGAGGTCCCTGTCCCCTGAGGATCTCAAACTCATGGGAAGAGGGACACACGGAGCAGCAGTCCAGCAAAGAGCTGAAACACCACACAGAGTCTTAATGTCCCAGACTGCAGGCCTTCCTGAGGGACCCTTGACAAGTGATTTATGGCTTGTCCGTCTTCCTTGCAGGCTTTTCAATGAACCAATGACAGTCATCTGTGTGGAAGTGAGTAAAATATCCATGAGAAACTGAGGGACTTTCTGTCAGTTGGACTTTGGAGGGGGGAGGCTCAGAAATTATCCACACATGGATTTCACACAGATCCACACGGAACACGACACGTGTGAATGCGTAAACACAGGCCCTATTTTACACCCTCTGCAGAGGCCACATCACATACTACCTTCTCCTTTCAAAGCCCCATCCCCCTGAGAGGCCTGGCTCCCATATCGCCTCTGCTCTGAAGCCTTCCCTGATTGCCACTGTGGGGTAAGAAATAGATCATCTCCTCCCCATTCCTGAGTCTGAAAGTCCGCCAATAGAGTAAGAGCCATAGAATTTTAAAAGTTGGAATGGACTTTTAAGCTCTAGTCCAACTCCCGCCCCACAGAGGAATCCTGTCTGCAGACACCCTGACAGATGGCCACCCAGCGTCTTCTCCTATGCTTCTCCAATACCCACAGGTCAGCCCTTTCCCTGTGGACCAATCATTCCTTGAGTCTAGAAAGAATTCACCTTTTCTAGGGTCACTTGCCTATTGAAGGCACATACCCCTGAGAGGGGTAACAAGGAAAGCTTTTGTCAGCCGACACCAGGGGCTGCTAATTTGATGAATCGCTGAAGACAAACTCCGAGGACCTGGACAAGGGGCTGGAGAGGCAGCCAGGGCTCAGTGAAGGGAGGCAGGCAGGTGCCAGCCCCACTGTGTAAGTTCCCCTGGGGCCCCCTCCCTGGATGCAGAGCATGCACACACACGCACACAGCCACACTTTCACAGACTGTCAAACATCTCAACCAGGGCCTCAATGGAAGGAACCCGGAGGTAGAATGGACCATTGCAGACACACTTGTGCCAGAAACCCCACAAGAACTCCCACAACCCAAGCCTCCAAATGTAGGACTGTGGGAGGTTCTACAAGTAGAGGGCCCCTGACAACGGCGGTGACAGTCCTGAGGGTCACCTCACAGCTGGGCTCCCCAAATCCCACAGGCGAGTTCTAAGGCCCCAGCAACGCCTAAGAGAAAAGCTCCCCTGGCTGCAGCTGTCACATCTGCCGGGATGGAAGAGGCACAGCGGAGCAGCACCTGATCCCAGGATCCCATCGCGGCCCGCCAACCCAGGAGGCCGTTTCTGCCGCTGGCAGCCCTGGGTGAAACATGAAGACGGAACAGTCCCCCAGGGATGCTGATGGCAGCCTCTGGGCACGGCCGCGAGGGGCAAGCTGGGTCACAGGGCCGACAGTGCTTCACCCGCAGGCTCCTGTCCCCGCTGGTTTGGGAGGGGTCGAGTTCTGCGGCTCTGGGTCTCTGGCCCTTCCTCCCCCGCCTGAGGCGGACAGGAGCTGCCCAGCTGGGTGCAAGACGCCATCTTGGGTCAAGGTGCAGCCACTGGGGGCTCCCCACGGGATCCAGGAGAGAGATCCCCTGAGGACCAGCGGGCCCCCACTCCCCACCCAGAGCGTCAAGACCTACTCAACTGGTCTTGCAGCGGAGAGGGGAAAGCACGGAGGCGAAGGAGCCAAAGGGGGGGAAATTAACAGAAGAACGGAGGGAAGGGAGAGAGTGCCCCCAAGAAGGGAAGCTCCAGAAAAGCGAAGCGTAGTTTGGCAGCCCGAGGGCCGCGGGCCCCAGCGACAAGGGGCTGGGGGAGGCCGGGGGCGGGCCCTGGACCCGCGCCAGCTCGGCCCGCGCCGAGTGGGAGGAGGGCACGGCGGCCTGGGGGAGGGGAGCGGGGTGAAGGCGGGACACGGACCGCGGCCGCCTCCGGCTCCGAAGCTCGGGGTCTCCCGGGGTGCGCGGACACGGGGCCGAAGACCCCGATACGCAGCCTCGTCGAGGCCTCGTCCTTCACTGTGCAGATGCGAAGCTTTCAAGGACACGTCTGCACCGGCCCAGCGGGGGTGCGTGTGCGTGAGTGTGTCCGCGTGCTTGTGAGTGTGTGCGGTGGGGGGCACTGCTGCAGGGGGCGTCCCGGGAACCCCCACCCGCGCCGCTCCCAGCCCCACCGCTCCTACCCCCGCGTTTTCCGGCCCCTGCGGCCCCCGCCCGGGATCCTCGCCCGCCCCCGCCCCGCCCCCACACTGCGGCGCCGCCGCCACCGCGCCCGGGCTCCCACGGCCCGCGGCGGGGGCAGGGAGGAGCCAGGCACAACGCCCCCCCCCCCGCTGTCCGGTCCTCCGCAGGGAGGTGTGCCCCCCAGCTGGGCACTCTCCCCACCCTTGCCGCCCCTCCCAGATCCGCTGACGCCCCGCACCCCCAGCCACAGGTGGCCGAAAGAGGATCGCAGCGTTGCGCTCCCCGTCCCGGCCCCCGCTCGCCCCCCGTCCCGCCCCCGGGGGCCTCCTGGGTCCCCCGCCCCGCCGGGCCAAGGAGGGCGGGGAGCCGGGGGGAGGGGCGGGGGGCCGGGTCGTGCCAGGCTGCCATTTTCTGCCGCCGCCGCGGAGCCTGCGCGGGGCCCGACTCCCGCCCCCCTCCCCCGCTCCCTGCGGGCCGCGGCGGAGGCCGATGATTCCGGGTCCGGGTCCGCGCCCTCCAGCAGCCCGCCCGCAAGCCCCAGGCGGCGCCCCGGGGCTGGGGCACAGCCCGGAAGACGGGGGCGGCCAGGCCGGGCCCCTGCGGCAGCGCCGAGCTGGGCACCGCAGCTGAGGCCGGCTGTGGAGGGGCCCCCGGCGGCATTGTATAGACTTGAACTTGAGCCTGGAGCCGGGCGGGGGCGGGGAGGGGGCTCCGCGCCGGGAGCAGGCGGGACGGGAGGGGGCGCTTGCCGAGCCCGCGGGGACATAAACAAACCCTGAAATCCCCCGCGCCGCCCCGGCCTGTCGGTCCCGCCGTCCCCGCCCGCTCAGTCCTGGCTCCACGGGCGCCGGGCACCGAGTTGCAGGGGTCCAGGAGCGTGTCCCAAGCCGGGCACTGCCCGCCGCCGTGCCCCCCGCCCGGCCTCCCTTGGCTCCCTCCCTCCCCGCCTGCCTCCGGGCTGGCCTCCCAGGCCGCCAGGAGCGGCGCTCATTACCGTGTGGCCGGTCGGGTCGGGCCGGCCGGGCTGCGCGCCCTGGTGCCGCGGCGCCGCGTCCCGGCTCGTCCTCTGCTCTCGCCGCCGCCGCCGCCGCCGCCCGCGCGCCCTCCCTCCCTCCCGGCCCGCCTGCCTGCCTCGCTCGCTCCCTCCCTCCGCTCGCTGTCGCGCTCCCTCTCTCCGCCTCCTCCGCCGGGTCCCCCCCTCCCGCCCCTTCTCTCCGCCTTCCTCCTTCCCTCCCTCCGGCCGCCCGCGGGCCCAGGCCTCCGCCCGCCGCTCGCCCCCCGCGGCCGCGCTGGCCCCGGCCCCGGCGCTGCCTAGCCGGCCCGGGAGGCAGCGCCTACTGGGGGGCCCCGGGGCGCCGCGGCGGGAGCGGCCTGGGCGCGCGGCCGGTCCTAGCGCCCTCGGCTCGGCTCCCGGCCTCTGCGGCTCGCCGGGGCACCCGCACGCTGGGAGAAGGAGGGCCGAACGCCCCGATCCCGCAGCTGCCGGACCCTACGCCGGGCCTGAGCACCGCACCTCGGCCGAGCTCCCGGCCACTCCGCGCTCCTCGGGTAGGAGCCCAGCCCGGGGCCCTGCAGCAGCCCTCCCCCCGCGGGGCGCCCTGCTACCTGGCGCTGCCTCTGCGCTGGGTCCCCGCATCCAGCACTGGCCGCAGGGACAGCAGTCCCTCCTCTCCCCCGGCCGGTGTCAAGTGCCTCCCCCCGCTGCCCGCGGAGCCCCCGGCGGCCTTCGCCCTGCAGTTCTCCCGACCTCCACCAGAGCCCACTGCACTCTGCCGGCCTCAGCACTGGGGCTGGGGACAGCAGCGCCGGCCCATTCGCGCTTCAACCCCCACTCCACCCGCCACCCCCGCCAGGTGCCGCGGTGGAGTGGAGCCCAGCCCGCTCAGCAGGGCCAAGGTCGGGGCACCAGCTCATCCAGGCCTCCTGGGGGTTCGAGCGCCTCCACAGCATGGCCCCCTTTGAAGGAAGTGAGTTTCTTGTACCTTCAGGTGTCCAAGTAGAGTTGGGTGCTCTTAGATGGCCAGTAGGAAACTGAAAGATTTCACTGGGTGGAAGGTCCAACTAAATGACATTGAAGGTCCCTTCCAGCTCTAAAATTCTGTGAACACTCCACACTCCGCCCTCACATACTCACTCATCTTCACCATGTGGGTTGTTCTCATTCCCCTAATAGGACGTTTGGGGCTCCAGGTTTCTGACTTGGAGCTTCTCTGTCTAATTCCACCAGCTGGGGGCAGTAACAGCTACCCTCTGTTCATCACTCTTTTCCAACAGCCTCCTCTAGGACTTGGTGCTGGTCCCTGTGACCCCCAGCCTTCCTGCCTAGCTCCCCCCACCTTCTGCCCACACCCCACCAGCCTTCTCCCAGTCTGCACCCTCCCATTCCACCTAGCCCTTCAGCTACACTGCAGTGCTCTCAGCATCCTGACCTAGACATAGTGTATTCTCCTAGGTACCTACCATCCCACTTGTGGGCAGGGGCTACTGGAAATGGGCACCAAAACTAACCCACCCCAGACCCTTGCTGCAGAACACCAATCCTATTTTTCCCTTCTCTGCCACCACCACCACCACCACCAACTTCATCCCTTTGAGAGTCACAGGAACAGAGTTACTGAACTCTTTGGGGCACGGAGTTGACTTAAGAGAGAAGATTTTCCTCTGGGAAGCCCACTAATGCTTCCAAGTCTTTCAGTTCCCCCTCCCTCCAGCCTCAAGGTCTGAGACCACACAATTGTCCTGGTATATTTCAGTGTCACCCTCACTCACCCCATGCCACCAATGATAGGCCCTCCTATCCATGGTCTCCACCTAACCCATTTCAGAGATTCTTAATGCGATGTTAGGACAGGGAACAGACACCATGTTTGTCATCGCTGTATCCCAGCACTTGGGACACAGTAGGTTCCCAATAAACCTTAGTTGAATGAATATGTGAAGTTCAGGCTCCTTGCCTCTTTGCTTTCTACATCAAGATGGGCATCTGCAAACACCCCAAACAGTGCTCACAGCTTGGCTAAGGGAAGACCATGTTTAGAAAGATGATTGACATACCTCTACTTTCCTCAAGAGCTTGTATAATACTGCCCCCAAACAGCAGCAACTGTTTACTGTCTACTATGTGCCAAGCACCAGACTTGGCACTTTTCCCTTAGCCCTCACAAACTCTGTGAGGCAGTTTATATTGTCCTCACTCTAAAGATGAGGATACTGACACTTAGTCAAAGCCACACCACAGGGAAGTGACAGACCCAGGATTCAAAACCAGGTCCATCTGACTCTAAAATCATTACACCACCCCTTTAAAACATTACAGTTGCTCTCAAGCTGAAATTGTTGGGGCCAAGATGGGAAAATGTAAACTTCTATTCAACAGAACTACTTATGATGAAATCATTAGGAGCTCTTGATGTGTGTCATGTTGGATGTGTGTGTTGCTGGGGTCAGGAGGTCCAAGGTGACCATGTTAAGGGATTTGTGTAAGAAGCAGCCATGTGGCTACAGGGTTAATTCCAGAACTTAGCCCTGATGCCCAGAAGGTCCAGAGAGCAAGCATCTCTCTCAGTGCTGGCTAACCCTCTGGGCCCTCCTCACTCCTGCCATGCTGGGCTCAGCTCAGACTGGTTTAGCTTTTCAGCTCCTACACCCCCTCACTTGGTTTGAGGTCCTGACCTGCTTACTGGGAGGATCTCCCTGGTCCGTTGTCCATGGCTGCACCTGAAGGGCTGAGGGAAGAAGTCCCCTTTGGGGAAGGCCAACTTCCTACTGGCATGGTTACAACTTCTGGAGATTCCTTCAGAGGTTGAGCAGTCACTGGGGCTGAGAATTGCAAGATTGTTTCCATTAAACCTCAGCCAGTTGCCAGTCAGCTCATTTCCTGGGAACCCGGTGGACCAGTAACTAGGTTCCCCTGCTCCAAGACCCAGAGCCTCTGGGTGGAGCACTGTGCAAGCCCCCCACAGATATCTGGAGCATTAAAGCAAACAGTGGATGTGAAAGTGCTTTGCAACCTGTAAAATGCTATGCAAATGTTTGCCATTGTCCTCATTCACAGAGCAAATCATAAAGACACAAATTCATTCTGTGGGATTTGATATGTGTCAGTGCACAGTCCTTTTAGTCAATTCTTTTTACCCTCACAGCAGCTGCCATAAACTTTCCCCTACTTCTAGATGCTGGTTCAGCCCCTTCTCCTCAGCAGACGCCTCAGCCTCTGCCTCTCACTCCGCCATGAGCCCTCTCATCCGCCCTCTCCTTTGAACTCCAGCCCTTGGTGTTGTAGCCTTTCTCTCTACCTCCTACACGCCTCCCTACATACCTCCCTACACATCGCCCTCCTTCATTCATTCAACCTTCCCTCCCATCCTGGAGGAGGCCAGATCCTCCTTCCTCCAGCTCAGGTCTTCTCAGCCTATACCCTCCTGCCTTACCTGGACCTTCTCTGTGAGTTGCCCCCTCACTCTTGATTCATTTTCCTTTGTAAAGTCAGAAACTGCTTTGTAGCTCCTTTCCTTCCACCCATCATATTTCAAATGGAGCTGCCTCCCTTTTTTTACTTTCTCCTTGCCTTGTCTCCGTGTGTGTGTGTGTGTGTGTGTGTGTGTGGTGGAGGACAATGGGAACTTGGTTCCATACAGGGAGATTGATCAAATAAATGAAAATATTGAGAATAATATGAGCAAGTTGTGGAAAAACAGAAAACTAGAAAGAATCACGTGGTGCTGGATTGGAATTGAAAATATTGGTGTGAATTCATAGCTTTCAATGAATACATATATAAAAATATAGATGTCAACATGTGTTAGTGTATATACATGTATGTATGTATATGCATATATTGCCCATCTGTCAGTTTGTCCTACTGTGGTGGCTTGTGTGTTTCTATGATGTTGGAAGCTATGTCATTGGTATTTCAAATACCAGGAAGGTCACCTCTGGTGGACAGGTTTCAGTAGAGCTTCCAGACTAAAACAGACTAGGAAGAAAGGCCTGGATCTATTTCTAAAAATTAGCCAATGAAAACTTTATGGATCACAATGGAATATTTTCTGACCCACCTGCTTTGGACACATTATCAGGAGGGATTGATTGCTGGAGGAGGCCATCATGTTTGGTGAAGCAGAGGGCCAGTGAGGGTGTGGCAGACTCTCAGTGAGATGGATTGGCACAATTGTCACAATGATGGGCTTGAACATGCTGATGACTGTGAGGATGATGTGGGACTGGACAATGTTTTGTTCTGTTGTACATAAGATCACCATGAGTCACAGCTGACTGCAGCTAACAACATGTGTAGAAAAAAAAAATTTTTTTTTTTTTAAAGAATGTGTATACATATATTTAATTCTCTAATTCTCTCCACTGGGAGCACCCAGAAGTAATGGAACCCCAATAACAACGAACACATCTAGTGCCCACATCTTTATTTCTAAATACCGTTCTTTACTATAAGGAACGAGAACTTCTTGTTCCTTATAGTAGGTAGAGAAATGGTAGGTTCCAGAGTTGGGTCAAGCAAGCAACGAGATGAACCTGGAACATACTGTCTTGTTTAAAAGTGAGAAAGTGCTCAAAGAATGATGGGATACAGAAGGAACTCCCAGTGGCAAAAAATGGAACAATTTGAATGCCAAAATAATGATATAACATATTATACCACTGAATAAGATAGAAATCCATGAGTCCATATTGTTAGAAATAAACAAATGAATAAAAATGGCATGTTAGATGAGCAGTAGATACTTACATAGTCTCAAAGCACCTCACCACAAAATACATTTTAATTACAAAGCGCAAAATTAATTACAAAGAATAACTTTACAATGAAAATGCCTGGCACACAGTAATCAAGTGATCAAAGTTAACATCATCAGTGATGGGCCAAATGGAAACTGTGCATCACCTAATAGGATACAATAAAAAACAACACGACATTCCTCCTGTAAGGAGCCGTGGTGACACAGTGGTTAAGCACTTGGCTGCTAACTGAAAGATCTGTGATTTGAACTCACCAGGTGCACCACGGGAGAAAAAATCTGGTGATCTGCTAGGGCAGTTCTACTCTGTCCTATAGGGTTGCTGTGAGTCAGAATCGACTCGATGACAATGGTTTGGTTGAGTAATGTATCAATGTTCATTTCCTGATTTTGATGTTTGCACTGTGGTTATGAGTGAGAATGTCCTTACTTCTAAGAAATATATACTAAAGCTTTTTGGGGGGCAATAGGGCATCATGTTGACAATTTATTTACAAATTGTTCAGAAAAAAAAATTCTTTGTACTGTATTTGCAACTTTTCTGTAAGTTTGAAAGTGTTTTAAAATAAAAAGTTTAAATAATTACTCCCAGAGGTTGTAGCATTTTGCCTTCCTACCAGCTCGTATCTGAGAGAGCCTTGCCAACTGAGAATGTTGTCAAGCTTTTGAGTTGCCCATCTAATTGGTGAGCAGTGAAGTGATCTCTCAGTACACGTTTTGTTTTGCATTTCTCTTCTTATGAGGAGGTTGAACATCTTTTCATGTTTAAGGGCTATTTTTTTTTAATAGTACTTTAGATGAAGGTTTACAGAACAAACTAGCTTCTCATTAAACAGTTAGTACATATATGGTTTTATGACATTGGTTAACAACCCCACAACATGCGAACACTCTCCGTTCTCGACCTTGGATTCCGTAATACCATCTTTCCTGTTCCCTCCTGCCTTCTAGTCCTTGCCCCTGGGCTGTTGTGTCCCTTTAGTCTCGCTTTGTTTTATGGGCCTGTCTAATCTTTGGCTGAAGGGTGAATCTCAGGATCGACTTCATTACTGAGCTAAAAGGGTGTCCAGGGGCCATACTTTCGGGGTTTCTCCAGTCTCTGTCAGGCCAGTAAGTCTGGTTTTTTTTTTGTGTGTGTGTGTGTGAGTTAGAGTTTTGTTCTACATTTTTCTCCAGCTCTGTCCAGGACCCCCTATTGTGATCCCTGTCACAGCAGTCAGTAGTGGTAGCCGGGCACCATCTAGTTGTACTGGACTCAGTCTGGTGGAGGCCATGGTAGTTGTGGTCCATTAGTCCTTTGGACTAGTCTTTTCCTTGTGTCTTTAGTTTTCTTCATTCTCCCTTGCTCCCGAAGGGGTGAGACCAGTGGAGAATTAAGATACAAGTATTAGATGGCCCTTCTCAGGCTTTTAAGACTGCTTAAAGCCTATTTGCATTAATTTTTCTGAGAACTATCAGACTATATCATCTGACCATTTTTCTGTGAGGTTGTATCTTTTTCTTCTCGATTTTTATGAGTACTCTGTACATTGTAGAGGTTGTCCCTTTGACTGTGATATAAGTCAGCAATTAGTTTTTTTTCTGTGTTCCCTGTGCCAAACATTGTGCCAAGGAGCCTGGAGAGCTGTCTTGGCCTGTGAGGAGTTTGCAGGCAATCCCCATCAACTGTAGCCAGTTCATTGTGAGCTACAATTGTGCGGCTCAAACAAGAAGTTATCTTGGCTGGAGTGAAGGTATCCCTGAAGAAATAGGATTTGAGTTCGGTACGAGGGTGGTCGAGTTTCAGCAGTCACTCCGCCTTTCCTCCCAATCCCTCTCTTCCCATCCTGTTGTTTTTATTAGCCTCCTTTTTATCTCTATGGATTTACCTATTCTGGACATTTCATATAAATGGAATCATACAACATGTGGCCTTTTGTGTCTGGCTTTTTTCACTTAGCATAATTTTTCCAAAGTCCATCCACATTGTAGCATGTATAAGTACCTCATTCTTTTTTGTCTTAGTTATCTTTTAAAAAAAAAAAAAATCCCATCCAGTTGATTCTGACTCATAGTGACCCTATAGGTCATAGTAGAACTGCCCCACAGGGTTTTCAAGCCTGCAGTCTTTACGGAAGCAGACGGCCACATCTTTCTTCCGAGGAACAGCTGATGAGTTCGAACTGCTGACCTTTCGGTTTGTAGCTGAGCTTTTTAACCACTGCATCACCAAGGCTCTTCTTAATTATCTAGTGCGGCTACAACAGAAATACCGTAAGTGGGTGGCTTTAACAAACAAATTTATTTTCGCACAGTTTAGGAGGGTTGTTGTTGTTGCTGTTAGGTGCTATCGAGTCAGTTCTGACTCATAGCAATCATATGTACAATAGAAGGAAACACTGCTCGGTCCTGTGCCATCCTTACAATCATTGCTATGTTTGAGCCCATTGTTGCACCCACTGTGTCAATCCATCTCATTGAGGGTCTTCCTCTTTTTCACTAACCCTCTACCTTACCAAGCATGATGTCTTTCTGCAGGGACTGATCCCTCCTGATAATGTCCAAAGTATGTGAGACGAAGTCTCACTTTCCTTGCTTCCAAGGAGGCTAGAAGTCTGAATTCAGGGCGCTGGCTCTAGGGGAAAGCTTTCTCTCTCTGTCACCTCTGAAGGAAGGTCCTTGTCTCTTCTGAGCTTCTGCTCATGGGTAGTCTTCATGTGGCTTGGCATCTCTCTTCCCCCATCTCTGCTTCCTTAATCTGCTCCTTTTTATATCTTTTGGAGATTGACTCAAGACACACCCTATATTAATCCTGTCATATTTAACATAACAGAGACAACCCATTCCCAAATGGGATTATAACCACAGGCATAGAGGTTAGGATTTACAACATATATTTTGAGGGGACACAATTCAATCCATAGCATTCTACCCTTTGGCCCCCCAAAATTCATGTCCTTCCCACTGCAAAACACATTCACCTCATCACATCATCCCAAAGTCTTAAATCCACCCCAAGTCCAAAATCTCATCTTCTCCATCATCTAAATCAAATATAGGTGAGATTTTAGGCATATTCCATTCTGGGGAAAAATTCCTCTTTACTTTGAACCTGTGAAATCTAGACTACAAGTTCTCTATTTCCAAAGTACAGTGGTGAAACAGGCACAAGGTAAACATTTCCATTACAAACTGGAGAAATTGGAGGGAAGGAAGGCATAACTGGCACCAAGCAAGTTCAAAACCCAACAGTACAATTTACATTAACTCTCAAGGCTTGAAACAAATCCTCTGTTCTTTGAGACCATCCAGGTAGTGGCCTTATCCTCCAGACTCTGGGTGTTGGCCATGCCCTCTGAATTCTGGGTATGGCCCCCTGGCCCTGGTTTCAGCTGGGCATACTGGATGGCAATTCTGCTCCTTTGGTTTTGGGTGGCCCCATTCTCCTAGTCCATCTGAGTGGCGACCCACCCCCTTGGCCATGCCGGCAAGCCCTGTTCTTCTGCCCCTTGGGCATGGCAGCCCCACCTCCTCAGTTTAGGGCATCAGCCCCATCCCCTTGATACTCCTGAATGACAGCCCCACACTCTGGAACCAAGTTGGTGAAAATCTGACTCTGAAATTTAGGAGGCCATGGTTTCATCTATTGAAACCTGGGAGGCCATGGCTCCACCCTTTAAAACCAAGTCAGCCTGCTTCCCATATTCCTTCAAACACTTTCACAGATCTCCAAACTTCTCTAGGGATGGTCCTTTTCTTCTCTTGGAGTACAACAGATATAGATCCTTTGGCCTATTTCCTGTCTGTAGAATTCCAAGTAGCAGACAGCTGTCTTTCCTTTCAGCCTCTTTCTGTCCCCTTCAGTCTAAGCTGATGGTTTTTCTGCTGTGGTATTTGGTTAGATCTACAAGTCAGAGGCTTAATCTCTTTAACAAAAGAGTGTATAGGCATATCCTTGGTGAACATTCTAGGACACATGCCCTTAGTTTGTGCAACAGAATTTTTCAAATTTTTAAGTTTTATTTTCATTTTGCACAGTTCATTTTTTAAGGCCATCTCTTTCCCCTTGCATTTTACTATAAGCAGCAAGGAGAATACATGCAACCTCTCTAAGATCTTACTTAGAAATCTCCTCAGCCAAATATCCAAGTTCATCACTTACAAGTTCTACCTTCCACCAAACATTTAAATATGATTCAGACAAGTTCTTTGCCATTGCATAAAAAGCATTGCCCTTCCTCCATTGTCCAATCATCTGTTCATCATTTTATTTTGAAGCCTTACCAGAAGCACATTTAACATCCACATTTCTAACAACATTCTGTTATCAGCACCATATGTATTCTCTAAGAGGACAGAGACTTTCTTAGATAGCTCTCCTCACTTTCTTCTGAGCCCTTATCAGAATTGCCTTTGGCATCCATAATTCTACCAACAGTCTCTTCAAGGCAATCTAGGCTTTTACTATCACTACCTTAAAACTCTTCCAGCCTCTCCCCATTACCCAATTCCAAAACTGCTTCTACATTTTAGGTATCTGTTAGAGTAATACCCCACTCTTCTGGTACCAAATTCTTAGCTATCTAGTGCTGCAATAACAGAAATACCATAAGTGGGTGACTTTAACAAACAGAAATTTATTTGCTGACAGTTCAGGAGGGTAGAAGTCCAAATTCAGGGCACCAGCTCTAGAGAAGGCTTTCTATGCCAGCGAAGGTCTTTGCCTCTTCTAAGCTTCTGAACCTGTGATCTTCATGTGGCTTGGCATCTCTCTTCCCTTATCTCTGCTCCCTTAATCTGCTCCTTTTTATATCTTGTAAGAGATTGACTCAAGACACCCTACATTAATCCTGTCCCATTAACATAATGAAGACAACCCATTCCCAAATGGGGTTATAACCACAGGCATAATGGTTAGAATTTATGACATATTTTGGGGGGATACAATTCCATCCGTAACACTTTCCATGGCTGAATATTATTCTGTTGTATACATATACCCTTATCCATTCATCAGCTGATGGACATTTGTGTTATCTCTACTTTTTCATTATTACGAATAATGCTGCTATGAAGATTTGCGTATGCATTTTTGTGTGAACATTTCTTTTCAATTCTCTTAGGTAGACACCTAAAAGTGGAATTGCTGGGTCATATGGTAACTCTATGTTTAACTTTTTGAGGAACTGCCAAATTATTTTCAAAAGCATTCAGCCATTCTTTCTTTCTTTATTGTACTTTAGGTGAAAGTATACAGCTCAAGTTAATCTCTCATACAAAATTTTATACACATATTGTCATGTGACACTAGTTGCAATCCCTACAATGTGACAGCACACTTCCCCTTTCCACCCCAGGTTTCCCATGTCCATCAAACCTGTCCCTTCCTGCCTTCTCATCATGCCTCCAGACAGGAGCCGCCCATTTGGTCTCATGTATCTGCTTGAACTAAGACTCACACTCTTTACGAATATTGTTTTGTTTTATAGCCCAGTCTAATCTTCGTCTGAAGAGTGGTCTTCAAGAATTGTTTTAGTTCTGGGTTAATATAGTGTCCAGGGGCCATGGCTTCAGAGATTCTTCTAGTCTCAGTCAGACCATTAAGTCTGGTCTTTTTCATGTGAATTTGGGTCCTGTTCCACATTTTTACCGTGCTCCCTCAGGGATTCTCTGTTGTGTTCCCTTTCAGGGCAGTCATTGGTGGTGGCCAGGCACCATCTAGTTCTTCTGGTCTCAGGCTGATATGAGTCTTTGGTTTATATGGTCCAGCCATTTTTTCTTTGAATACTTTTTCAGCTCCACCTTCTACCTCCCCTCCTCCTAGGACACTAAAGACAAGAATGTGGGATCTTTTGTTATCGGTCCCTAGGTCCCTGAGGCTCTATCTTTCTTTGTTTCTTTTTCAGTCTGTTTTCTCTCTGTTGTTCAGATCAGATAATTTCTGTTGTTCCTTCTTCCAGTTTGTGAATTCTTTTCTCTGTCCCCTATTGAATCCACCTGTTGAGTTTTTTATTTCAGTTATCGTATTTTTTATTTCAAAAGTTTCCATTTGGTTCTTCTTTATGCTTCCTGTGTCTTTGCTGAGACTTTCTATTTTTTCATTTGTTTCAAGCATAATCACAACTGCTTCTTGAAGCATTTTTATGATCTTATGATAGCTGCTTTAAAATCTCTGTCAGATACTTCTAACATCTCTGTCATCTTGGTGTTGATTTCTATTGATTGTCTTTTTTCATTCAGTTAGAGGTCTTTTTATTTCTTGGTATGTTGAGTGATTTTAACCTGAAACCTGGACATTTGGGTATTACGTTATTTAAAGCTTTTGTTTTACGTGGTTTTCTCTGACACTACTCCAGCAGGGGAAAGGGGATACCACCTCATTCTGGTCAAATGGGGGTAGAAGCCTAGGTTCCTCCATTGACACCTGAGGGAAGGAGCCTTCTCATTACTGTTGGGCAGGGGTGGAAGTTATGGCTCCCCACTGAGCCCCCACGGATACCTTCCCAGCTGGGAGGGTGGGAGTGCTTCCACTGACACCACGGGCGGTGGCGGGGGTTGGGGGGCTTGTTACTGCCCAATGTGGATACAAGTCCTGGCTCCCTACTTCACCTTCTCTGACACCACCCTGGTGGGGTTTGGGACATCTTGTTTCAGCCTGGCAAGGGCGGAATTCGAGACTTCCATTTGACATTTGTTGGTATGGATGAAACTTGGGCCACAGTTTTTTCTGTGGTGGTTGCTGGAGTAGGGTGGTTGTTATCTAAAAATCTCTGTCTTGCTAGACTGCCCCTCTCCTGGTCCTTTGGTCTGAGAGAGCGGGCTTTTGTTGAGGCTTTTTTTGTCTGTGCCCATTGGTATTCCCAGGTTTCTGGTTTCTTTAGCCCCAAATCTGGGAAATATGAGGCAAAAAGAAAACTCAGAGAACTCACCATTGTGTCTTTCCTTGAGTCCTATGGTCCCTAGCCAGTCTGCCTTCTTCTGGTACCTTTCAGAATCTTCTTATGCTTGCTTCCTACACAATGTCCAGGGTTTTTAGTTGCACTTAGTGGGAGAAAGAGGGAAAAGTACATCTATTCTATCTTCCTGGAAAAGAAGTTATTTAAGATTTTTTTTAAATGACTTTTTTTTTTCTGAATCAGTTCTCTCTCTCCACACACACATACACACACACACACACAAAGTTAGAAAATGAAGACCAGGGAAGTGTGCTAATTTGCACCAGGGCACACAGACAAAATGTAGTAGAACTGGCATTCAAGCCCTGGTCCATTTGCTAGAGTCATGTGAGGCTAGCAATGGGAAAAAGGTGAGGTAGGTTTAATGGGAAATGTGAAAGTCATTGAAAATCTGATATCTTAAAAATAGTGTTTAAGGAGGGTAGTCTGAATTGGAGGGAAGCAGCTTGGTGTTGAGGAGATTTGTGCTCACCTCCAGTAGGAAGTGTGGAGGAAGCTTTGAACCATCTTTCAAAAAGAGCACCTGTGGCTGAATGAAAACAGGTATGATGAAATGGGATATATTAACTGGTTTGGGTTGTTATAGCAACATTCTGATAAAATATTCAGGGGCCAGAGGAGAAATGGAAATGAACTCAGCTGAGCTGATGGAATGAGGGAAACGACTTGAGGAACATCACCACAGACATGATCCTTACTAATTACTGACACCACGAATGGATGAGCTCTCTCAGGGGAGTGTGGAGGCCCGAGATGCTGGAGTAGGCCATGGTTTGGGGATGAGAAGAGATGATGGCAAAGAAGAGAGAGAAGGAAGGGAAGAGGAGAACCAGGTAAGTAAGGCCAAGGAAAAAGGGACTTGGCATTAATGAGGCCGAGGAGAGAGGAGAGTATTCATTATCTATTGCTGCATAACATTAAACCAGATCTTAGTACCTTTAAACAGCATTTCTTACCTCACAGTTTCTGTGTGTGAGGAACCTGTGCATGACTGAGCTGGGTCCTCTGCTCAGGTTCTCTCACAGGCTGCAATCAAGGTGTCAGCCAGGGCTGCAGTCACCTCAGGGTTGATGGGCAGGGGCCCATTTAAGCTCACTCATGTAAGTGTTGGCAAGATTCAGTTGCTTGTGTACTGTTGGACTGAGGGCTTCAGCTCAGCGCTGGCTGTTGGCTGTAGGGGCCACACTTACTTCCTTGCCACACAGGTCTCTCCATAGGGAAGCTTAGAACATGGCAGTACAGTGAGCAACCAAGAGAGAGCAAGAGAATGTGTGCAGGCAAGGCAGAACACACAGTCTTTTATAATGAAATCTTGGAAGCTTCTGTCCTATTCCTGCTCTTTGGAAACCCTATGGGGCAGTTCCATTCCGTCCTACAGGGATGCTGTGAGTCGGAATTGACTTAACGGTAACGGGTTTCGTTTTTTGGTTTAGGTCCAGCCCACATTCAAGGGAGGGGGTTACACAAGGGCATGAATACTGGGAAGCCATTTTGGAAGCTGCCTACCACACACAGCAAAGACAAGGTAGCTAGATTTGACCTAAGACTACCCCAGGTGGCCTCCAAGAGGGCAGTATCAGGAGAGCACAAGGGCAGAAGGCTGAATGGAGGAAAATCCAGGAGGAAGTGGGTGGGGAGGAAAGAAACCATAGAACAAAAACAAAACCAGGGAGAAGAAACCGTGCCTTCTAGAGGCTTGGCTGGCAAATAAAATGGGTGAGGGGGTTCCCAGAGGTACAGCAGGGATGGAGGAGTTGACTCTCTGAGGATGGAAAGCACTGTGTCTGTTAAGGATGGAGCAAGGAGGAGACCTCAGAGGAAGAAGGGAGTGGATCCAGCACTCACTTGGTGGTTGCTTGGGACAGGAGCAAGGACACAGCTTCCTCTGAGGCTGCAGGAACTGGTTGGGGTGAAGTGGAGGGGTGTTGAGGCTTTGAGGCCAGGAAGGTGGGCTGATCCAAGAGTTCAGGAAGGAGGCTATTATGGATTGAATTGTGTCCCCCAAAATACGTGTTGTTAATCCCATTTGGGAATGGATTGTCTTTGTTATGTTAATGAGGCAGGATTAGTGTAAGGTGTCTTCAGTCAACCTCTTTTGAGATATAAAAGAGATTAAATGAGCAAGGGAGCAAGCAGAGATGAAGGAAGATAGATGCCAAGCCACATGAAGATAGTCCAAAAGCAGAAGTTCAAAAGAGACAAGGACCTTTTTCCAGAGCCGCCAGAGACAGAAGGTATGAAGTCTACAGTCAACATCCATTTCTGAGGCCCATTAGGTGGGACTTGGGACCTGAGCCACCTGTCATGCAGCAGCCCTGCCCTCGTGGCACTGGTGTTGCATCAGGACACACAAACTGATATTAGCTCAAGCAGGTCTCAGGGGAGGGTTGGGAAAAAGGAAGGAGCAGAAGAGGGCATGGAACCCAGGCCTTTCTTTCCTGACCTCCCCCTCTCAACAGCACAATCTTCAAAGCACTTACCCCTTGACCCTCCTCACACCACAGGGCAGACAGGGGGTTGGGTGGCAGATCCTTGTATCTTTTTCACAGACAGAGACCCAGGCCTGCTCCTGGTCTCAGGCCTAGGCCATGGCAGGCTAGGGACCCTCTAAGGGAAGTCTCCTCATGCCAGGCCCATTGGCCCCTGCTCCAGGCCCTCCCTTGCCCCCATGTGCACTTCTCAGCCCTCCAGCCTATTCTGCAAACAGAAACAGCTTTCCTGGCCCCTTGTGGGCAGCAGCTCCCCTCCCCCCACAGGCCCCTCACAACCCAATGCCCAGATGAGTTGTCCCAGGACAAGCAGCAGGTGTGGGGTGTGATACCCCAATGCATTCAGCAAGGCCGGTTCTCTTGCAAAGGGTAGACTCCCTCCTGAAGGCTCGACAGCCCCAGGGCTGGGCATAAGATCAGAACAGTCCCTGTCTCCCGCAGTGTGCTGGTAAGTATTTAACAACCAGCTCTCTGGATGGGAAAAAAATCCTGATTTGTAGCACTTGCTAACTCCCAAGGTGTAAATACTCCCATCATCACTGGTTTCAAACCACCAACATGACATCACCAAATACTGAGTTGGGAAAGATGTGCATAGTCCATCATGAACTGTTGTAAGCCAGCTTGTGCACACCACTGCCTGTCCCTTCACCTACCTCTCCCATGTACCAGACACTGAGACAAGTGCCTGAATCCCAGCTGTCCCCAACATCCCAGGGAGACATGGACAAGCTCAGGGCCACCTCCCCTCTATGCAGATAGAGCCCCTCAGGAGTTCCCAGTTCATTCCTTTCCCCCCTCCCACCCCACCATGACCAGCAGAACAGAGTCGGGAATAAAGGAACAGTAACAGTCCCAGAAATGCTTTCCATTCCAGCTTTGAATGTGTTAGGCTACATGGCAAAGGGGGAATTAAGGTTGCAGATGGCATTGAGGTTGCCAATCAACTGACCTTGGGATGGGGAGATTATCCTGGATTATCTGGTTGGGCTCAGTGTAATCACAAGGGTCTTTAGAAATGGAAGACAGAGGCCAAAAAGGTCAGAGTGATGCAATGTGAGGACTGGAGCCACCATTGCTGTTTGTTTCAGTTTGAACCTCTGCTGAAAATTTGCATTTCCACGCCAGATATACTGAATCAGGATCTAGCTTTTAACAAGATTCCCAGGTGATTCTTATGTGTAATAAATTTTGAGACCCAGAACTCTAATGGCCAGTGGTTAAGAGCCTGGCTGCTAACCAAAAGGTCAGGAGTTCGAATCCACCAGCCGCTCCTTGGAAACCCTATGGGGCAGTTCTACTCTGTCCTATAGGGTCGCTATGAGTTGGAATCGACTTGAAGGCAATGGGCTTGGTTTTGTTCTACTAGTGGTTTTCAGAATTGGTCCCTAACCAGCAGCATTAGCATCACCTGAGAACTTGTTAGAAATGCGAATTCTCAGCAGGGGTTGGAACTGGAAGGAAGGAGCCCAGAGCCCAGGAATTCGGTAGCCTCTAGAAGCTGGAAAAGACAAGGTAACTGATTCTCCCTGAGAGCCTCTAAAGCCATGTGGCCCTGCCTTTAGTCCAGTGAGATTTCTAACCCATGGAATTATAAAAGAATAAATTCGTATTGTCTTAAGCCACTGATTTGTGGTAATTTGTCACAGCAGCAGAAATATAAACTTGGCTCTTTTGGGTCTCCCTCTCTCCAGAGGCTTCCATCGGCTGGGCATGTAGGGAGGGCAGCCATCCTTGGTGCCAGCTGTGCTAGAAAGTGCTCCCTTCTGGCTCCAGCTGTCCGTGCTTGCAGGTGGCTGCTGACCCCCCCCCCCCCCAAGCCAGACAGATCTGCTCAGCTCCTGCTGCTGCCCGCACCATACTAGGCGTGGAACACATGGGGCTGTCACAAGCCTGTCTGTCTAGACAGGTTCCATTCCTACCCGGGGCTTCTTATGACTCCCTGACCGTTGGTTTTACTGGGACAGATGGAAAGGCACAGGTGCCCTCTGCGCTCAGATTCCCAAACTAATATGGGGTGCCTGCTGTGTCCTGGTCAAATCTTGCCCTTGAAAAGTGAACAGAGGACGGGGTACATGGAAACGTGTGTGTATGTGTGTCTATATATGTGCGTGTGCGTGTGTGTCCAGAAGCCCTGGAGTGGGGGTGGGGAGAAGCTGGGTATGTGTGAACCGACCCCTCAGCCTCTTCAGTGACACTTACAAACTCTGTTCTTGTTCTTCCCCCTGCTCCAAGCTGGGGCCTGACCCCAAGGAGCTGAAAGCAGGAGGGGTCTAAGATTTGAGAGACCTGGATTCCAATCCAGGCTCTGACTCTGATTTGCCTTTTTTTTTTTTTTATTGTGGTGAAAATATATACACCCAAACATTTGCCAATTCAATGGTTTCTCATGTAAAAATTCAGTGACATTGATTACATTCTTCATATTGTGCAATCAGCACCGCCACCCTTTTCCGAGTCATTCTACTGCCATTAACATAAATTCAATGCCTCCTTAGCAAAACTCCCCCTTCCCCCTCCCTCTGGTAACCGCTAATAATCTTTGGTTTCCATATATTTGCTTACTTCATATAAGTGAGATCATATAGTATTTGTCCTTTTGCAACTGACTGATTTCCCTCAGCATAATGTTTTCCAGGATCATCCACATTGTGGCACGCATTAGGACTTCATTTCTCTTTATAGCTGAGTAGTGTTCCACTGTATGTATGTACCACATTTTGTTGATCCGTTTGTCTGTTGATGGACATTTCAGTTGTTTTCACCTTCTGGCTATTGTGAAAAGTGCTGCAATGAACACTGGTGCACAGGTTTCTGTTTGCCTTCCTGCTTTCACTTCTTCTGGATATTTACCTAGGATTGGGATTGCTGGGTCATGTCTAACTTTTCTGACTTTTCGAGGAACTGCCAAACTGTTTTCCACATGCCTGTACCATGTTACATTCCCACCAGCAATGGATGAGGGTTCCTGTTTCTCCATAACCGCACCAACACCTGTGGTTTTCTTGATCATTGCCATTCTAATGGGACTGAAGTGATAGCTCACGTGGTCTAACTTGTTTTTTGACTCTGAGAATCATTTTTCCTCACTAGAGCTCAGTTTCCTGGAAATGGGGGTTGCAGGTCCCCTGCCCCCCTCCTAGGCTGAGTCCAGAGCACACTTGGGGAGGATCACAGGCCTAGGCAAGACCCCCAAGGCCAGCCCAGATCCCTCACTCCAGGTCTGATTTCCTTTTGCATTTTTAATCCTTTTCTAACTCAGCATAGAACCGGGGGCCAGAATGATCAAAATGACTCCAAGGAGCTGGCAGGGGGCTCAGAGAGCAAAGCCCCTTTTTAGACAGAAGAGGGCACAGAGGACCAGAGAAGTTAAGTAAGTTTCCTGAGGTCACACAGTGAGCTGGGGCAGAGCACTAAACTCAAGTCAGACTTCTAGCTAAGCCCCCACATCAGGGGTTCTCCTTCAGGGAAACTTCAGCCTTCAGATGATGTTGGGGTGAAGGTCAGGGGCTTTGCATCGGGCAGACATGAAATAGAGTGCCGACCTGGCCATTCACCAGATCCTGTGAGCTTACGAGTGATGGTATTGGGCATGAAGATTGTGCCTGATTCATGGGGTTGGTTGGTGGAGAAATTAAACCAGATAATGTTAAGTGCCTAGTACAGCACCTGGCACATAGTAGGCACTCCACAAACGTCAGCTAACATTGCCACTTTGGATCGTCTCCCCCACTTCTCTCTATCCTTGTCTCACAAAGGGAGAAGGGAATGAGGAAAACTCCTTTAATACAGCATAATGTTTACAACAGGCTTTCAGATAAAATTCTCATTAGATCTTAGTCACAAACCTGCAGGCAGCCAGGCCTGTGATTGTTACACCCATTTTTAAGGATGAGGCCACTGAGGTCCAGAGAGGTCTCTCACTGAGTCAGTGGCAGAGCCGAAACCAGATCTGGGCTCCCTTGCTCTGCTCTTTGCCCACTTTGAATTCTCCAGGGGGAACTAGGGCTCTCCCACATGTGAGGGTGGCTGAGGCTGAGGCAAGCCTGCTGTTGCTGCTGTGTGATGTTGGGCTCACAGCTCTGTCCCTGGGCAGCTGAGCCCCCACCCTCCCCTTGCAGTGACGTCCCCCACAATGTCCCAGGGGCACTTGGAACACCTGCCTGCCCCCAAACATCTTGAAATTGCTTTACTGGAGACTCACCTTTCATTACATAGAACTTGTGGGGATAATTCACACTAAGGGGTAGATGGCTGATTGTATTGGAAAAAGATTCAGTTAACTTTTATTAAGAGCCTTTTGTGTGCCTGGCAGTGGACTCAGTCTTTTCACAAATGCTCCCTCATGCTTCAACAGTCCCACAACAGTCCAGGGAGTTTTGGAATGGGAGCCAGAGTTCATGGGTCTTAGTCCCAGCCCAGTTCAGACTTGCTGTATGACCTTGGGTCTTCTCTCTGGGTCTCAGTTTCCCTATCTGCTCAAGGAGGGAGGTGGCCAAGAGGATCTCTAACCATACAGCTCTAACCTGTAGCCCTGGGCTCTCGGGAGTCAAGAATAGGGCTGGAAGGCAGTGGGGAGGGAAGAAGAGGCCCAAGAGAGAGGAAGGGATGCTGGGTCATGGGGGGCAATTTTCCAGACCAAAACCAGAGCTAGTATGTTCCTGGGACTAAAAGGACAAACTACTTGAAACTGGAACTAGGAGGGGAAATAGAGCCTGGGTGTTTGGCCACACCAGAGCAAGACAAATAGGCTTCCTTATTTCTCAGGGGCCCCAGCAGTCCCTGACTCAGTTTACCCCCAGCCAGCTATTAGGGTACACACATCTCTTTATAGAGACACACAGGGATCCTGGGGCTGAGGCCTCTCACCCAGGGTGTGGCAGGGAGGGCCTGTCTTGGGCCCTGAGGTGGCCACTGGCTCTGCCAGGGGTCACTTAGTTGCCTGACCACCCATGATCTTAGGCAAAGTGTGTCATCCTCCTCACGCTCCATGCTCCTGGGTGGGAGGGAAGGTCCCTCAAGCCCTGACTCAGCAGATTTCCAGGGTCCAGTGGCTGAGGTAACCCCAAGCAGGGCCCACGGGGTTGCTCTGTCCATACTTTTTCGACCATAACAAATCATCTCTGAGTTTCCAGAGCAAGTTTCTTCAGGAACCTCAGGCGTCTTCCTTCTGAAGTTCTAGTTCTCCCAGTTCCTCTGGCGTTGGTCAGACCAGGATCTCCTCTTGGTTCTCAAATGATTTTGGTGGCATGACCGGTTTTTCACTGCTATACCCACCCACTCCCATTCCCCTCCTTTTGGGCTTGAGACAAGAGAGAAGCAGGGCCAGGTGGGGAACAAAGAGCCTAAAGGGATATTCTCCTTCAAGTAAAATCAGTATATGATATCCAAAGGATGCATAAATCTATTTTTCAACCCAGATTTCTGGGGCCTTTGTGAGGAGGCTGTTGTCCTGGTCAGAAATTGAACATTGTGCCTGGCACATAGTACCCACCACTACCCACTGCCATCGAGTTGATTCCAGCTCATAGCGACCTTATAGGTCTGAGTAGAACTGCCCCATAGAGTTTCCAAGGAGCGCCTGGTGGATTCGAACTGCCGACCCTTTGGTTAGCGGCCATAATACTTAACCACTACGCCACCAGGGTTGCTCACTAAAATAAGATCTCCTCTTCCCTGCACTCTCCCCTTCCCACACTGCCCCATAGCAGGGAGGGGTGGGGTTCCCAGAGAGCACCTGGACTTCCAAGGGCCTGAGGTCAGGCACAGTAGCAGGCCTGTGAGGAGCAGACACCAGGCTGTCGTCCAGCCATCCCAGACAGTCCAAGAGCCACTTCTGGGCCCCCCCTTCCAGAACAAACCCTCCCTCTCCCCAGGAGAGGTCAAGCAGCACCTGAGGGTTGCTCTACAAGAGCCTTTCCTGAGGGCCTCTCAGAGACACAAGGGGGGAATCCACCTTGAGCCAAGCAGAAGTCTTCAGGGTTGTCAGCCAACCCTCCTCTGACCTCCTTTCAAATTAGGAATCACGTTTATTACAGTTCCGAGAGGGGACTGAAGGGTCCTGTCAGGCCCATTCAGGGAGGGAGGAACTGAAGATGCCTTGGGACCTCAGGGGTCCAGGTGCAGTGCAGAAGTCTGGGTCATCCTGGAGTCTCCGGGCCACTGGCTAGGCCAGCCCCATAGCCCCTGCCAGACTCACTGGGGATAGGGACTAAGGGAAGGGGCACCCCCCACCCATCTATTTTCCTTAAAGGAGATTGTGCCCAAAGGAGATGCTGTTGAAGAATTTAAAACGAAGCATGTAAAAGTGACCATTGTGTCACTTTTCTAAGCCATTTTTCCTAATCAAATCCATTCTTTTCAAGTAGGGATAATTTACCGCACAAACCAGGTGGAAATAGTCGGTCATTTAAGTAAACAGGCTAAAAACTCCTGTTGACAGCTCCTCAGAGACGCCACCTGAATGACCCCACAGAGGCCCTCTATGTGGTCTGAGTGGGTGCCAGGGCGGAGGAGATGAGGCCTGCCAGGTGGGCTCCTGCCTGGGCAGAGGACCCTCCCAGCAGGTGACACATTGGCACTCATCATCCTCCAGGTGGCGCTGGGCTGGGGCTGAATATGATGCTTGTCACTCATGTGAAGGGGGCGGGGTATTGGATATGCTGACTTCTGATTGGTTGATCTCAGGTTCACCTTTTTCACGCTGATGGGCCTTGGGGTAGGAGGACCCAGTCAAGAGTGTGAGCTCCCAGAGAGGCAATGGGGGCAGGGACACGGACACGTTTTAAGGGCGAGGAACTGAATCACCTGAGAGAACATTTGTGGAGTATCTCCTGGGTGCGTTCACTCCTCCAAAACAACCCTAAAATCACGTTATTTTATTATTTTCAATAAAGGCAGGTGGTTAAGGCTATCATCAACTGAGTTTCAATTTTTCATATCTTCAAAAGATGCCTGTTATAAATTTACATGTCAGGAAAAATTCTTAGTGGGACCTACTTATGATACATCATTTATTCGTAAGTGAGCTAGGGTCGGCCAGTCAGCCAGACCTTCCTTTTTCATGTCTGCTTAGCCTTGGAATGTTGTTATGTGTACTATCAATATAATTGCATTTGTGGGCGTATTTTGTTTGCACATTTGGCAGCTGTTTGTTAAGCTTTCACTATCTGCCAGGCGTGCTGGCTTTTGGGGATCCTGCCCTTGAGGAGCTCACAGACAAGTGAGAGACAGACATGCATCATGAAATGACACACGTGTAAGATGTTAAAGCTTCGTAGGGACACAAAGGAGAAGTGGCTGGTGCCCTGAGGGCCAAGGGCAGCACTTGAGGAAGTGTTCTACAGAGTGTGGCAACAGGGCAGCCACTTCCCCAAAGAGCACTTCACTGAAGTAAACTTGTGAAGGTGTGGAAGCCAGGAGAGGAGCAGAAGGACAGGTGAGGTGGTTTGGGGGACACCCTGGGCTGCCACAGGGGGCTGCCAGGCCCCTGTCCAGCTGGTGTGGAGCAAAGCACCTGGAGAGTATGACTTCCTGAATACCCTTTTCTTGCTCCAGATAGAAAGTCGTGTTCTGAAATGGTGTAAGACACTTGGTCACTAGAGAAAGTGGCCAAAGAAAGGCTGGCAAAAAACAAAACAAAAATGTGTGAAAGACCTGGAGTCCAGAGCACAGGTATGGAGTAGAGAAGGAAGGAGAAAGAAAACACGGCAGGAAGGCGGTGGTGGGAGTCTGGCTTAGCTGCTTGGAGGGGCTGGCCCAGGTCGGGGGAATGGTGAGGGATGGAGGCATGGCTAGACCAACACCCTGAGGGCAGCATGATAAACTTCTGACACAGAGTTTGTCCTCAACTGGAGGTCTACCAGATGGAGTTCCTGTGAAGAATTGTGTTTTTCCCTTGGTTAGTCTAAAAAGTTGCCTGTTACGGCACAGTAGGGCAGAGACAGAATGTAGAGGAGTCAGCACTCCTGCCGTCTCTCGCTCACTAAACCCTCACCGTGCTTCACCCCCCAACCCCAGAGCATTTAGCACCTCTTGACATTACACTGGAAACCCTGGTGGCATAGTGGTTAAGTGCTATGACTGCTAACCAAAAGGTCGGCAGTTTGAATCTGCCAGACGCTCCTTGGAAACTCTATGGGGCACTTCTACTCTGCCTTATAGGGTTGCTATGAGTCGGACGACTCGATGGCAGTGGGTTTGTTTTTTTAGTGGGACATTAAACATGGAAACCCTGGTGGCATAGTGGTTAAGTGCTATAGCTGCTAACCAAAATGTCTGCAGTTCGAATCCACCAGGCGCTCCTTGGAAACTCCATGGGCAGTTCTACTCTGCCCTATAGGGTTGCTGTGAGTCAGGATCCACTAGAGAGCAAACGGTTTGGCTTTTTTGGTTTTGGATATTAAGGATGTATGTTTATTGTCAGTCTCCTGGGGAACGTGTAAGCTTCCTGAGGCAGGGACCTTGTCTTATTCTTTTCTGTAATCCAAGGGCCAAGAATCTACTGGACACAAGAACACAATAAATATTTGTTAAATGAATGAAAAAAGCAGATTCTTTTTGGTCTATAAAGAAACTCCCCTCAGTGTTAGGTGCAGAGGGCACAGACCCCAGTGTCCTGGGAGAACGAGCCATCTTTTTGAGAGGCCCTACCCTTGGGAGAAATGTGTGAAGAGGACTTGTGTTTCAGAAACTTGAGAAAACCACTCCCCCACCGTGAGAGGAGTTAGTCCTCAGGGAGGGTGTGAGTGTCCTTGGGGTGAGGAGTGGCCTGTGAAGTCACTTGTCCTGTCCTGGCCCTTTCGTGGCACTCCTGAATCAGTTCCCCAGCCCCAAAAGTGGTCTGTCTGGGCGGTCAGGGCAGAGGTTTGGCTTGGCTCTCTGGATACCACCGTCTGGCCCCTGAAGGCATCCCTTCACTTGACGGTGCGCCCTGAGTCTGAGCCGCCCTTGTTGCCCCTGGGGACAGACACTCCATTGCTGGGCAACTCTGACCATTGGCCTTGGCTATTGCACTCACGCCCGGGCAGCACCAGGGCTCCAGGTCCCAAATCGCTGCAGCCTCCTGCCTCTCAATCCCGGAAGGGCCTGGCCTATGTGGCTTGAGTGACCTTCCTGAGGGTGGGGGTCTGAAGGAGCAGGCAGCCTGAGGGAGGCACCATTCTCCCTGGGAGACCAGCAGAGGCAAGGGAAGAGCAGATCCCCCCACCTGCAGTGGGAAGTGCATACTGCAGACACCTGGTATCAAAAGAAGGAAGGGAAGTAACATTTATGGTTCGTTTGCTTCGTGCTTCCATGTGTTTCACATATTTTAATATAATCTTCCCAGTCCCCGGGTGGTACAAACAGTTAATGTACTTGGCGCTGCTAACAGAAAGGTTGAAGGTTCGAGTTCACCTAGAAGTGACTCGGGAGAAAGGCCTGGTGATCTACATCTGAAAAATCAGCTATCGAAAGCCCTGTGGAGCACAATTCTACTCTGACACTTTAGGATCGCCATGAGTTGGAGTTGACTCAACCACATTTGGCTTTTTAAACATAGTTCTTAAAACAACTATGTAGGTTGGAGTTATCTTCATTTTATAGATGCAGGCAATAAGGCTGTGACCTGTCTGAGGTCAGACTCTAGAAAGGTGCAGATCAGGATTCAGACGCAGGTGGGTCTGCCCCCTACCCTGAGCCCATGCTCTTTCCACGGTATCCCTACAGCTGCCCAGGAAGACAGGCACTGGGGTGGGGAGCCTAGAGAAGGTCCCAAAGAGCAGGACCTCAGCCAGGCGTCTGAGAGAGAGGAAAGGAGGGCTGAGCCCTCACTGATGAGGACGCTGGGAGCAAAGACAGGGCAGAGGGGGGCCTGAATGAAGGGCAAGCAGGGTCCAGGCTCACAGGGGAAGGGAAGAGAAGGTTCCAAAGGATAAAGTTTGAACTTCCTAAGATGGGGAGTCACAGAAGGTTTTGACAAAGGAGAGACCAGCGTTTTAGCAATGTGGTCCTGGTGGCAACATCTGAGGGGCAATGGGGTGGCTGAGAGACTGGTAAAGTAGCCATGTAAATAACTGAGGCAGGAGGCGACAGATATGGGCCAGGTCTGGGGAGCCGTAGGGGAGCCTGGGGCAAGCTGAGGTGCACCTGCAGGACCAGATGACTTAGGGACAGTTGAGGGGCAGAGAGCAGGAGCCACACACTCAAATCTCTCCAGGAGCTGGGCAGCCACATGGCTGGATAGGTGAGCTGGAGACAGTGGTGGACAGGCGGCTCCAGGCCAAGGCAAGCAGGAGGCCAGAGGTTGGGAAGCTCAACAGACAGCAAGCTTAAGGCACGGACAACAGGCATTCTGCCTTTTCTAGGCAGCTGGGGTGGGTGGAAAGGCCTTCAGGTGGTAAGCAGGACCCAGGTTCAACGGTTGGCTCCCCTCTTCCTAGCCACGTGAGCCCGACCATGCAGATGAACAACACCGTGTCACCTTAAACCACACATTCATCAACGTCACCAAAAAGCAGCCTTTTACCCATTTTAGGTAGAAACAGTCCACACAATAATTAGCTTCTGATTTGAGGGTTCACCTCCAAGGCAGGGCACCACTGGGTCACTCTACGTGAGTCACTGTCACTCAGACATTCACTTGCTCACTCACTCTGTGCCCAGCTCTGTCTTCTAACTCCTTTCTCCATGTTGCCGGTTGATGGGTGTGTCTGGGAAGGTTTATAGCCCTTCCGGGTGTTTCTGAGGTCCCTGGGTGGCACAAGATGTTCGTGATCAGCTGGTAACCTAAAGGTTGGCGGTTTGAACCCATCCAGTGGCTTCATGGCAGGAAGTCCTGGCGATCTGCTTCCGTAAGGATTAGAGCCAAGAAAACCCTGTGGGACAGCTCTACCCTGTCACGTGAAGACCCGTGCTCTTCATGGGCTGCCATGAATTGGAATTGACTCTAGGTGGGGGAATTTTTATCTTTTAATAAAAAGCAATAAAGTACTGTTATTATTTGCAAACCTTTTCAGACACCATCCCAGCATTCCATGAGTGTGGGTTAATGTGCAAAAATATAACATCTGTAATATATGTCTATATAAGAGGACACATCATCTGCACTTTAGCTATTTGTCTATAAACACTCAAGTCACAAGGAATCTTGGAGAAGACAGTATTACGTGTTAGGAGGGCTAAAGAAATGTCACCATCCCTGCCCTCACAGACCAGGCAGACAAGGCAAGCATATATTAAAAAGCTCCAAGTTCAAGGTCGAATGCAACTGAGTGCTGAACGAATGGGGAGACATGAGGTATAAATGCTTCATGGAAGAGGAGAGGCTGGGCTGGGTGGACGGTAACTTCATAACTGCACAACATTGAAAGGTCTTCTCCCCTCATACCCTTCCTCAGGTGCTTGTTTCTCTAAAACTGTCCTCCTTTCTCACTTGCAGCCCAGACAACCCTGGGTTGGCACTATCAGGCCCCCCTATCACTTTGCATGGCCCAAGGTCATGTCTTCCAGGAACACCACCATTTGGACTTACCTATGCAGATTTTAAATTGACCACTGATGAGCAAAACTGTGCAGTTCACATATAGATTGCGGGTGTGGGGCTTTTGCCCCTGGAGTTCCCCAAGCTTTGGGTGACTGAGGCAGAAGGCACAGTGACAGCTGGTATTGGGAGCAGCTGACTGGGACCAAGGGGACTGTGATTCAGCAGCAGGGTAAAGGGGGTGGAATTAGCATGCACTCCCACAAATCGGTGTTCCCAGAAATTTGGTTTCCTTAGCTCTTATTAAATGGGCTTGTTCTTCATTGCAAAGTTAGAGGGAAGCTCCCTGCGGGCTTCTTTCTGCCACTATTGCTGCTTAGCAGAAGCTCTCTCCGGCTGAGGCTTCAGAGGATGAAAAAATGCAAAATATGTTTCATGCTCGTGGTTGGCCCCAGAACAGCGGCCCGGGGACATGCAGGGCTGGTCAGGGAGAGAGTTGTTTTGTCTGAGCCTCTTCAGATGATTTTTAGCAGACTTGCCATGGGGGAATTGTGAGACCAGTATAGCCAGATATTCTAACTTTTCCAGAGAAGCTGTAAATCTGGACTTTTCTGTGAAATCTCTTGACATTTCCTCATATGAAACCTGCTTAAATGTTTTAAAAGACACCTCTTGGAGCAGACAAAGTGAGATCTTGGGCCACCCTTGGTTCTACCCTCCAAGTTAGGCTTCAAACAGCAAGCAGAGTCCATGTCCTTGGTCCAAATGTGAACCGCCCAGCCCCTGTGGACATGTGCTGCTCTGAGTGAACCTTTCCCAGAGAGCCAGGCTGGCAAACAAGACAGTTTGACAGGGGCAGGAGGTTTCAGCCTGGAGCGGGGCTGGGAAGTGAACCCTTGTCCTGCTCATCCTCTGCTCATACCTCCTGCAGTGCCAGGCCACCCTGTCTGGCCCGGCATCTGGAGTGGGTGAGGATGAGGCAGGCAAAGGGAGGGGAGGTGGATGCTTTCTCATTAAAAACACCAAATCAGTTGCTGCCGAGTTGACTCCAACTCATGGTGACCCCATGTGTGTCAGAGTAGAACTGTGCTCCACAGGGTTTTCAATGGCTGATTTTTTGGAAGTAGGTTGCCAGGCCTTTATTCTGAGATGCTTCTGGGTAGACTTGAACCTCCAGCCTTTCAGTTAGTAGCTGAGTGAGTTAACCATCTGCACTACGCAGGGGCTCCTTCTCATTAATTAGCCCACCCAATCCTGGGCCCGAGAAGGGGAGGAGGCAGAAATCATCCCAGGACCCTGGTTTGTGCTGCTGTTTCTGCGGCCCCAACTTTGGGGAGGTCCTGTTGGCTAGGTCCCGGGCAGCCCTGTGCACCCTGCTTTGCTCTTGTAACTTTTAAGGTGAATCTATGAAGAAATGTTTTTATTTGCTTCATGTATGTTTTAGCTTGAGTTGATTTTGTTTTGACACATTGGTTCAAAATAAGACTGACCCCCTGGAAAATTCTTGCTAAAGCCATTTATTCAGCTTCAGCTTGAGAGGTTTAACTGAACACAGCTGAGGCACACTGACATCGCCACAGGTTCCAGACTGAGAGAGACCTCGGAGGGGACAGGCAGGCTCGGCAAAGGGTGAGCATGGCTTCACAACAAGCAAGAGCCAGTGAAGGGAAGTCTTATATGAAGAGGAAGGTTCTACTTCAAATATAGTTCTTTTAGTATGTGCTTTTTAAAAACAAAGACATTGAAGGAACTGAACAGGCACGTTTAAGACAAGAGTAGGAAACAGTAAAAGAATTCACTGGCATTCCAGCCTTGGATAGACAGTGTGTGAGCAAGCGAAGGAGTAAGATCATGTAGTAAGAGACAGTGTATTTCTGTTATTTCATATGTTGATGTCACTCTCCTGCTGGGTGAACTCTCCTCCCCTCTCTGACTCCCTTAGCTGTATCTGTGTTGAGTAACTAATACGCATCACTTTGCATTACTGCCTCCTACCTCGGACTGGAGGCTCCTGACAGCAGCAGCAGCATCTTATACACAGTTGGTCTCCAGGACCTGGCGCTCGCTGTGTGGATGACAAATTAAGAACAGTTTCATTCTAATACATAATGCAATATGTACCAATTTACCCCTCTGATTTTGTAGGGAACTTGAAAGAAGCAGAGAGAGGAGGGGCTCCCCTGTGTGGCCAGGGTAGTTCAGGTCACTCAGCGGAAGACACACTTCTACGCGGCCCTCCCTCTGGGAGGATGAATATCACGAGTGGAGGGGCCTCACCATCCATGACTGGGAAGTCCTGGTAACTGGACAGAAGCATCGCTGTCAGCTAATGGGGATGCCTTGTGAGTGACTTAGGTAGGGAGGGTGGGCAGTTAATTGATTAAATGCTCCACTACTAGCTGAAAGGTTGGCAGTTCGAACTCACCCAGTGGTGCCTTGGAAAACAGGAAGGTCACAACCTTGAAAACCCTATATGGAGCAGTTCCACTCTGCACACGTGGGGTCTCCACGAGTCGGCACTGACTCAACGGCAACTACGACAACAACAGAGTGTTCCGGTATTTTCCTGTGAGGAAGAAGCATTCTTAAATGCCCTGTCCTAAGGCTCAGGGTGATCCTATGCAGTGGAACCAGTTCCCCAGATGCACGTTGACAGAAAGAAGGCTAGAAGGACCTGACAAACCCCTCCAGGAGCTCCGCCACCACCTCCCTGTGTGGGGCTGGATCATTTGCTTTCTTGGCCTCAGTTTCCTGGGTTATCAGGAAGTTCCTACACACTCTAAAGTTCTATGATTCTCTGACTTGCCCTTAACATTAACCCTCAAGTAGCAGTGGGAATGTCACAGACCTCCTTGGGGGAAAGAGTAAGTTCTTGTGGACCCCCGCCCCCCCTCCCCATAGTGCACAGCGGGGATTCTACAGACTGGGGGTATTGGTGGAGGCTGGCAAGTCTCTTTAGTGTGAGGCTTTGGTCAGGGCCAAGCATGACAAGTGAGATGGGTGATCCCTCAGAGGTGCAGGGCCCCCCAAAGACCTTTCAATCCTGCTCTGCAAAATCAAGGTGGAGGCTGAGGAGCCACAGACATGATTATGGGTCCATGTGAGCGGGGCCTCCAAAATGCCGAGCGCGCCTAGTGGAACACCACTGGCTTACCAGGTGGCTGGCAGTCCCTGCCTCTTCCTGTACTGCTTAATGAGATCATATAGATAACAATTTAAGGACAGTGCTGGGCACAGAAATGGCACTCAGTCAGTGTCCATTAGCCACAGAGGCAGTGCATCCCAGTGGCTAGGAGGGAGGCCCCTGGAGACAGCTTGCCTGGTTTCAAATCACTGCCACTTGCTACTGCTGGCCCTGGGTGAGTTACTTCTCCTGTTTCAGTTGCCTCACCTGTAGACGGGGAATGATGGTGCAATAGTGTTAACAGTACCTTTTAGGGATGTTGGGATTAAGTCGACGTGCTTACAACAGTGCTGGTGTGTGTACATGTCAATGTGTCAGCTAATGCTGTTGTCTCTACTTTCCCTTCTTGCTGGGTTTGGTTTCGTGGTGCCTGTAACTGGGAGAAGACACTCATTGTCTGTGGCAGGTACACGTTGTGTCTGCATGGGCTGGGGAGCATGGGGGTGGGGGGGGGAGGTGCCCAGAGGTGGGGGTGGCATTAGGAGTCAGAAACACTATCTTGGTTGTTTTAACATTAAAAGAAAAAAAAAAATCAGCAAGCCTGGGTGATAATTTCTCCATGGTGGTTTTCCAAGTAGGCAAACCAGGCTCCATGTAAGCCAAATGACTCAACAGTCCACTTCCCTCCTTGCTCCTACTCCCCAAAATTTGGATTCTTCTTCCCATCTCTTGAAACTATGCTGAAATGCTACCACTTTAGCAGTTTGGACACAGTAGCTCAAGCAGACAGAGGAGGCTCGTCACTTCCTCACTGTGTGATCTCAGGCAAGTTCCCAGCCCTCTCTGGGCCTTGCTCTGTGGACTGATAACACCTACACAGCAGCTGTTGACGATGACATGAAATGAGATACCATATGTAGCTCACCTCATGCACACAGTAGGCAATGAACAAATGCTTGTTCCCTTCCCTGTAGAGCGAAGCCCTCTTGAAGCAGCCCACCTGATTTGGTTTCCCAGTGATTTCCGCAATCCCTGATGTTCATGGATCCGACGGCACAGCTGCAATTTTACCTTGCTTTTACTCTGTTCTGGTATTTTCCTTACTGCTGGACTTTTCCTTCATTTTCTCTTCCCTCAATGTCTTCAACAGCTCTATTCACTGGCTTCTCAGGGTAGAGTTCCATTGCCTTCATTTGCCCCCTACAGTGCCTGGACCGTGCTCTCTAGGCACAGGGTGCTTGGGTAGACTGTGGCTCCCGAGCTTCAGAGCCCCCCAGGTCACTGTGGGAAGTGCATTCCTGTCCTGGGTGTGCTGAGTAGAAAGGCCTTTTGGAGGGGAGCCGTGTGTGTACAATATAGCTAGAGAATGACCTTGTCCAGGGAGCTCTCTACCCTTGAAAGAATATTCGAGAGAATAAAGACACAATCTACATCATAAAATGGGGGGCAGAGAAAGACCAGTTAGGAGCCAGCCTGAGCTGGGCTGGGGGGCAGGCCAGGGTAGGGGCCTGGGTAAACAGAAATGTTAAACAAGGGCCTCTCCCAGCTCCGCCCTAGCTTTAAACATCACAATTTGCAAAGTTTGGCCCCAGAGGCCTCCCAATGACCCCAATCTAATTCCTCGCAACTCCCCAGTGATGGCTCAAGGCAGGAAGATAAGCTAGACTCCTTGAACCAGACAATCCCCAGGGAAATTCCATCAACCCCCTGTGAGGGTGCAGCTGAGCGATGTAAAAGGGGCTAGGCACGGGTGAGCTGTGGAAGGAGGGACGGAGGCGGGGGGGGGGGGGGGGAGCTGGGGAGATAAGCCCACACCAGTGCACCTTCTGGGTGGAGGAGGTAGCCAGTGGGGCCAGGCCTGCGTCTGGGGCAGTGGCTGTGCTAGAGGTTAGGGACTCCAGGGAAGGCCAAATGCAGCACTGCCCCAGCCCTTGCTAATTGGGACCCTGGGTAGAAAGCCAGTGGGGATGTAATGAGGGTAAACTCCGGAGCTAATGAGCTGTGGCAACAACAGGACAAAGGAAATTAATTACCACAAGCCCAGGGCTCAGGACTGAGGAGAAGCCACCCCAACCTGCCTCCCTCAGCTTTTCACCTCCTTCCTTGTCTTTCCCGGGTCTAGTCCAGTAGACTAGCAGTATCCAAGTGTCAAGTGTTTCCTTCCTCACCTCGAGCTCTGCCTCTCTGCCCCATTCCTTTTCTTTCTCTTCCTATCCCCAGTTCTTCAGCCCACGTCACTCACTTCACCTGCTGTCCTCTGTATTCCACGTTTCTTTGTTCTCATCCTCTGGGGAGAGTGGGAAGAGGGGGCCTCTGGGATAGGCTGGGTGGCAAAGGGTGAACCCAAGATGGTTGCCTAGGCAATGATGAAAGTGGTGCAAACATCAATCAGCAGTCAACAGAAAAAGAGGAATCTCCAGAGCAGGACACTGGGGTCCCACCCATGCTTGGAGACCTTATTTCCCCACCCCCACCCCGGAATCCTCCGCTGACTCTCCTCCCGAGGAGCTGGTCTAGGAGGAGGCTCAAGTTGTCTCTGCAGATGCTCCCCAACAGGCTTCATCATAGCCAATGTCTGGGCCTGGCTCCTGCCCTGCCACCTGCCTCCCCAGCTCTTTACTTGCTTTCTACAAGGCTCCTTCTCAGAGGCACAGTCCTTCTTCCAAAAGGCCAACCCTACTCGGGTGAGCCCAAAAGAGATAATACCAGGAAGGCCAAGGGGCCAAGGGAGCAGGGCCCATCACCCAGGCACAGTTCTTGGGGCAGTTTATGAGCTGGCAAACAAGACATCACCCCCAGCCCCATTGCTACCCAGTGACTACATTTTTGTGGAGAAGGGAGAGGGAGTCATAGGGCCTGCTTTCAGAGGGAGTATGGAGATTGGGGCCCCTAAGTGACCACCAGACCTGGATTCTGAGGAGCTATGGAAAGGACTTTTGGAGGCTTTGAACAAAGGATCCAGCGTGAATTCTTTCTCAATTAGAGTACGGGTACCTGGTGTGCACGGACGTCCCCTCTGGTGGGGAGGGATAAAGACTAAGTGACTAAGGTCTTGGGAGCAGACCATGGTGGTGGAGGCAGCATGGCCCATGAGCTGGGACCTGAATAAAAAGCCCAGTGTGCACAGGTGCCCACCCAGCCACAAGAGTCATGTTCTGAGTCCAAGGCTTTGCTCTCCCCTGGGGGAGTATATGTTCTCCTTGGGGAATACTGTAGCACCCACGGCCTACACCTCACTGTTGTGTGTGTGCTGAGGTCCCACTATGCTGGTTACCAAGAGTGGGTGGGGTGTGTCTGCTCAGACAGGGTTCAGGCCTATGAACTCCCAATTAGAAGGTGTGGCAATGGCTATATGTCTACATTCTAACAGATTTTTCTGTTACTTGGTTGCGGACTCTGGCTGGGACAGACTTAAAATCTGGGTATAGCTGACTCAGAATTATAATTAACTCCTCATTAGTTGGCAGAGTGCCTGGACCCCCGGGGGCTATAGTCTCTGTATATTAGCCAGGATCCTTAAACTCACCTCTTGGTTTCTTAGGCCCCCCCCACACTGCCCATCTCCTCTTTCACTCATAAGCCCCAAATCCAATAATTCTGAGTGACCAGAACAGACTCTGGGTAGTGACCAGTTCCTTTTCCTCCCGAGTGGCCTCACTTTGACTTGATCTCATTATCCTGAGTCTGAGGAGGTTCGGAGGGCAGTTCAGCTTCTCCGAACCCATCCCCTCACTCTAGTTATGAACTCAGACTAGGTTATTTCAATCTCAAACTCTAAGGCCCTTCCGTGAGGCCTGAAGATGGAGGAAGGGACCGGGTGCCCTTTCTGAACGAATGACAGCCTCAACTCTAGACTCCATGTCCCTTCTTACTTTCCACCTTTAGCAGTGCTGGGCTTCATTTACTTCAGAAGTATCAGGATGATGAGCTGGTGTCTGCTACTTCAAAGGCCCTCCTCTGCCTCCCTAACAGGTTCTAGTTTTCCTTATGGTCTCCCTTGGGGATTCCAAATTCTCAAAATGAAGCACTAGTAATCATCTCTCTAGTAATCATTTTCTCTCTTAGATGAATAATACCCATGAAGTTGGAGCTTCAGGTAGGCTTCACCAGCGCAGGTAAAGAAATGGAGACTCAAATAGGTCATGGGACTTTCTCAGACTTCCACAGCTGGGCGGGGATGAAGTGCTGGGAGTGGACTTGAATGTCATGAGGAACTCAGCAGACTTCCTCCTAAAGATTCTGAGCCAGAGACAGTGGTTCCAAGAGCTGGGGCCTGAATATTGTTTAGTGTGCAATATGTTTGTATTTTGGGGGAAAACATCTTGGTCCACAAGCTCCAAACTGTGGGGGCTGGGGGCCTGCAACACTGCCCTTACCCATTACCCTCTCCTGATGCAGGCAGGCCATAGCACCACCCACTCACCACTAGGCATCCATGATGCTTGGTCCTCAGTAAGTTAAAGGCCCTGCATGTGATGCTGACCACCACCGCCTTCACAGTCTAGGGGAAAGGTGTGTTTTTATTGATTGTTGGGACCAAAAACAAATTCAGTCCAGGGATCCCCAGTCCCAGCACCAGCTTTCAGGGCCCTTGGGCATGAACTGCGTCTTTAGGGGCCCTAGTTTTCTTCCTCTAGAATAGATAACTGACTCTGGCCTTCCTCCACCTGACTGGTGATGGCTTCTTTTCACTGATTTGGTTGATTTTTTCCCTTGTCATAAATGTGTCATACAGTGATTCTCAAAGTGTGGTGTCCAGACTAACAGCATCAGCATCACTTGGGAGCTTGTTAGAAATCCAAGTTCTCCGACCTACGGAATCAGAAACAGAGAGGCGGGACCCAGGAGTCCCTCCAGAGGATTCTGATGCAATGATGAAATATAAGAGCCACTAGTATATTACCACCTAACAGTCCCATGTAGGAAACTTCACTCAGCTTTCTGACCCACAGAGAGAGCCTGCCCATCTGCATATGGTTTGCAGGTACAGAAGATCTTCCCAAGGAAGACAGGCTACCTGCCTCTCACACTTAAGTCATCTGGTCCCTGACAGTGGAGAGGCTGGAGAGGGCTAGCTTTGGAAGCCACTGAATGGCTCTTCATAAGCCCTTTTCTTCCAAAAGGTACAGCAGGAATTTAGATGGCTCTGGGCATTGCCATAGCAACTGTACCTTCCTGAAGCTGTCACAGACTATACAGGAGCAGGGAGTAAGCAATGCAGAAGGGGAGAGATTCTGCTAATGGGTAACACACAACCAGCAGAAGATGGGCTGTGAAAACAGATGGAGCTGCCGGATGGCTGGAATTTACTGACCTGAGCTTGGTGGAGCCAATGCTTCTTCAAGACCCAGGAGTCTTCACTGCCACAAAATGGCACAACTCAGGCTATGGCTCTGCATGGCAGTCTGACTCACCCAGGGGCCCCTGGAATGCTGACAGTATAGGTCTGTCTCTCAAAAGAGTCTCTACCTTGGCTGAAATTAGGCTCCTAAATGATCACACAGCTATTAAGAAGGAAGTGCTAGGCCCAGAGGGTGGTCTATGGCTCTGCTTATAGGGGCTTCCGCAATAAATTCCGGGGGTCCACTCTAGGATGGCTGCCTGTGTTCCAGGTCAGGGTAAAAGAAAGGGAGGCAGCTTCCAACTTCTGATATGGACCTGGGTCCTAAAGCAGGTGCCAATAAGTCACAAGGCATCTCAGAGGCCTCAGGTAGTAGTGGGTAACCTAGCTTTCAAAGTAATCAACTGTCAACAAAAACTTACATACAAATGGAAAACACCATGTGCCATAAAGCTGGCATTATAGTTGACCCAGTGCCCTTTCCACTCCCCTTATCCTTACCCTCCTAATAGCAGTTGTTGTCCAGTTGATTCTGACTCATGGTGATGCCACTTGTGCAGAGTAGAACTGCATTCCATGGGGTTTTCAAGGCTATGACCTTTCAGTTCGTAGCCTAGAGCTTAACCGTTGGTGCCACCCAGGGACTCTTCATTATCCTCCAGGTGTTGGTAGATAGTGAGAAGCCAGGAGTTCTGCACCTCTCCTGGTTGGAGAAGTTAAGGCTTCTCCTTGCAAAGCCAAGTAGAGAGCAAGAGAACCTGATGAAAGGAGGCTAGCTCTGCAAGGTGGGGTGGCCTCCCAGCGTGTGGAGCGGACACCCACAGGGCCTGGGAGACATTGCCGTATGCTCCAAGTGGAGCACCTGACTGCTGTGGGGCCCACTGGTGCTTTTATGTCCTTGGCTGTTTCTGCTCTGCAAGAAGCAAGCTGTTCATGTGAGGAATCGGGAACTGGCTTTGTGCCCTGTCCTCAGGGGACAGAGGAAAGTGTGAGAAGTCAGGGTGGTGGTGGGAAGCACTGTTTCCTGAGTCTGTGTGAACTCCTTTTCACTGATTTTTTCTTTTACCAGAGCACCTGCTGGCTCCCTAGGTCCTTAGCTCATTGCCTGGTCACATGTGTGGGCTGGGGGTTTTCTCCTGAGCCTTGGAGGGTAAGCATTCTTTTTTACAACTGAGGGGAAACCAGCTCCTCCTCTCCATTTTCCTTCTTGTCTTCACAGCTGGGGCAACCCAAGCTGCACCTGCCCCTGATACCTAGTACGGTCACGCATTGCTTAACGTCCACAATACACTCTGTGAAATAGGATGTTAGGTGATTTGAATGTTGTGTGAACACCGTTATCATACACAGGCAGTCCTGAGGTTATGAATGTCCGAACAACCCGTAGTTATGATCCAACCCCCCCAGAGCCTATTATACTAAAAATTTGAGGTATATACAATGGTTTATAATAACAAATGGACGCTACTTTGCGATGTGCATCAAAACATTATTAGTGTATTATTATGTTAAGATGTTTTAGTGTATCTGGAAGTGTTTCTTAAATGTGTCCCATGTGGGAAGCTGTTGTGTTTGCTACATCTTTACCTCCTGTTCTTCGACTGGGATTTCTAAACTCTATTATAACCTTATGGGACCACAAATGTATATGTGGTTGGATGTTGCCTGAACGGACGTTATGCAGCATATGACTGTACTTATGACACAGAGGCAACACCAGACGTGCTGAGGACCTGGGCCTGACCAGCACAGGTACTTCTACAACACATGCCTGGGCCTTTTAGGAATGGGGAGGAATGGGGGGAAGAGGAGACAAATGGAGGGGGCAAGTTAGAAACAGTTAACACCGGCCCCTTCTGTTCCACCCTTACTGCTCCTTTACTAGGTTTCCTGGGTAGAGCCCACTGGCTCTGCACAGATCTCCTCCAGCAGTAGCCAGGGGTCTGCAGAGTTGGGGAAGGGGGATGCTGAGAGCCAGCTGTGGGGCCTCTCACTTCATTCCAGTCATTGCCCTTTATAAATATTTATAGCAGTTCTTCTACTAAAAATAACATCCTGGAGCCCAGGGAGGAGAAAAAATAAATGAAAATCACAGAGAATTGGAATTCTCACGTGTGCCAGAGGGTAGTGGGACCCTCAGAAGGGAAGAGGATGCTTTGGAAGAGGCCCCCGGGGATCAGTGCTCCCTCTGGCGGTCACGGGCCAGTGCTTCCTGCCTGCCTGCCTGCCGAGCCCCTTGTGTGGCTGTACAGAATCCTCTCACTGCCGCCGGAGGCTCTGACTGGGCGCAGTGCTAAGCTCGCGGCTCCCCCTTCTCTCCGAGGCTGCAGAGCAGCAGCATCAAACGGGGCGGAAGCCCAACTAGTGTGAGAGAAAGGAAGGAGGCTATTTTTAGCACTGTGGCCAGGGTGTGAATGTCTATAGAACTGAGCAAGGCCTGAAGGTTTCTTTGCACGACAGACAGAAGAAAACTTGTTGGTTTTTAAAGGTCAAAGGTAGGGAGGAAACTTGTGCCCCCCCACCCCAGGATCACCCCGCATGCTGGCAGAATGCCAGAAAGAAATCCAAGGAAGACACGAGAGGAGCACTTTTTCTTTTCTTTTCAACCTCCTGGTAAATTCCTTGTTGGAGTGATGAGACCATGCCCTGAGGGGAGTGGATGACGCTAGTACATGCAGGAAGGTGAGAGGGGAAGGCCCACCAGCTGCGGCCTCGGGCAGCCCCTCCCCGCTTCCCACCGGTGTTGGCTCCCCTCTCCCTGGCGGTGGAGTGACGTCTGGCAGCCTGCAAGCCTGGTCCAGGTGTGCAGCAGAAAGATGGATAGGAATGCGCCTCTGGGGGAGACCATGCCTTCGTCATGTCGGAGCCAGCTTGCTCCATGTCCTCTGCCTGTGCAGGACAGACTCACCGTTAGTCACAGGCACGGCCGGGGGTTTCTGAGGAAACGCTGCTAAGATCTGTAGTGGATAAAACAATCTTCAGGGCTGGGCCCGTTGGGGTGCTCCCCAGCTGGAGAGGCTTGGGAAAATGCAAGGTGCTAACAATACTTGGGCCCCTTCTTAGCGAAAGGGGCATTATAATTTCTGGTGATGGGGATCATGGGTCGGGAAGTGTTTCCATGGAACGTGGCGGTTTCCTGGGAAGAGCTGCGGCTGAGAAGGAGACAGGAAGTAGATGTGTCTGTAGACACCGAGTGAAGGGGAAGAACGGCTCGGCCTCATGCTGCAAGCCGGGAGAACTCGAGGGTCCCTGAATCTGAGTCATCCTGAGTTTCTATGCTTCTCATCTGACTCTACTGTTGGGGAGTTTCTCCTAATTCCTGATACGGGTAAAGCGGACGGGGTTGAGAAGCAGGAGCTCGGCCTCTGATTCTAGCTCTGCCACCAAGCTCCTGGGTCGGGCCTTGGTTTCTTTCCTCCTCCGCACAAAAAGCGGGTAGGCCAGATGGCTCCAACAAGCCTTTCCTTACACAGCAGTTCCTCTCCGTCCCAGGAGAGGGGTTCTGGCAGGCTCCCGAAGGTGAGTCAGTTCCTCATTTCCCTGGCTGGCTGCAGAGGCTTGGCTTGGGAGGGGCGGGGGCAGTGAGGTTGCTGCGGGGAGGGCCTTGCTTGAAGGTGCACAGTAAGTTTTAAGTAACAGCCTCTCCAGGCCCCTGAGGCAGCGAGAGAATTTCTGTTGCCCGGGTACAGCCCAGCCGGCAGGGGCAGATTATCCAATAGGCAAGGTAAGCATGGTGCTCACCTTGCTTACCAGATCACCTGTAGTCAACAATTTCATATTTTTTCCACCACATAAAAGAGTCTGTTTCTAGGTATGGCTGGCATCTGTCTCTCTCCCAACCCCACAGCACCTTCCTACAGAATCAAAATCTCTTCAAATTTAATTCCTGACAGGAACAGATTACAGTCAGCAAGGTAGGCACAGGCCTCCTTGTGCTTACTTCCTGATCTGTAGTGAACAATTTTACGGGTTCTGAAACCCATGTGAAATTGTTCATTACAGATCAGGAAGTAAGCACAAGTACGCCCTTGCTTATGGGTAATCCGCCCTGAGTCAGGCAGGCTGGGGGCTGGGACTGCAGATGAGGCCCCAGGGCTGAGCACTACGGAGCCCTTAGAGGACAGACAAGGGAGGGGGACTGAGGGGCCTGCGGCTGTTCTAGGAGAAGACTGCCTGGGTGGCCCTAAGAAAGCTCATTTCTGGCTCGTGGGGGCTGCGGCCCTGGCTCTTCTGCCCTGACACCTGTAACTGAGGAAATTGCCTGAACTTAAAAAAAGAAGTAGGAGGTGAGGACAGGGGAGAAAAGGCTAAAAATAAAGAACAATCTCATGGTTGCACCAAAGGAATTTATACTTGAAAAAAAACCCTCTGAACTGATTGTCCGATTTCTCTACTTTGTGCCTTCCGTTAGTGAGCATATTTAGAGGCTGCAATACCTGGGGCTGGCATTAGATGAGAGTTAAGATCTCGAGACGGAAAACTGTGGAAGATGAATCCCTAAGAGCAACGGGCGTTTGTCTGTGGGGATATCTGCATTTTATTAAATTTTTCCCAGGAAGTGAGAAGGTGCAGCTTGGCCCAGCACCCTGGGGGATGGCACAGTCCATTTGGAGCAGAGGGTGATCCTGTCAGGTACAGCAGCAAGCCACAGCTCTGGGTGACAGAATGCCAGGGCGTACCAGCTGTGGTTGGATGCCCTGGAAGAAACGGACTATGGCCATGGGAAAACAGGAGTGTGGGGGGCAAAGTCAGCCCCAGGAAGCAGGCAGCTCTCACTCTACCTCTGATACCCTTCGTACAGCCTGTGTTTCAGTCAGTAGTGTCTCATCTGCTAGCTCCATCCCGGCCCAGAGGACGTCAGGCCAAGGCTGAGGCCCAGGCTGTGTGCAGCATGCTACAAGACAGGCCGCGACAACAGGTCAAGGCAAGCATGCGGAGGGGCTGGGAGCAACGGGAAAACGTGTGGCTGGGCTCTTTAAAGAAAATCCAACTTGCATTCTGCCTGTTGGGATCACTCTGGCTTGGGAAATGTGACTGAAGAAAGACAGAAGGGAAGTGAGGGCCTTGAATGAGAAGGGAGAGTGGGCCGTGGGGAAGGGCAGAAGCACCGCAGGTACTCACCCATGCTTCCTCTTGCACAGGCTCCTCCGCTAACCTACGGCAGCACAGAAAGAAACAATACACAGGTCACCACCCTGGATCTCCTTTGAGGGTGCTCTTCTGACCAACCCACCCGGGGGGACCTCAGGCTTGCCCTGCCCATTGGCAGTAATGCGATGGTGGGGGCAAATCACAGCATCTACAAACAGCAACTGCAACTAACAGGAAATAGCCATATGGGGACAAATGCTTCCCAGGAGAAGGAAAAAATAATAATGAAAGGGAAACAAAGCCCCCTTAACTCTAGGGGCCAGTTACATCAGGGAGCAAAGCCCATCTGGTTTTGAAAGTGAACAAGGTGGGACCACATTAACCTTCGATGAGGGCAGTATTGCTTTCCTGCAGATGCCTTTGCCTGGGAATGCCAGCTCACGCTCTTGGCTTGATCTGGTATCTCCAACATTGCCTGGATCCTCCAAAGCCTCACCAAAGCCCACTGCTGTCAGTCTATGACACACACCAGGATCCTTTAAAGGTGCAAACTGAATTTACAAGCCCCCAACACTGTGGATGGCAGGTCTGGGAGAGGGTGAGGTTCTGAAGGACACAGCAGCATAAAATGAGGCTGTGGAGTAGCTGAGATAATTTGGGGGCAGTCATGTCAGTTGATGCTTTATCTATGTAGTCGTGTTCAGAAGTACTCCCAACTCAAGGCAAGGGGTGAGGGGGTGCAAAGTAGGAAGGGGACCCCAGTGGAGCAGAAGCATTCACCGGGATGCAGGCCAGGCAGGAAAGCCAGGGTAGAGGAGGGAGAGGCCTGAGGTAGGTATGAGTATGGCTGGAAAGCCCAGCTTGCTCCCGAGTCCTTCAAAAGCGCCTGTTTGACTCTCACTATTTTTGCTTTAAGGCGCCCTGATGGTGCAGTGGTTAAGTGCTCGGCTGGTATCCAAAAGGTCAGTGGTTCAAATTAATCAGCCACTCTGTGGGAGAAAGATGTGGTAGGTAGTCTGTGTCTGTAAAGATTATAGCCTTGAAGACTCTATGGGGCAGTTCTACTGTGTCCTATAGGGTCACTAAGAGTCGGAATTGACTTGACAGCAATCGATTTGGTTTGGTTTTTGCATTTAACAGATTACATTTGCTGGACAAGGTGATGCCTGAGTTGTGTGAATTTTATGTCAGCATGATTTCTTTCTTTCTCTCTAGTTAGTGCTGTGTCAGCCTATAGTAAAATCTCATGCCTAGATCATGGCAGAGAATCAAGAGGTCCATCCATAAAAGCACTTGATCTTATAACTATTCCCACGTAACAGGTGCATTTTAGTGGCAGGAACATAGCCTAGGACCTATACAACATTGTGAGTCAAATATTAAAAAAAACCCTACCCATCTGTTACCCCAACTCTTAATACTCTTCCCGTCAGGGATGGCACCTAAAAGCCAGGGAAATAAAAAGCCTGGCATTCTCACAAAAAGACTGCACATACACACAGACCCTGCTATGTGTATTAAAAACAAGATAAGGAGATACTAAGAGCAAGAGGGATAGAAAGACAGAAGAGATGTTGACAGGGCAACACAGGTGCAAAGACAGAGAGCCCCAGAGGCCACAAGGTATTGGGAAGGGAAGCCATACCCAATTCATATATAACATGAGGCCTATATAAGTCCTGAGCCAGGACTGAGGGCAAGGGTCCATAGTCAGGGCAAGACATATGGGGCTGAGCAGAGTCCTATGTTTGCCTCAGGGGACTGGAGGGAGACTAAGGGGAGGCCATGGGAAAAGCTATTGGGGAAGGGAGGGTATATGGGAAGAGAGGCCAAAGAAGCAGCTGTTATGTCTCTAGCCAAGAACATTCCACTTGAATGCCGGGATTTTGTTGGATTGTGTGTGTGTGTGCATGTGTTTGGGGCATGTGTTTACATAAGTGTAAATTTATCTCTCCGTATCACCCCTTTTCCTCATCTCTTGCCCTACAATCCTCCTGCCTTCTTCCCAGGCCCTTATCCGCCTGGGGAAGTCAGCCTTCTCTTCACTTTTTTGTAGCATTTCCAGGTGTGTGAAATACTGCTGCTCTCTACTTCTGATCTTTTGAAGTCCATGCCAAATACACCATTCTCATCAGTTCATCACAGCTATTGTCACCTTCTCCCAGGCCTAGCTCTGACTACTCAGTGGTCTTAGCACCTGGGGCATGATCTTCTCTCAGCTTCTTCCTTGGCAATTCCAGTGTTCTTGCTGACAAATTCCTTGCCCTCGAGACTCCAGAGGCTTCCATTTCTTACCCACACTGTCCGCCACCGGCAAGCAGTGCTCTACACCTCATCATCCAACATGCTTCCCCTTTCCGATCACAACTTCCTCTCCTGCATCTCCTTCTCAGTGTCTTCCTACCTTTCCTTCGTTCTTTAAATGTTTACTTTTTTTTTTTTACCTCACTTAGTCTACTAGTTCTGCTCATACTAAAACATGGGCTTGGAGTTGGAGATACCTGGGTTAAAACAAGGCTTTTCCACTTATTTCTGTACAAGTTACTTAACACTTCAGAGCCGTGTCTATAATTCTTCCATTACGGGGCTGTGAAATTAAATGGGAGGGGTGTGTTATGTGCTTAGCATTCAGTACAGAGAGTCGGTGCTGGCTCCTTCTCAGCTGTATCTTGGCCTCCTTGGGGTGACTACTCCACTTCTCTATACTGACAAAGGACTGTCTATCACATCACATCTATTTCCTTCGACTGGTTAATTTATTGATGCCTTACTATGTGCTTGGCACTGTGGATGTAACAGGAACCAAAGAGACAAAAACTCCTCTCTCATGGAGCTTACATTTCAGGGGAACCGAGCAACAGATGTACTAATATATGAAAAAAATAGTTAACTCTCAAATGTCCAAAAAGAAATTTGTTATCTGTTCAGTAGAACGTAGAAGCATGGAGATTAAGAGCATGGAGTCTAGAGTCAGAAAGACCCCAGTTCAAATCTAACCTCTGGCACTTGATAAGCTACATGATCGAAATCACTCTGAGGTTATTTTCTCATCAGTAAATGGGAATATTATTATATATCTTACAGGGTTGATAAAGAATAAATGAGATTATATATGAAAATCATTTAGCATAGTGCTTAGCACATAACAAGTTATTAGACAGGCTTTATATATAATAAAATTAGGAAGGCATTGCCATCCTTTGCAATCTTCCTTTCTTGCTTTTATTCTTCCGTGAAGCCATGAAACCACAAAGCCATTTGGCTATTCTAGCCCACAATAATCTCTTCCTTTTCAGAAACCCTTATTGAATTCATAATCACTCATCCAAAGTCTGACGATTAACTTTTTTTGCCAGTTAGTTGTACTTCTTATTTATTTTGCATAGTTTAGCCTTGCTTTCCTAACTAGATGAAAAATTTCTGGAGGCAAGGGGTGGGTTTTGTGCTTTATTTGTATCCACTTTCTATATCCCAACCATCTATCATAGTATTGGAAACCCTGGTGGCGTAGTGGTTAAGTGCTACGGCTGCTAACCAAAGGGTCGGCAGTTTGAATCCGCCAGGCACTCCTTGGCAACTCTATGAGGCAGTTCTGTTCCATCCTATAGGGTCGCTACGACGGCACTGGGTTTTTTATCACAGTATTAGAAAATCAGGAAGCTTTTGTCAATGAGCTGACATGATCACCTCCAGGGTAAAACTTGACTTTCAGTTAGGAAAAGTAGGTAGGAGGAGCTTTGGGGGTCTGAAAGCTTTGGGGAAAGGTGGCAGAGGGAAGGAAAGCAGACACAACAGGAGAGGGTGACTTCATTCATGGGCTATAGCTTTGGCTCCCCATTCAAACTAGGGTCCTGTTGAGCTGCCTTTACCTCTGTCTTTCCCATTCTGCATCTTCTCTTCTTCTTCCTCTGCACCTTCCTCTGCTGTGAAAACAAGTCCAAGGAGGCCAGTGACCCTTCGGCATAGTCAAACATAGGAGGAGGGTGAAGGGAGTCATTTATGAGGCTTGTGATGAAACCCTAGCTGAAGGCTTATGATTGCAGGCCTCCCAGGGTGCCTAAACTCACCTAGTCTGCACTGTATGTAATCCAAGCCCCAGCATTGTTTAACAGGAGCTGCCCATAAGCCCCAAGCCTCTAAGAGACAGAGCAGTCTGATGGCACCCTGCTGCTGGCTCTGCCGCTGGCTCCCTGGGTAACCAGGGAAGGGAGGGTACCTGCCTCTTCTCTACGCCTATTTTCCCTAAGATGACAACAACCTCTGTGGATACATCTGATGTCCTGCATTCAGGTTCCAGAAAACAACCATCAGTGCAGAGTGGGGGGTACCTAGACTAACACTGACTTCTGTCAGGTTTTAGCTGACAAAAACCATAAAGTGACTCAACAGTACAATGTGGCTGTGTACAAAAAAAGCTAACGAACTCTCAGATTGCTCCCACAGGGTTCTGCTCAAGGAAGCCACAGATTTGCTGTGTGTGTGTTTGCAGAGAGAAAATCCCCCGTGATATAGAGAAGCATGCTAGCCCTGGGTGCTTGCTTTGAAGTGGGGCCTTGGAAAACTGGGCCACATCCTGGTGTGGTCAACCAGAATGGCAACATGTCTGAAAATCATGTCACATTAGGAAGGTTGAAGGAATTGGGTATAGTTAACCTAAAGAAGATGACTTAAGAGCAATGTTATCTGTCATCAAATATCTGAAAGGCTAGCATGAAGACGTGGGATTGAACTGATTCTGGACAGCCTGAGAGGGTGGAACAAGGGTCAGCTGGTTACAGAAAGACAGATTTTTGGCTCCCCAATAAGGAAGAACTTTCCAATGATTTGAGCTGGTCACGAATGAGCTCACTGGAAATATTTAAACAGAGGACTTTTATACTAGGCGGCAAGCTGGATTGAATGGCTATGAGTTGAAATCGACTCAATGGCAGTGGGTTTGCTTTGTTAAGGTCATTTCCAATTCTAGGGTTCTATAATTTGTGGATAATTTGTGAAAATTCAAAAAAGGTCAGGAGATCAAGCTATATGTATATAATATCTACACTGTGTAAATATATATAAAGATAATCTGAATATCTAATCTCATCCTAACAAAAACCTATAAAATCACTATCGAGGAGACAGTAAAAATGTGTTGGTGTTGGACAAGGCTCTTGCACTTATTTGGCACCCCTGAGTGTAGAGGGAGTGCATTTCCTCATTTTATAAGACCACTGTGCCACTTGTGGACTTAGTCCACACCTACTCTAGGCCTCAGGGCTGGGGCAGTCATGCATCAGTGAGAGGGGCCCCAGGGACTGCAGATTTGGTACCTTGTTCTGTGTGGGATGAGGACAGTGTGGTGGTAAGAGCATTGGCTTAATGCCCTCAAGACCTAAGTTCTAGGACTAGCTTTGCCCATCTGAGCTACAAGACTTTAGCTAATCAATTCTCTGATATCACTCACTACATTTCTAAAGTAAGGGGACTGGACAATGTGATCTCTAAGGTGCCTTCCAAATTACATTACATAACTTTGTTAAAACCACCCTTTCCACGTATCATAAACTTTTAATTTTTGTGAAGCTATTTGGTCTCTATGTGTTTTACGTTTAGTGACCTCTCATCCCAGGGTGATCAGCTCATGAGCCACTTGTTTTGCATAAAACCTAGTAAGTGGCCACCAGGCACAAGTGTGGTGAATTTCCATGGCTTGGAATTCCCTAAGAAGCACCTTCTAAAGGTGAGATTTCTGGCATCTGTGGGGAGATATACTAGGGACAGGACCTTTTAATCGCCTATGATGTCATCTCCAAAGGCCATCATCACCTCTTTGGTTTATATGTGTGTATATGCAGGAAGGACTGCTTCTGGTGGGGACCAAAAACCTGTCCCAGAATGCGGAGAACGCCATGTACAGCTCCAAGAGAATCAGCATCTTATCCTAATGGTGTTCCTAAAAGCACCCCGGGCCACACGCTGATCTTCTTCTAAATAAAAATAGGCAGATTTGAGAACGAAGCTTTGGACCAGACCTTGGTTTGGTCCTATGACAACATGAAGACGTATGCTTTCTTTACTAAGGTCTGAAGAAATACTCAGGGTTTGCTTCCCCTAAGAGTATGGATTGATGACCCAATGTATGTGTTTGAATAAGTACACGTGTTTCAATAATCCATAGAAAACTGCTTTATATTTTTACTTAATAACCCTAAACTACTTCAGTGTATTTAAAAAGCACTATATTAGGTGAACAGAAACAAAAGAGGGCAGTTTGTATGAGTGACCTACGGCGCTGAGGAAGGGCAGTTCGTACGAGTGACCTACAGCACTGAGGAAGGGCAGTTTGTATGAGTGACCTACAGCACTGAGGAAGGGGGGCCATTTGTTTCATGTATGACACAGAAACCCTACCACTGTAAAAACCTTAACGAATATGCAGCAGCTATGTAACTGGAGGAGTCATGGGGATTCTTGGAGACATGATGAAACGTGAATTGCCTTTTATTTTCTTTCTCTCTCCTGGGTCTTATATAAGGAGAAAGCACGTCATGAGGTAAAGGTCTCTGGGAAATCACTGACGTAGCTAAGTGAAGGAGAGACTGAAAAAGAAGCTGTACATCAGACTCAACATGAAGGAGGGAAGGAAGCAGGAGACTTAGGTCATGAACTTTGAGTGAAATCAGAGCCTGGTCATGGACAAAGGAAGGAATAGAGTTTCAAAACCAAATCACATAGAAGAGAGTAGAAAGACAGCTGGCAGAAAGTCCAGAAGCTTTTGTGGCCAATTCGGTTCCAGATATCCAGGAAAGCTTCAGGATGAGACGGTTGGTCAGGCCTAGGAAAGAGCAACTGTGGACAGAGCACGGAAGACAAATTAAGCAAGGAAGGGCCTAACTGTACTTAAAGATCTGAATTTCTTTAAATTCTCAACTGTGTTTGCAATACAGTACATATTCTTAAGATAAACCTAAATGTGTAATTATCTCTATATTTTCATGTGTGGGAGAGAGGCTCTCTGAGTGAAGACATCCAGTGTTCCTAGAAGGCAAAAGATTGAATGGCAAAATGAGGTTGGCAAAAGGTGGTAGTGTGTGGACGAGATTAAGCTTTACCAGCACTAGGAGGAAGAGAGGAGCGTGTGGGTGTGAAAGGGGATAACGTGAGGCTGGGTGGGATCTCTGTGTTTCACCTGAATGCAGTTCCTTCACCAGGGATGACATGGTGTTGGTGATAGAGTCAGCAGCCACCAGCAGGTCATTGCGGAGGTTTCTCCTCGTACCTGAGGAGAGGCAGAGCAGATGGCAATGCCAGGGTGGGTGGGTTTGCAGAGGAGACAGCTGAGTAAAAGCCTCAGTTCTGCCAGGCCCCTGGACACAGCTGCTGAATACCTAAGAGAGATGGGGCCATGGCCGCTCTACCTGCTTCTAGGCCATCAGGAGCATGAGGTACCCAAGTCCCCTATTCTCCCTCTCTCTGTCTTCTCTACCTGAAGAGCGGGATTCTGTCATTTCCGTGCTTCTTAGCCACCGTACAATAAGAAAAGTTGGGCTCCATAACAAGCACCACGCCAAGGTATTTCTCAGCCTTAGGCAGGACTGTATGCTGTAATACCACCACCTCCCACCTCCTTGTCTCCAGGCCCAGCAAGACTTTGTTCTTAACTACTTTCCACTCAACTACTTAATATTGCTGGTCACCAGCATCTCAGGTGACTGTAGCAATGCCATGTTTAATGTGCCTTCAGCAAGGTCCTATTTAGAGTACCACTTTTCTTTCTTTTGCTTGCTCCAAAGGCCTTCTAGGCCAGGCACATGACATTGAGAATTATCCCACCCAATTCCTCTGGAGGAGGCAAAGCCAACAGGACACAGCATTTTCCACCATCTGGAAAAAAGAGCACAGGACCCCAGGAGGCCTGTTTTTCACACACATACGTAGCCTGCAGACCTTTCATTTAAGACCAGCCCATCTAATGAGAAGGGGCCAGCACTTGGCTTATTTACACCGTATATGAAAATCTAATCATTTAAACCTAAGAGCACAAAAGAAAAGAAGCTGGAAAGATCTCTCCAGGAATCTCGTCCATGTTTCCAAATCCCTTCAGCTCCCCATTATACTCTGTTGCAGAAACTCACCTTGTGCAAAAGCCTCTTGCACGTCTCCCCCAACCCCGCTCAGGGAGTCCTGGGGGCAGTGGGTGGGGGTGGAGCCAGCGGATGTGGAGCGGACAGGCATGGGCATTGGGCGGCTGCCTCCATGAGTGGGCGATGTGTGTGGTGATCCTGTGGCCTGAGCCTGGGAGAATCAAAGAGATAAAACATGTTATCTCAAGGTGTCTTCCCTCTTTGAAGGAGGGGAAGTCCTTTTTCTCAGTTAATTTGGGCTAGCCAACAGAGCTTCTCAGGGGTACCCAGCACTGCATGGTCACATCTGAAAGGAAAGAACCAGGCTGTCTCCAGGACTGGAGAGAGAGAAGAAAAGGAAAACAGGGGGAGGGGGAGAGGAAAAAGGAAGGGGAAAGAAGGAACAGAGGAGGACAGAATACCAAAAGAATAGACTAAAAATGGGAGCGTAAGGAAAAAACAGCACAGAGAAGGGAAGGGTTTTCAGGTAGACAGACTGAGCAGAGCAGCTAGGCTGTGGGTCTAAGAGAACTTGGCGGGGGCGGGGGGGTCACCCAGTTAGGAAATAATACACATGCATCTTTCATTTGTGTTTGCAATACTCATGTACAGTATCTCCTGTGATCCTCATAATAACCTAAGAGTAAAAAGTGCATATATTTTAATATTCGCTTTGTTGAAGAAAAATAAGGATGCAAAGAGTATGAGCTTTGTGTCAAGTTGCACAGCTTGTCATGGGAGACCTTGGAATAACAGCTTCGTACTTCAAAGGCAGTGTGGCTCAGTACTCTGCACTACTGCTGCTGCCATACCCCACAGAATATGCTCCTGAGTATTGAGTATGCACGTCAGGATCTCAGCTGCAGGCTGCTTCTCAGGAGCCTGGCTTGTCAGGCTTGCCTCAGTGCACCTGTCACACACACATGATGAGGACTTCCATGTTGAGGATGGACACGTGTTAAGTTGAAACTAAACTTTTCTTGGGAAGGCCCCATACAGCTTAAGAGGAAGCTTGGAGCAATAGGACAAAATAATAAAAAAAGAAAACTCCAGTCAAAGAGAGCGCCTGTTCTCACTGAGATCCGTGCTTTGCTGCCCTTCAAAGTAATAACAGGGCTTCAAACCAGTTCTTCCCAGGTCAGGAAGCGAAACTGGAACAGACCTGAATTTTTTAAAGTTAGGGTGAACCAGAGTGATAACCAGAATGGGAAAAATTACAGGTTGAAGCCCTGCTAGAAACCTAATCTCCCTCTTAGAAAACAAGGCTAGCATATGTGCTGCATAGCAACCAAATCTCTTGCCCCTCAGATTTTGAGCGGAGTTGAAAACAGTGGTGCCCTGGTCAAAGATGGTGGCTGACTGTGCTGCTATGAATGTGTACTGCTCCCCATAGTCCTGCCAATAATTCAATCTCATGCATCAGGCTCCTGAAAGGGCTCACTATGCCTCTTCCCAGTCTCCCATTCCAGGGCTTGGACCCATAATTTTTCCCACTCCAGTTATTGTACCAGATTATCTAAATTGTAAAAACTTGGGTCTGTTCTGGTTTCGTTTTGTTGGCCCTGAATGAACCGGTTTGAAGCCCTGATTAGAAATGGACTGTGGCACATACATTGGGGTTTTCTGTGGGAGTAAAGTGGGGAAAATACAAGCCAAAGCGTAAGAATGAGTTCAAATGAAGATAAGTAACTTTCTGGGGACACAGCTCTGAAAGGCCTGTGCAAAGAGAATCTGCCCCGAAAGGGCTGTATGCACAGGTCTCACCTGGTCATTAAGAGCATCCCCAGTGCTTCAACCAGAATATGAGCTGAACTAAAGAGAAACGGCCTGGCCTTTAGAGCAGTGGCTTGACTTTGAATCTTATGTATGTTTTTTTTTAACTTGAGAAATGTAAAAAATAAAACTAAAAAAGCATAACTTAATAAACTTCCTTAGACTGATAACTGTTAACATCTATCAAATTTATTTTAACCTAAAAATATTGTTATTTGGAAATGGATAGTGGTGATTATTATACAGCATGGTGAATGTAATATCACTGAATTGTACATGTAAAAATGTTTGAAATGGCAAATCTTTCGCCACAATTAAAAAAAAAATGTATGTATAGCTGAGAAACCTGACCCCTTTGAGAACCAATTCTTCCCAATTTCATCTCTTCCTCTTACCTGTCAAAGGCAACCATTGTCAAAGATTTTGGTGTAGAACTATTTACATATGTGCACATATGTACCTATGAATAATATGACATTTCATAATTTTAAATTCTGCAAATACAGTATCATATCACTTTACAATTTGCTTTTTATCACTTAGCATAGTTTCTGAAATGCTTCCATGATACAAATAAATAAGAACTTGAATCCTTATCTCACACCATATACACAAATTAACTTTAAGTGGATCATACTAAAATGTAAAACTTCTCAAATAAAATAGGAGAAAATCTTTGTGATCTTGTGCAAAGAATTCTTAGATACGACACCAAAAACATGATGCAAAAAACAAAAAAATGAACTGGCATTCACCAAAATTAAAAACTTCTGCTCTTCAAAAGGTAACATTAAACACTATATGCAAAAATTAACTCAAAATGGATCAAAGACCTAAATGTATAATTATTAGAGGTATAACTATTAAACTCTTAGAAGAAAAACCCAGTGCCGTCAAGTCAATTCCGACTCATAAACATAGGTGTAATTCTTCATGATCTTGAATTAGACAATGGTTTTTTAGATATGATATAAAAAAGAAAAAGCTACAAAAGAAATAGATAAATTGTGATTCAAAGAATATCATCAAGAAAGTAAAAAGAAAACCTACAGAATGGCGGAAAATTTTTGTACATCATGAATCAGACTGCTGCTGTTGTTGCACTGAGTCGGCTCCTACTCATAGCGACCTTACGTACAACGGAACGAAACACTGTCTGGTCCTGCGCCATCCTCACAATCGCTGATATGTCTGAACTCACTGTAATAGCCACAGTGCCAATCTATCTCATTGAGGGTCTTCCTCTTTTTTGTTGACCCTCTACTTTACCAAGCATGACGTCCTTCTCCAGCAATTGGTCCCTTCTGATGACGTGTCCAAAGTAAGCAAGACGAAGTCTCATCATCCTCACTTGTAAGGAGCTGTACTTCTTCCAAAACTGATTTGTTTATTCTTCTGGCAGTTGATGGTGTATTCAATATTCTTCACCAACACTACAATTTGAATGTGTTAATTCTTCTTCAATCTTCCTTTTTTATTGTCCAGCTTTCTCATGTGTATGAGATGACTGAAAATACCATGGCTTGGGTCAGATGCACCTTAGTTATCAAAACTGACATCTTTGCTTTTTAAGATTTTAAAGAGGTCTTTTGTCATAGATTTGCCTAAAACAATACGCAGTTTGATTTCCTGACTACTGGTTCCACAGGCGTTGATTGTTGATCTAAGTAGAATAAAATCTTTGCTAACTTCAGTTTCTTCACTGTTTATCATGATGTTGTTTATTGGTCTAGTTGTGAGGATTTTCATTTTCTTCACATTTGGGTGTAATCCGTGCCGAAGGCTACTGTTTTTTTACCTTCACCTATAAGTGCTTCAAGTCATCTTCATTTTCAGCAAGCAAGGTTGTATCATTTGCATATTGCAGGGTGTTAGTCTTCCTCCAATCCTGATACTGTGTTCTTCATATAGTCCAGTTTCTTGAATTATTTGCTCAACATATAAAGAAGTAGGATAAAAGGATACAACCCTGCCGTACAATTTTTCCAATTTTAAACCACATGTATCTGACAAGAGACTTGTATCTGGAATACAGAAAGAAGACTTATAACTTAATAATAAAAAGACAAATAACCCACTTAAAAAATGGGCAAAAGATCCATAGACTTTTTTCCAAAGAAGATATACAAATGGCAAATAAGCACATGAAAAGATGCTCAGCATCATTACCTATCAGGGAAATGCAAACCAAAACCACAGTAAAATACCATTTCACACCTACTATGATGGTTAAAATAAAAAAGACAGATAACAGTGTGTGCAAGTATGTAGAGAATCTGGAATGCTCATACACTGCTGGTGGAAATGTCAACAGTGTAGCTGCTTTGGAAAACAGTCTGGCAGCTCCTCAAAAGGAACTCTTTAAACAGAGTTACTATATGACCTAGAAATTCCACTCCTAGATACCACATAACCAAGAGAAGTGAAAACATTATGTCTGCACAAAAACTTGTACATGGATAAATATAATGTGGTATATCCATACAACAGAATATTCTTCGGCAATAAAAAGAAATGAAGCACTGGTACATGCTATAACATGAATGAACTTTGAAAACATTATGCTAAGTGAAAGAAGACACAAAAAGCCACATATTATATGGCTCCATTTATATGAAATGTCCAAAATAAGCAAATCTATAGAGACAGAGAATAGATTAATGATTGCCTAGGCCTGGGAGGGGGGTTGGTGAGCAGTGAGTGCTAGTGGGTATTGGGTTTCTTTCTGGGGTGATGAAAATGTTCTAAAATTGATTGTGGTGGTGGTTGCACAACTCTATGAATATATTAAAAACCACTGAATTATATGTTTTAAATGGGTGAGTTGTATTTCAATAAAGCTGTTACTAAAAAAACACACCACTAAGAAAATAAAAAGATGAGTCAGAGACTGGGAGAAAATATTTGCAAATTATATCTTACAAAGAATTTGTGTCCAGAAAGTATAAAGAACTCTTATGCCTAAATAATAAAACAACCCTATTTAAAAAAAAAAAAAAATTTGAATAGGTATTTCACCAAAGAAGATATGCAAATAGGTTAATAACTACCTGAAAAAATTCTCAACATCAGTAGTTACTATAGAGAAATGGAAATTAAAAACACAATGAGATACCGCTTCACACCCACTGAAATAAAATAGCTATAATCAAAAATACTGACAAAGACGTGGAAAAACTGAAACCCTTTTATGTTTGCTGATGGCTGTAAAATGGCACAACTACTTTGAAAAACAGTTCGGCAGTTTCTTAAAACACTGAACATAAAATTACCATAAAAATTTCACTCCTGAGTATCTACCTAAGAGAAATGAAAACATAAGTCTACCTGAAACTTCTACATAATGTTCATAGCAATATTTTAATAGCCAAAAAGTAGAAATAATCCAAAAGTCCATCAACTGATGAATGGATCAACAAAATGAGGTATACACATGCAACGGAATATTATTCAGCCATCAAAAGGAATGACCTGATGAATGCTACAATACAGATAAACGTCAAAAACATCACGCTAAGTGGAAAGATGGCAGACACAAGACTACATATTATATGATTCCTTCTATATTAAATTTCCAGGAAAGAGAGGGAAAGGGGAGACAGAAAGTTACCTGGGACTAAGGAAGGAGTGGAGGTTGACTGCAAATGGGTATGTGGGAACTTTTTTGGGCGATGGAAATGTAGAACTAAAATGTGGTGATGGCTGTACAACTCCACACACTAAAAATCCTTGAATTGTACACTGAAAACCAGTGACTTTTTTTTTTAATAATTTTTATTGTACTTTAAGTGAAAGTTTACAAATCAAGTCAGTCTCTCATATATAAATTTATATACACCTTACCAAAACACACACAAAAAAACTACATACTCCCAATTACTCTCCCCCTAATGAGACAGTCCACTTCCTCCTTCTGGTCTCTATTTTCATGACCATTTTGCCAGCTTCTAATCCCTTCTACCCTCCCATCTCCCCTCCAGACAGGAGATGCAACATAGTCTCAAGTGTCCACCCGATACAAGTAGCTCACTCCTCATCAGCATCTCTCTCCAACCCATTGTCCGGTCCCTTCCATGTCTGACGAGTTGGCTTTGGGAATGGTTCCTGTCCTGGGCCTACAGAAGGTTTGGGGACCATGACCACTGGGGTCCTTCTAGTCTCAGTCAGACCATTAAGTCTGGTCTTTTTATGAGAATTTGGGGTCTGGATCCCACTGTTCCCCTGCTCCCTCAGGGGTTCTCTGTTGTGTTCCCTGCCAGGGCAGTCATAGGTTGTGGCCAGGCACCATCTAATTCTTCAGGTCTCAGGATGATGTAGCCTCTAGTTCATGGAAGCCCTTTCTGTCTCTTGGGCTCGTAATTACCTTGTGTCCTTGGTATTCTTCATTCTCCTTTGATCCAGGTGGGTTGAGACAGAACTAGTGACTTTTATGGTATGCAAGTTACATCTATATAAAGTGATTTAAAAATGCTATAATGAACATTTAAATTCTAGAATGTCACCTTGTGCGTATGTATAAGGGTTTCTCCATGATATAAACCTAGAAATGGAACAGCTTATGGAACCTCTTAAATTGTTTCTTTTGTAATGTTTCAGTAATATATGTTCATTAAAAAAAAAAAAAATCAAACAGTGTCAATGTATACAATGTATACAACTAGATGGCAATGGGTTTTTTTTTTTTTTTTTAGGGTATATATCTTTTCTTCCCAGCTAGTTTATTCTCATGAATCCTGTTGTGGCTAGATAACATTATCACATATTAACCATTGTATTTTTGGGATCTACCCCACTTTTACCCTGTAATCACTATCACCCTCTGCTTTTGGGCCATATTTATGGGGGAGGGGCAAATAATAAGGCATAAAATTAATAACTTTTAAAATTTAAAAATGTTCCTTCAGGTGTAAGATAAAGAGATTTAGAAAGTGCACACAAGCATCCAGGCCAAGACTCTGAGCTCCAATTCAGATGTGATAAGGAAGCTGGGGGAGCGAGGTGAGAGAATCTACAATGTAGGCAAGAAAGTCCCCACACAGTGGCTGGACTCAGAGGAAGAAAAGCTCAACAAACCAGCAGCTTGAGATACCGGAGACCACAGAAATGGTGGGTAGTGGCAAAGCCCTGGGCCTTCCCTGGGCCTCTGAGGACTAAGGAGTGCAGAATAAAGGTGATTACATGGGTGGCTTGGGCACCCAGCAGCCAATGAGAAGCAGTCAACGGTTTTCCCATGGGATGACGGGTACAGAGGTAACTGTGAGAGGTGGTAAGCCTAAAGTGGTCTCTTAGTCTGGGAAAGGTCTATAGCTTTGGCGGGATTACATGCGGACCTTGGCAGCTGGGGCCTGTGAATTCAGATGCCTCAATGAAGGAGTGGGGAGAGCTGCCTGAGAACCAGGCCTGCCTATAACCAAAGGTCTTGATGGGACAACCACCTGATGTCCAGGCCTCAGCACAAACTGAGGTGGAGATGTAGATGCTCCTTCCCCACTGACACCACAGTCCCACAGTAGAAGTCCCCAGAGCTAGCACCAGTCTCAGAGAGCAGGACAAGGAATAAGAATCTCTGAAGTGAGTGGCTTCAGAGTTTGCCTGGAAATGCGTAGACTAAGGGTTTAGCTCAGACACAGTGGGAACTTGAGGTGAAAAATTAAGTCTAGTTAAAGAAAAAAAATATTTTTGCCTCTCTGAAATTCAAGCTCACTTCACTGAATGGCAGTTATTTCTTGTCCCATCAGAGGGCCAATCCAGCATTAAGTTCATAGTAAGTACTTGATAAATCTCCCTCGGTGTGACTGGGCCACACTGCTGCTTGAGAAATAAATGTTGGAGCTGCAAGATTCAAGATGAGCAAACAGGCTGCTTTTTAAGAACATGAAACTAAATCTTTGCAAATATTTTCATATGAAAATGATGATGGGAGGTGAGACAAGAGGGGTAGACAGCCACATGTGGCTAAAACTCCAAGATCAGGTCCACCATTAGCTTGAAAACAATCAGACCCTCTTCCTGGGATCACTGCCCAGCACATGCCTCTCTGAGGAAGATGAAAACCAGACTCCAGAAATCATCTGTTCCCAGCAGAGGAAGGAGAAAATCAAGACTCCTGGGAAGACACTGTTTCGCCCCTGAATTTCACAGTCCAGCCAGCCCTCTGCTTTAGGATTATACTGGGTGGAAACAAGGCTGGAACAGAGCTGTCAGGGGGGCCCTATGTGAATTCTGGTTCCTACAGAGCAATACCAGTACATGGCATACTGGGGTAGGTCGGTCAATTTCAAAGGTCCTGGGAGAGAAACAAGTTATAGGCAACCCAATATGAACATACTTTAGTCAGGTCAGAGGCTGAGGGTATACTGGATAATCTGTCCCTGTCAGGGATTACAAATTTGAAAAGAGGCTTTGATTCTGTAGGAAGGTGCTGTGCAGTTGGGAGAGAGACAGATGCCAGCCGTATCTAGAATCGGAATCTTTGATGTGGTGAAAAAATGCAAAATTTTTCACTACAGATGATCTGGTAAGCAAGGTAAGCATTGTGCTTACTTTGCCTATTGAATAATTCCCTTCTGCAATCCCCTTCCCCTGAATGTAGGCTGGTCCTGATGACGTGCTGCTAATGAATCAGATAAACGGGATGTCACTTCCGAGATTAGTTTAGGCTATGAAAGACTGTGACTTCGGTCTTGTTTGCACACCCTCTTAGTTATCCGGTGCTGCTATAACAGAAATTCCACAAGTGGATGGCTTATATAAACAGAAACTTATTTTCTCACAGTTTAGGGGGCTAGAAGTCTGAATTCAGGGTGCCGGCTCTAGGAGAAGGCTTTCTCTCTCTGTCAGCTCTGGAGGAAGGTCCTTGTCTCTTTTGAGTTTCTGCTCCTTGGAGATCTCCATGTGGCTTGGCATCTATCTTCCCCATCTCTGCTCTGCTCACTTGTTTAATCTCTTTTAAATCTTAAAAGACATTGACTCAAGATATACCCTAAAGTAATTCAGCCTCATTAACACAGAAAGTCAACCCACTCCCAAATGGGATTATAACTACAGGCACAGAGGTTAGGATTTACAACACGTATCTTTTGGGGGACACAATTCAATCCATAATATTCCACCCTTTCGTCCCCTAAAATGCATGTCCTTGCCACACGCAAAACACATTCACCCCATCATATCACCCCAAAAGTCTTATATCAACTCCAAGTTCAAAATCTCATCTTCTGAATCATCTAAATCAAATACGGGTGAGACTTTAAGTGTATTCCATTTGGGGGCAAAATTCCTCTTCATCTGTAAACCTGTACAATCTAGAACACAAGTTATCTGTTTCCAAAGCACAATGACGGAACAGGCACAAGGAAGACATTTCCTCACAAATGGGAGAAACTGGAAGGAAAGAAGGGATAACAGGCACTAAGCAAGTCCAAAATGCAGCAAATTACATAAGCTCTTAAGGCTTGAAAATAATCCTCTCTTCTCTGAGACCATCTGGGCAATGGCCCTACCCTCCAGACTCTGGATGTTGGCCATGACCTATGGATTCTGGGTAGAGGCCCCTGGCCCTAGGCTTCAGCTCCACCTCCCGGGGGCGGCAACTCTGCTCCCTTGGCTTTGCGTGGCCCTTATTCTCTTAGTTCATCTGAATGACAGCCCCACCTCCTTTTGCCCTTCAGGAACAGTAGCTCTACCCCCTCATCTTTGGGCAGTGGTCACATGGCCCTGGCATACCTCAATGGCAGCCCCACACTCTGGAACCGTGTTTGGGAAGAGCTGACTCTTTGAAACCTAGGAGGCTGCGGCCCCACCCTTTGAGATCCAAAAGGCCCTGCTTCCCATGTGCCTTCCAGCAGTTCTGCTGATCTGCAAGCTGCTCCAGGGATGGTTCTTTTCTTTTCATGGAGGACAACAGATGTGGCTCCTTTGGCCTGTTGCCTGCCTGTAGAACTCCAAGAGGCAGACAGCATTCTTTCCTTTCTTTCTTTGTCCCCTTCAGTCTAAGATGATGGTTTTTCTGCTATGGTAGTTGGTTATATCCATCAGTCACAGGCTTAATCTCTTTAGCAAAAGATTGTGTAGCCACATCCTTGGTGAACATTCTAGGATATGCACCCTTAGTCTGTACAACAGAATTTTCCAAATCTCTAAGTTCTGTTTTCATTTTGCACACTTCATTTTTAAGGCCATTCCTTTCCTCTTCCATTTTACTATAAATGGCAGGGAGAAACCATGCGCCCCCTTTAAGATCTTGCTTAGAAATCCCCTCAGCCAGATATCCAAGTACATCACTTACAAGTTCTACCTTCTATCAAACATTTGAACATAACTCAGGTAAGTTCTTTGCCACCGCATAAAAAAATCACTCTTGCTTCACTGTCCCATCATGTGTTCATCATTTTCTTTTAAAGCCTCACCAGAACCACATTTAACATCCACATTTCTAGCAACATTCTGTTGCTGCCACCATATATATTCTCTGAGATGATAGAGGCTTTCTCTATGGCCCTCCTTACTTCCTTCCGAGCTCTCACCTGAATTGCCTTTGATGTCCATAATTCTACCAACAGTCTTTTCAAGGCAATCTAGGCTTTTATTATTAAAAAATTAGGCACCGTAAAAACTCTTCCAGCCTCTACCCATTACCCAATTCTAAAACTACTTCCACACTGTAGGTATGTGTTAGAGCAGCACCCCACTCTCAGTACTAATCTCTGTCTTAGTTATCTAGAGCCGCTGTAACAGAAATACAAGTAGATGGCGTATATAAACAGAAACTTATTTTCTCACCATTTACAAGGCTAGAAGTCTGAAATCAAAGCACTAGCTCAAGGGGAAGGTTTTCTGTCTCTGTTAGCTCTGAAGGAAGGTCCTTGTCTCTTCTGAGTTTCTGCTCCTGGGCGATCTTTGTGTGTCTTGGAACCTATCTTCCCCATCTCTGCCCTGCTCACTTGTTTAATCTCTTTTAAATCTCAAAAGACATTGACTCAGGATACACCCAACACTAATTCTGCCTCATTAACACGACAAAGACAACCCCTTCCCAAATGGGATTATAACCACAGGCACACAGGTTAGGATTTATAACACATATATTTGGGGGACGTAATTCAATCCACAACACCCTCTTTCACTCTTTTCTGCTTGCTTGCTCTGATGAAGCCAGTGGCCATCTTGTGAGTGGCCCAGTGAGGAGGACTCATGGCAAGGAACTGAGAGTGGCCTCCTGCCAACAGCTGGCACTGAACTGAGCTCCTCAGTCCAACAGTGCACAGGGAACTGAGTCCTGCCACCACCCATGTGACTGAGCTTGGGAACAGCCTTCCCCAGTCAAGCCTTGAGATGACTGCAATTGTGGATGACACTTTGATTGCAGCCTTGTAAGAGTCTAAGCTGGAAAACCCAGCACTTCGATTCTCCACCCACAGAAGCTGTGAGGTAATAAATATTTGTTCTTTTAAGTCTCTAAACTTTGGGGTAATTTGCTATGCAGCAATAGGTAATTCATATACTACGGCTGATGTTTCTCTTTACACGTTATTAGATCAATCCCAAGTGCAGTGTATTTGATAAACAATGAAAATGTGGAGGGTGGTTGGGATATGAGAGACCAGGCCCAGAGGGCCTCATTGACAGGCCAAAGGTAAGACCCTAGGAAAGAGGCCATGGATGAGAAGAGAGGCAGGGATATAATCAAGAAAAAATATCCCTGGAGGCGGGGCCAAGATGGCACAGTGGCCAGATGCTTCTGGTGAACCCTCTTACAACACAGACCCAAAAAAACAAGTGAAACAATTACATTTCATCAAAGGCAAAGTTAGAAAATGGACTGAGCCGCAGGGGGAGGGAAAGAAGTGGAGAGGAGATGCTGGACCTGAATCGCTCGGATCCCTCAGACACCATTCCTGGGAGCGGCTGCAGTAGGCTGGTGGTAGCATTTGGCCGCAGTTTCCTCAGGGAGAAGCAGCGAGCCACACAGCCTACTCACACCTCCAGAACCAGAGAAGTACTTGGCAAAAGCTAAGTACTTCTGTATATTTTACTGTACCCCCAACCCCCAAGCCAGCTTCAGTGGCTGTTGATTTCCCTGGGCCTGAGATAGGTCCTGTAGTGTGCCCTGAGCCATTCTCCTGGCCTTGGAGAATGAATAAATTCATAACTGGGGAACAGATAATCTGCCAGCTCCACTAACCTTAGGAGCTTAGGAAAGAAGTGGCTCCTGTCCAGGCATAAACAGTCCACTGATTTTGAATATGTTTCCCCACTGCATGGACCTGTGTGGGCCTATTTCAGGAGAACAGGCCCTTGTTGGCAGGCTGCAACTGTTTCAGCTGTGTGGTGAAGAGATGGGTGTTTGATGTTTGACATTGCTATGCCTGTTAAACAGGGTTCTCACCTACCCACATCAGTGGTCACCCAGCTACCCATGACAGGGGTCAAAAGATAACTGGTACCTCCCAGTCCTTATAACCAAAAGCGTTGGGTGCCCAAGGTCCATCTGTAGAACCCACCCACCTGTGCGCTCTAGGGAACAGGGATGCGCTTTCCTCACAGACACTCAGGGGACGGTTGTCAGCCCCCTGCCTTGTTCAGAGTGTGACCCCCTGCTGCAAGAGATACTGGTACCTAAACCAACCACCCCTGCCTTTCTAAGACTGTAGGACACAGCCTGTACCACACACTTGATGACCAACTACCTGGACACCTGAGCTGAATCCATACAAGAAAAATGAATGAACTCCTAGGCTCATATACCTGATAACAGCTCTAGTCATCTGGAGATAGGATGCTAGAGTTTCAAAGTGAACATAATCAAGGTAGCTCACTCAAGCAACCTATTTGGACATAGCAAAACAAAACAAAGCAAGAAACTAGGATATAGTAAGCAAACATAAAATACACTGATACAATAACTTACAGATGGGTCGGAGACAACAGTCAATATCAAATCACAAAAAGAAGCAGACCATGATCACTTCAGCAAGTTCTCAAAACAAAGAATCAAGGGATCTTCTGGATGAAGGTGCGTTCCTGGAATTACCAGATGCAGAATACAAAAGATTAGTATACACAACTCATCAAGACATCAGGAATGAGATCAGGAAATATGCAGAACAAGCCAAGGAACACACAAATAAAGCAGCTGAAGAAATTAAAAGGGTTATTCAAGAACATAATGAAAAATTTAATAAGCTGCAAGAATCCATAGAGAGACAGCAATCAGAAACTCAGAAGATTAATAGACAACTCAATAGAAAGTCAGAGGAGCAGAAATGAGCAAGTGGAAGGCAAAATTGGTGAGACTGAAGATAAAGCACTTGGCACCAATATATTTGAAGAAAAATCAGATAAAAGAATTAAAAAAAAAAAAGATGAAATCCTAAGCATCATGTGGGACTCTATCAAGAGAAATAACCTACAAGTGATTGGAGTACCAGAACAGGGAGGGATGACAGAAAATAGAGAGAATTGTTGAAGATTTGTTGGCAGAAAAACTTCCCTGATATCATGAAAGATGAGAAGCTATCTATTCAAGATGCTCATTGAACTCCACATAAGGCAGATCTTAAAAGAAAGTCACCAAGACATAATCAAACTTGCCAAAACCGAATATAAAGAGAGAATTTTTAGAGCAGCTAGGGAAAAACGAAAAGTCACCTACAAAGGAGAGTCAATAAAAATAAGCTCAGACTACTCGGCAGAAACCATGCAGGTAAGAAGGCAGTGGGATGACTTATATAAAGCATTAAAGGAAAAAAAACTGCCAGCCAAGAATCATATATCCAGCAAAACTGTCTCTCAAATATGAAGGTGAAATTAGGACATTTCCAGATAAACAGAATTTTAGGGAAGTCGTAAAAACCAAACCAAAACTACAAGAGATACTAAAGGATGTTCTCTGGTTAGAAAATCAATAATATCAGATATCAACCCAAAACTAGAACACCGGACAGAGCAATCAGATGTCAGCCCAGATAGGGAAATCACGAAAATAAATCAAGATTAAAAAAATGCTCAAAACAGGGAAAGAGCGATGTTATTATGTAAAAGAAGACAACATTAAAACAATAAAGAGGGACTAATATAGTTATACAAATTTTTGTATGAGAGACTGACTTGATCTGTAAACTTTCACTTAAAGCACAATAAAAATTAATTAAAAAAAAAGAAATGTAGTCATAGATCTTTCATACAGAGAGGAAGACAAGGGGATATAAAGAAATAAAATTTAGGTTTAAACTTAGTAAAATCGGGGTAAATATTAAGGAAACTACAAACGAAATTAACAAACCTACTCATCAAAATAAAATACAAGAAAAAAATAGAGACTCATTAGAAAGAAAATCAACTACAACGAATAAGAGGAAAAGACAATATATAAACTACTCAACACAAAAAATTAAGTGGGAAAAAGAAACTGTTGACAACACACACAAAAAGACATTAAAATCACAGGACTAAATTCATAAAAAGAAAAAAAATTTCTTATCCATAATTACCTGGAATGTAAATGGACTAAATGCATCAATAAAGAGACAGAGAGTGGCAGAATAGATAAAAAACACCATCTGTCTATATGCTGCCTATAAGAGACACACCTTAGACTTAGAGACACAAACAAACTAAAACTCAAAGGATGTGAAAAAATATACCAAGCCACACAATCAAAAAAGAGCAGGAGTGGCAATATTAATTTCTGACAAAATAGACAAAGTTAAATCGACCACAAAGGAGAAGGAAGGACACTATATAATGATTAAAGGGACAACATACCAGGAGGATATAACCATATTAAATGTTTATGCACCCAATGACAGGGCTGCAAGATACATGAAACAAACTCTATCAGCATTGAAAAGTGAGATAGACGGCGCCACAATTATAGTAGGAGACTTCAACACACCACTTTTGGTGAAGGACAGGACATCCAGAAGGAAGCTCAATAAAGACACGGAAGATCTTAATGCCACCATCAACCAACTTGACCTCATAGACATACACAGAACACTCCACCCAACAGCAGCCAAGTATACTTTCTTTCCTAGTGCACACAGGACATTCTCTAGAATAGTCCACATATTAGGTCATAAATCAAGCCTTAGCAGACCAAAACACTGAAATATTACAAAGCATCTTCGACCATAAGGCCATAAAAGTAGAAATCAATAACAGAAAAAGCAGGGAAAAGACATCAAACACTTGGAAACTGAACAATAGCCTGCTCAAAAATGACTGGGTTATACAAGACATCAAGGATGGAATAAAGAAATTCACAGAATCCAATGGGAATGAAAACATTTCCTATCAGAGCCTCTGGGATACAGCGAAAGCAGTGCTCAGAAGTCAATTTTTATCAAGAAATGCACACATACAAAAAGACAAAAGGGCCAAAATCAAAGAATTTCCCTACAACTTGAACAAACAGAGAGCAACAAAAGAAACCCTCAAGCACCAGAAGAAAGCAAGTAATAAAAATTAGAGCAGAATTAAATGAAATAGAAAACAGAAAAACAATTGAGAATTAACAAGTCCAAAATCTGGTTCTTTGAAAAAATTAACAAAATTGGCCAAACTGACAAAAGAAAAACAGGAGAGCAAGCAAATAACCCAAATAAGAAATGAGATGGGCAATATTACAACAGACGCAGCTAAAATTAAAAGAATCGTATCAGATTACTAGGAAAAACTGTACTCTAACGAATTTGAAAACCTAGAAGAAATGGATGAATTTCGAGAAACACACTACCTACCTAAACTAACACAGAGGTAGAACAACTAAATAAACCCATAACAAAAGAAAAGATTGAAAAGGTAATCAAAAAACTTCCAAGAGAAAAAGCCCTGACCTGGATGGCTTCACTGCAGAATTCTACCAAACTTTCAGAGAAGAGTTAATACCACTACTACCAAAGGTATTTCAGAGCATAGAAAAGGATGCAATACTCCCAAACTCATTCTATGAAGCCAGCATATCCCTGATACCAAAATCAGGTAAGGACACCGCAAAAAAAAAAAAAAAAACAGACCTATATTCCTCATGAACTTAGATATAAAAAATCCTCAACAAAATTCTAGCCAATAGAATTCAACAACATTTCAAAAAAATAATTCACCGTGACCAAGTGGGATTCATACCAGGTATGCAGGGATGGTTCAACATTAGAAAAACAATTAATGTAATCCATCATATAAATAAAACAAGAGACAAGAAACCACATGATCTTATCAAATGATCCAAAAAAGGCATTTGACAAAGTTCAACACCCATTCGAGATAAAAACTCTCAGCAAAACAGGAATAGAAGGAAAATTCCTCAACATAATAAAGAGCATTTATACAAAGCCAACAGCCAACATCATCCTAAATGGAGAGAGTCTGAAAGCATTCCCCTTGAGACTGGGAACCAGACAAGGATGCCCTTTATCACCACTCTTATCTACATTGTGCTGGAGGTCCTAGCCAGAGCAATTAGGCTAGATAAAGAAATAAAGACATCCAGATTGGCAAGGAAGAAGTAGAAGTATCTCTATTGCAGATGACATGATACTATACACAGAAAACCCTAAAGAATCCTCCAGAAAACTACTGAAACTAATGGAAGAGTTCAGCAGAGTATCGGGATACAAAATAAACACACAAAAATCAGTTGGATTCCTCTACACCAACAAAGAAAACATTGAAGAGGAAATCACCAAATTAATACCATTTACAGTAGCCCCCAAGAAGATAAAATACTTAGGAATAAATCTTACCAGAGACGTAAAAGACCTATAGAAAGAAAACTACAAGATACTACTCCAATAAACCAAAAGAGACCTACATAAGTGGAAAAACAGACCTTGCTCATGGACAGGAAGACTTAGCATTGTAAAAATGTCTATTCTACCAAAAGCCATCTACAGATACAATGCAATTTTTTAATGAGATGGAGAAACAAGTCACCGACTTCATATGGAAGGGAAAGAAGCCCCAGATAAGTAAAGCATTACTGAAAAAGAAGAACAAAGTGGGAGGCCTCACTCTACCTGATTTTAGACGCTATTATACTGCCACAGTAGTCAAAATAGCCTGGTACTGGTACAAAAACAGATACATAGACCAGTGGAACAGAATTGAGAATCCAGACAGAAATCCAATCCACATATGAACAGCTGATATTTGACAAAGGCCCAAAGTCAGTTAAATGGGGAAAAGGCAGTCTCTCTAACAAATGGTGCTGGCATAACTGGATATCCATTTGCAAAAAAATGAAACATGACCCCTACCTCACACCATGCACAAAAACTAACTCAAAATGGATCAAAGACCTAAATATAAAATCTAAAACGATAAAGATCGTGGAAGAAAAAATAGGGACAATGCTAGGAGCCCTAATACAAGGCATAGACAGTATACAAAACATTACTAACAATGTAGAAAAGAAGCTAGATAACTGGGAGCTCCTAAAAATCAAACACCTATGCTCATCCAAAGACTTCACTAAAAGAGTAAAAAAATTACCTATGGACTAGGAAAAAGTTTTTAGCTATGACATTTCTGATCAGTATCTGATCTCTAAAATCTACATGATACTGCAAAAACTTGCTATAAAAAGACGAATAACCCAATTAAAAAATGGGCAAAGGATATGAACAGGCACTTTACTGAAGAAGACGTTCAGGCAGTTAACAGATACATGAGGAAATGCTCACGATCATTAGCCATTAGATAGCACACTCTTTCCCTCTACTCTCTATTTTTGTGTCCGTTCGGGCAGCTTCTGACCCCCTCTGTCCTTTCATCTCTTCCCTAGACAGGAGCTACCCACATAGTCTCATGTGTCTACTTGAGCCAAGAAGCTCACTCCTCACCAGTATCATTTTCTATGTCATAGTCCAGTCCAGTTCCTGTCTGAAGAGTTGGCTTTAGGAATGGTTCCTTTATTGGGCTAACGGAAGGTCTGGGGACCATGACCACCAGGGTCCTTCTAGTCTCAGTCAGACCATTAATTCTGGTCTTTTTATGAGAATTTGGGGTTTGCATTCCACTGTTCTCCTGCTTCCTCAGGGGTTCTCTGTTTTGTTCCCTGTCAGGGCAGTCATTGGTTGTAGCCGGGCACCATCTAGTTCTTCTGGTCTCAGGCTGATGTAGTATCTGGTTTCTGTGTCCCTTTCTGTCTCTTGGGCTCATAATTACCTTGTGTCTTTGGTGTTCTTTATTCTCCATTGCTCCAGGTAGGTTGAGACCAACTGACGCATCTTAAATGGCCGCTTGCTAGTGTTTAAGACCCCAGATGCCACTCTCCAAAGTGGGATGCAGAACGTTTTCTTAATAGATTTTATTATGCCAATTGACTTAGATGTCCCCTGAAACCATGGTCCTCAAAAGCCAGCCCCTGCTACGTTGGCCTTCGATGCGTTCAGTTTATACAGGAAACTTCTTTGCTTTCGGTTTAGTTCAGTTGTGCTGACCTCCCCTGCACTGCTCGAATGGACACAAAAATACAGAGTGGAGGGAATGAGTGTGCTGTCTCATCAGAGGAAGAGATAGCAAGGTATATATAAGTTTTTGCATGAGAGACTGACTTGGTTTTTAAAGCACAAGTGAAAAAAAGAAAAAATATTCCTAAATCTAGAATGTGCCTAGGGCCCTGAGTACATTAACCCATCCTGACGTTCAACCTCTTTACTTCGCCAGCAAAGGACCTACAGGCATTTCTCTGGTGTGATTTCAACAGCTCAGAAGAAGAAGGGAAGTCAGTTGTAGGCTCTGACATGTAGTCTTAGCTCTTCTCACCACCCCTCTGAGTGAACATTTAAAGAGGCAGTGTGGTTGGATGGGGAGGACATGGAATCAGAAGTCAGGGGATCCAAGTACTTACTTGGCTTGTGCAGCACGTGCATCTTACATTTTCTAGGGCTCAGTTTTCTCATTTGTAAACTGATGGAATTCAACTAGATGACCCCTGAGGGGTTTTTCAGATGTGAAATTGTGTGATCCTATGATCTTTTTTTTTTTTTTATGATCTTAGCTAAGTTACTTCATCTCAGAAATGCTAGGTAATGATGGCTTTGTTTCAGTTATGACCACTCTTTAGTGAAGGATGTGCCTCTGAGCATTCTCAGCTATCTGAGGGTTACCACATGGCATGTTCTACTTCTAACATACCTTTCTCATAAGCATCTCTGATGCCAGAGATGCTGCCCACTTTGGTGTTATGCAAATGAAGCCCACTGAGGAGGTACAGGGAGGAGGCTATTATGCAGAGGATGGAACTGTCTCAAGAAAGACAGATTGTGAAATAAGGTCCTTCTGATTAAAGAATTACAGACTGGAATGTACACAGCACGTACTGTACAAGACAGTGCTTGCAGAGCACAGCAACACTCCTGGCATGCCGATGGTATCAACGTCTATGAACCTAGGGAGGGTTTGTTCATCCCCTGCCCACTTCATAGGCCTGGGCCAGAAGGACACACTGAAAATCAAGCTAGAGCGCTGCGATCTGCCACTGCACCCTATCTCAAAAGCACAGGTGGGTTTTACGCTCAGAGAGCACACTCTCCCCATGGATACTCTACTCAGTGCAAAACAATCTAGAGCAAGGGGCATTATGTAGGAGGCTGGGAGGGGGCATCATGTCTGGGACCTGGAGATTATGGGGGCCCTGAGAACCAAAGAAAAATCTGGAAATATGGAGGAACTAGTCAGGTGACTCCAAGGCGATGGGGATAAGGTGCACAATGGGAGTATAACACAGTCTTATGCCTCTAGGTTTCAGCTGCCAGCTGAGGGGCAACTAGCCTGGGGAAGCAATAGAAACTTTGCAACATGTTCCTCAGCGCTTTAAGATTTCTTGATACAACAACAGTGGAATCTTGTTGTAATACAACCTATAACAGAGGCTTGAATACAGCACAGGCCATTTGTGAGTCTGAATGCCTTGTAACTCAGGTTAAAGAGGTCTCTTGTGGTTGGAAACACAGAGCTAGGAAAACATTACATTCTGGGAAGCTCTCTCTTCTGCTGGCTCTTCACGTTTTTTAAGTCAGTAAGTACTCTAAAAACCCGAGAAAGCTATATATCATTTTCTAATAAAAGTGCCCAGAAATTATGCTTATCATTTCAGAAGGTTCATGACCCAGGAAAATAGCCTCTGTTTTAGTCCAACATTTATTTTACACTTGAGAAGACTGAGGCCTAGAGAGGTCACAGGGTCACAAACAAATCAGCAGAAAGGCTAAGACTGTTACCTGGGTCTTCTAATTACCTCGAACCACTGGGAGAAACCCAAGCCCATTGGGATCACTGCACAAAGTTCTAGGAGAAGCAGGTTGGGATCACAACACAGTGATTCTGGGGCCTGAAGGAACGTAGATAGGTCAAGACCTCTCACTACTGAAGCTAATCATGACTTTCTATAGGACAGCCAACAGAGAGTGCCAGTGAAGGTGGCCTGAGGACACTGTGCTCCTTCCCCAAGCCTTGCATCTGAGTAATTACAGGGATGGGGACTTACATGCTGGGGCCGAGAGAACCAGCCAGAAGGCCCGCTGCACAGGAAGAAAGGCACCATCTTCAGTAGGAAAATGACTCTGTCTGTGCTGTTCTTGGCCATGTTTAGGTATTCCCAGCATGGCGCTTGGCACATAGTAAACCCTACCCATTGCTGTCGAGTCGATTCCGACTCATAGCGACCCCATAGGACACAGTAGGGCTCCATAAATATGATTTCCTTCTCCTGTTTTTCCTCGTTGAACAGGTATGACCGTTTTATCTCCTGGGTACATATTACAGTCAGGTAATCAAGACCAGAGAGGCTTGTGGTGAAAAGCCTGATTTTGAGGGTTAATATCCTCTATGGAGCATTAATAACTGCATTGCCGTCCGCACATACACACCCAACCAAAACCCTGAGTTAAGCTGTTGTGATGGCAACAGGATGAAAGACACTTCAGTCTCCATTTCTCTCTGACTCATGGACACCTGCCAGGTAGCAGATGGCCTGTGTGGACAATTACCTTCATTTTGATGCAGTGTATTTAATTTAAACAAACTGGTCTCTTTGCCGCCGATTTTCAGAGGCCCTCTCAGAACAACAGAAAAAAAAGCAACACCAGGAGAAAGGAGCTGCAAGTCTGAAACTTAGGCAACAGTGAATGTGTAGAGAAGTGGGATGTATAAAGGATGCACTTTGTACATTTTTTTTCCTTCAAGAAAAGGTAAAACAAAACAAAGCAAAAAACCCCCCACACACTATTTTCAGCTGGGGCTGACAGTGACTCTGCTAGGAAAATGCAGCTGCCTAGAAAATGTGGAAGCAAAAACAGAGAGAAAGAGAGAGAGAGAGAGGACAGGGCTGTCTGATGCTGCATTGTCTGCCATGTTGCAAGACTGGAAAATACTCTCCTAACATGACAAGAGTTAAGACTGCTGGGAGTTAGGACCGGGGATGGTAATGAGGAAACAGTGCACAAAGGGGTGGAGATGAGAAAGACAAGCAATGACAGGGAGCAGAGCAGCAGGCAGCGGTTCCCTCTGGGGTGAAGCAGACACAGGTAAGAGAATAAGCCTGGAGATGCTCTTATCTTAGCAAAGGTGCCCACCTGCAATCTTAGAAGTGTAGCATTTTTAAAGATAAACTTGGTTTCCAAATACCCAACGGAGGGGCTGAAGAGCCTATGACATCTTTCTTCTCTTGCCACTGTTAATACACATTTATTGCGTGTGTCTGTTGGTGGAATGAGGCCACCAAAAAGTCTGATATGAGGTCCCTCCACAGAGGGCTGACACCTGTTTGCTCCCACATCACTTCAGAAAACTCAGCACTCACACGTAACCTGTCACTCACTGTGGTGGCTTGTGGAGCGAACGGTTGTGGACAGGAAACAGCTATGCTAGAACTGCTGGATGTTTTGTGATCACAGTGTTGGCAACATGTGAAAGGTTATGGTTCTCAATCTTCAGGATTCTGTCCCTAGTCAAGTAAAACTAAATTATATTCAAGACAAAGCTTACCACAAGGCTTAAGGGGGAGGGGTGGGGGCAGGCAAGGTGTCTAGTTATCTTTCTTAGCGGAAGGAGGAAGGCATATTAAATTCCTGGGACAAAGAACAACCTATTAAAACTCATCGTAAACCCACAGATCAAAAGAAAGTTGAAATTTAAACTTTATATTAGATAGAGAAGCTCATAAATTCCAAGACTAGAATTACCCTCTTTCTGTTTGTTTCTCCTAGTTTGTCCAGCTCTGTTTGAAAATGGTATCCCATGAGTCTTCACTGAAGGATTTCCAGTTCTTAGCAAAATGATCAGGGACCTCACTAAGGGAAAAATCCCTATAAAGGGAATACCAAACACTCGGGCTACATATTAGAAAAAAAAAAACTAGGATAGGTGTCAGGAGGGTGTGGTCCTTATTCAGATAGCTACATCAGTCACTGGCAGGTAGCAGGAACCTATCAGTGATGCTTCAAAATTCCAAGTCAGTAAGTCAAATTTAAGCGTGGTACAGTGGTTAAGAGTTTGGTTGCGAACCAAAAGTTTGGCAGTTCGAATCCAACAGCCACTCCTTGGAAACCCTATGAAACAGCTCTACTGTGTCGTATAGGGTCACTATGAGTTGGAATTGACTCGAGGGCTACCGGTTAGAGTAAGCAAAACTGTGTGGTAAGGTATGGCACCCTTATTCAACAATGTTCCACTCCTTGTTGAGTCCCTGTTAAATATAATGAGGTATTAGAGTCCAGACTTGGCAGTGAAATGGACCTAGTTTAGGCTCCAGCTCTGCCATTTATTAGTCGTGTGATCTTGAGTAACTTACTTAACCTCTCTGCACCTCGGATTCTTCATATGTAAAATAGGGATAATAAAATCTACCTCGCAGGTTGGTGAGGGTGAACATAAAATGCTTCATGCACCTGGTTCAACAGGTTAGCTGTTATTACTCTACTTTGTAAGGTGCTGGGGCGACACACGGATGAGGCAATATCTCCACTCTTGGCAGGCTTACAGTCTCCTGAGGGTATGTAACTAGTATGTAAAAGAGAATAAAGTAGGTGCCATAGCAGAGGTACAAAGTAGCAGAAGCAAGAAAGTGAGAGAGTTTCACTCTGACTTTAATGGGCAGGGTAAGGGTTCATAGAAGAGGTGTGTAATTTCTAGCGAGAAGGCTTGGGAAAGACAATCCAGGTGCGAAAAAGCACCTGGGCATGAGGGAGGAGGCTGCATTCTGGGGGATAAGAAGTGACATGGTGCGGCTAGTGCATAGGGAGCATGGAAGATACGTGGTAGGAAAAGAGTAGTGTGAACTACAATCAGCCAGGGCCTTCAATGGTCACTGAGTTTATTAACCAGGCCACAGATCAGCTAACCTGTTGGCCAAATCCAGTCTGCTACCTGATTTTTTACGGTCTATGAGCTAACAATGGTTTTTACATTTTTAAAATGGTTATTTAAGTACCTACATAATAACAACAAAAAAAATATATCTTCAATTTTTGCTTCTTGGCCCACAAAACCTAAAGTGTTTACTACCTGACCCTTTAGGAAAACGTTTGCTGAGCCCTGCTATAGGCAAGGACAGGAGGAAGCTAGTGAAGGTTTCTGTGGGGGAGGAGTACTGTGGTTGGTCTGACCTGCTCTGAGGAATCTTCCTCTGGGGCGATGCGAAAGAGGGGACTGAACCAAGAGACTGCAGACACAGGCCCATAGGGAAGCTTTTGCAACAGACCAAAAACCAAAAACCAAACCCACTGCTTTGACGAGTCGATTCCGACTCATAGTAACTCTATAGGACAGAGCAGAGCTGCCCCAGAGAGTTTCCAAGGAGCGGCTGGTGGATTTGAACAGCTGACCTTTTGGTTAGCAGCCACAGTACTTAGCCACTGTGCCACCAGAGTTTCTTCCAACAGGCCAGGTGACATGGAGGTGGAATGAAGAATGGTGACAGGAATAGAAAGCAGAAGAGAGACACATGCAACCTTCTAGAGAAAGAATTGACTGAACTTTGGCAACTGAGATAGAAGTGCAAAAGAAGGCTCTAAGATCTTTAATGTGAGTAGAGGAAGTGCTGGCAATAACATTCACAGAAACAGGAAATACGAGCAGAGGAGTGATTTGTGGGGGTAGCAGACTGGACATGTGGCATCTGAAGCTTGTGGTATACCTGGGATGAAATCTTTTACCATCTATCCCATATGCAAACCTCAGAATGAGGGATTCTGAGAATGCCTTGGGAGCTAAGACTGGTATCATGGAGAAAGGTTCTCTGGGTTCAGGACAGTGTTTCTTAACTGGACAATTTTACCTGCCAGGGAATCTGGAGGTCAGAGATACCACTGGAACTTAATGGGCAGAGGTCAAGGATGCATAGGTCAATCCCACACAAAAAAGAACTATTTGGCCAAAACGTCAATACTGGTGAGGCTGAGAAACCCTGGCTCAGGGTGACTCAGGCATGAGATTCTACAGAGGATCACCTGCTCAGGGCTTCTCTTCACGGTGGAGCTACTGGGGAAATAAGGGCAGGCCACCAATAGCCTCATGTTAGGTTAGAATCTCCCTATCTTGCATGGAACATCAGAACCAGCCTGAGGTTGAGCTAGAGACTGTTCAGTACCATGATTTGAGGAAATGCCTACAGATGCTCTCAAAATGAAGGGTCTTGGGTACAATCCTATGCCAAGAAAAGATGATGGGGTGATGCCTAGCAGAGATACTGAATGACAGTGCTAGGGAATTCTGTTCTATTGGAGGCATGGCCAAGAACCACAGAGATAAGCCAAATGAGAGGGGTATTGTGGAAGCAGCTAATATCGCTGTTTTCTTTTGTCTAGAAGAGGGGAAGGTAGGAGGTTGGCATGAAAAAGGTCTCGGGGAAGGAGTTGGTTATTGAAAAAAGGCCCAGGCAATGAATTGAGGGCCACAGGATTTCAAAGTCACTTGATGGGATTTCTGTAGACTCTTCTTTGGTTTATAGCCTTTCCTCAATACCAACTGGTGTCTATGACGAAACGATCAAAGAACCGTGGAGTTGGAAGTTTATAGATGAGGAAACTGAAGTTCTTAAAGGTTATGTTACATGTTAGATGGAAAAAAAAGATTTTTCCAACAAGGCTCTATTAATCAGAAGAGCAATCCACTAAAAGTATAATTCAGTAAGGCAGATTTAAGTCCTTCCTTCAGTGAGATGAGATTATTTAACAGGAAAGAAGGGAGAGGAGAGGAGGTTGGACAAAACAAAATCCGTATTTCAGAGCTGTCTACACTCTACTATTCTACTGAAATTATTCTTTCCAAGGTTGCTGGTACCTTCCTTATTATCAAATCCAACGGCTTCCTCGTCTTGTTAACTTTCTCCTTCTTGAAACTTTCTGTTCTGCCATGAGAACCACAGTTCTATTCCTGCTATATCCTCTCACTGCCTCTTCTTTCTTCTTTTTCTCTAATGGATTTTCCCTAAGGCTCAGGTTCATGGCTTCAACCCTAATTCTATGTTGTGCACTTCCAAGTCTACATTGTTAGCCCTGTTTTCCTGTTGAAATTCTAGTTGCATTTCCTCAAACATCTAGTAGGCCTTTTTGTTTGACGACCTGGCTGTCCTGTGTAACTCGGTATGTCCAAAATTAGATGAAAGTTCCCTCCTAGTCCAGATCATCTCCCTATTTTCACTTTTTCAGTCAGTGGTGCCCACCATTTCCCCAGGTTCTCAGATGCAAAACCTAGATGTCAAATTTTACTCATTCTTTCTCTTGATGGTTTGCTGAGATTCAGACTATAGCATTCTAGGGAGTGACAGTGTTCTAGGAACTCAGTATTCTTCCAGTAGAAAAATTTCTCCAGTTTGCTGTGCAGAGAATTTCCCTGGAAATGATGGAGGATGATCTTCACATGCTGTATGCATTCTGGCCAGCAAGAGGAAAAGACAGAAATGTAGTACAGAAGGAAAATTACGAAGTAGGTGTAGAAATCTCTCAGCTTGTCACTGATAGGAATGATGAAAAATGTTGGGGTGCTGCATAGTCCCAAAAACTAATTTTCCCTTTTATCTTCAGACCGTAAATTCCTCGTAGGACTCCAAGGAGTTCTGGGGGAGTGAAATACAAACACCTATTTTTAATATTGTGGTGACCTTTCCTTTTTGGAAAAAATCAAATAAAAAATAAAACAAAACTACAGTCCAGGTGAAAAGACTGATGAATGAAGGTGCTCTGTGAACTTTCACCGGGACACGTATGAGCAGCTGGCACTGACAGATTGTCTGTGTATATATAATAGGACCAGGAGCCAGGCCTGAAGGTTGTGGGTAGCCATGTAGTACACCACACTGATCACTGTTTACCAAAACACATCTGTGTCATCTGTCCACTTAGGAGGGCAGCAGTGGTAGCTAAGGCTCAGACACCACTCACCTGCCTTGCGTTTCTATGTTTAGAGCATAATTCCAACCATGAAATAACTTTCATACTATTCGAGGGTGGGATTTTTGCAGAATTTATCTTTTTATCCTCTAAAAGGCCAAGTTCATTGCCTTGGATATATGTAGTAAAACACTGATGAATAAATAAATGAAAGACAATCTTTTGCTTTTAGGCAAGAAGTAGACTCAGGCTTCTGTTCAGAGTATGCTGGGACCAAGAATATAGGGACCCGAGATCCCAGAAGATTTTAGAGGTGCATGGATATGAATCACTTCCCAATGAGACTGTGTCCAAAAATTAAGCAAACCAGGAAGGGAATGACCCATGAGGGAGATGCTCAAATTAGGGGATTAATCAACAATCTCTTTAATGGACAGAAAGGAGGTTTCTACTTTATTTGTTGTTATATAGGCTTTTTTTTTTTTTGGTGAGAAATGCTTTCTCTTAAACTTACAAAATCAGTATTCATGAGGTTTGCTAGAGCCCTCATGAGTCAATGATGGCTAGCTAAATATTGAGTGCCCTTCCTCTGAGGCATACGTGGTAGAACTGTGGTCAGAGGTGGGGGCTTCTGGGAGTCAGCCCAAACCAAGCTTTCTCTGGTATAGTTGTAGTGCATTATTTGTCTGGGTCCTGGGAATCAGAAAGGGCCTGGGGCAAGATCCCACTTGATATCCCAACTGACTGAAGTAAAAAGAGAGGTCCCAAGTTTGGCTATGTTCTCTTACTGGTGGAATGCCCAAGACACCTCCACTTGCATCAACTTCAGAGTGCCAGCTCCATAACTCTTCAGACCATCACCCACTATTAATCCAGATCAAGGACACTCCTGTGGGAGTCTCCTAGCTTTATATATCACTGTCCAAAGGTACAGACTTTAAGCCTAATGGTGATCTAATAGGAGGGATCAGAAAAGTGTTCAAGGAAACAGATCATCCATGAATACTGAACTTCTTGCCTTGGATAGCCCCCTTATTTGGTGTTAAGGATCCAGCAGTAAAATTTTATGGTATACTGAGCCGATGGACAAAGATTTTCCTTTGTTCCTGAGATGTTCCTAGAATGAATCTGTGCATCTGAAATCCCTCCAGACTAGGATTGGGATATTGTTTGGGATATTGTATGAAGCAGCCCATAGCTAAAGTGCACCAAGAGTCATAAATACTATTGCTAGCAGAGACCTGTTACTAGCCTAGGGTACATCTGTATGTAACATGCCAGTGAATCCTATGATCACATTTCTGGCTGCAGGCATTGGGTTTCCATTGAATAATGCTTAAAATATCTTCAAACGATATATATATAACTTACAGATATCCTGCATTTTAAAGGTTATCTGTATTAGAGAGGATAATTTTATTTGCTATAATCAGCATCTGCTCATTAGACAGAAATAATATTAAAGCTAATAATTATTGATACTAATATATTAGTCTGGTGTTCCTATTCTTCTGGCAACACTGAAATTAATTTTTTTCATTCCTTATTTATCAAGGGCATTTCTGGGTAATAATTTAGTCTCCTGAATGGATCTACTATCTACTGTACAGAAATTAGAGCAAAATTTCTGCTATAGGTACTTGAGCCAGTTATGTCCCTTAAAAATAATTACATTTATTAATTCATACTGTCTATAAGTCAGTGGAAAGCCTGGTGGTGTAGTGGTTAAGTTTTATGGCTGCCAACCAAAAGGTTGGCAGTTCGAATCCACCAGGCACTTCCTGGAAACTCTATGGGGCAGTTCTACTCTGTCCTATACGGTTGCTATGAGTTGGAAATCGACTCGACGGCAGTGGGTTTGGGTTATAAGTCAGTATCTTATAAATCTGGTTAATACTTGTTTTCATTCAACAAATATTTATTGAGCATCTACTTTGTGGGAGGCACTAAGCTAAAGGCTGGGGATACAGCAGTGAACAAGGCAGACGAGGCTCTTTAAATACACTCTGATGATTATCATGGGCCCGGTTAACCCTAACTCAACTGATAAAACTAAATTCCTGAGCCTGTACTGCAGGGTTAAACCACAGGGTTAACCGTCACTCAGTGGAGCCTTCTCTGAAACAGCCAGGCAGTTCTGCCCTTAATTATAGCCCTCAGATCTGAGAAAAGAGAAGGGCAGGTGGGAGGGAAAGAGAGAGGTAAGACAGAAGAACTCTCATTTGAGCTACTAATGCCACTGAAAGCGCTGGAAAAGCGGCTGACGCTGAAGGCAGAACCAAAGCACCGAAGCTTTTAAAGCCAGTCATTACCCATTTCCCTCACGTTCCCCATAGGCCAGACTAATCCCTAAGCGGGGAAAGGAGTAAGAAGGTGGACTATATGAAACGGTTCTTTGTAATGGATTTACAGAGCCTGTTTTGGGAGGCATGTCTGGTAAATTCTTCATTCTAAAAGCTTTTACAATTGTTTTATTACCCATTTAGGGTAATAAATTTTGAAAGGGAAGAAATTAAAGTATACCAGCTAAAACTTGGGAGGAAGCAAGGGTTACAAGCTTAACTGTGTGTTAAATACTCATATCTTTTTGCCTCTTACTGAGTAATGATACGGATTAAAGTAGAAGCCGTAAGTTCTAAAAGCTTTAGAATTTTCAGCTGTACCTGTTAAAGATGGTGCTGAACCATGTAAAGTCATTTAATCCACATCTGAGCCTCAGAGCTGAGCCTTAGGTGGGCCCAGTGTAAACCTGTGAAGTGGACAGAAGAATTTTCTACCTAAATCAACAGAGAAGCATCTCTTACCTCATACCATGGTGAGGAGGGCTGAGGAAAAAGCAACTTGTACCAATTCATGCTATGGGTGGTCCAGGACTTTGGCCCTGGAGAATTCACAAGATCTAACATAGGTGGTTCAGCAGGGGCAGACTGAAGAGTCTGGGTCTAGCTTCTCATTTTGCCAACCTTAAGGGCATGATGATCTCACATGGAATCAAAGGTCTCTGAAATGAATGTGTTGTTATTTAATCCCCTGTCTGCTCAACGCTCACTTTACGTTGACCTGAGAAATAGCAGAAGACTAGTGGCAGATTTCTGGTTCTTGGATTACATGGTAATTCATAAAACTTTAACAAATGAAAGGTCTACTTGCAGCTCTGCTTTTATCATTAGGATAAACACCTACAATGTCTGCCCTCTACTGTAAAAGAGTTCTCAGGTAAGTGCAGGGTGGTCCCTACTATGTGCTTCACTCTGAGCTGGCACATTCAGAGAGGCATCAGGAGATGCTACCACACACACACAAAACCAAACCAAACCAGTTTCCGTTGAGCAGATTCTGGCTCTCAGCAACTCCATGTGTGTCAGAGTAGAACTATGCTTGATAGGGTTTTCAAGGCTGTGACCTTTTGGAAGCAGATTGTCAGGCCTGTCTTCCAAGGTGCCTTTGGGTGGACGCAAACCACCAACCTTTCAGTTAGTAGTCCAGTGCTTAACTATTTGCGCTACCCAGGGACTCCTTCAGGAGATGCTGGTCTAGGCTGATCGTTGCAAGTAAGTTCCCAGCATGTGGTTTTAACGTAAAGTGCATGTTTGGGGTATAGAGGAATGAAGAGGGGAATACAAGTGGTTAGCAACAAGTGAAGCGATGCCCTTGATCAGCAGAAGAAGTACATTAAATAGCAAGAGAATGAGACTATAAGGGAAATGAGTGGGAGATGGGAAAAAGAAAGGTAGATGTTCTCTTTCCTTTTCCTCCAACATAATCTCACTCTTCCTCCTACTTGTGGTAGGCACTGCCAGCATCTGCTTCTCTGTTCCTTCAAAGCAAACTGGAGGACTGGACATCCCTGCTCCTTGAAGTTAGTGTTTTGGCCAATGACATGGGGTGTGTTGCTTCCTGGTGGAAGTGTTTAATGGCAGGGCTGGACTCTCCACCCTGTTCTTCAGCTTTGCCCATCTGAATTACCTATTGATGCTGACGTGCCATAGGATCGAAGCAACAGACTTTGTGCGAATGAGGGGAAAAAACCCAAACCAATCAAAACAAAACAAAACTTCTGCTACATTGAAACCACTGAGATTTCTAGGTTGTTAGCCTATCCTAATACCATACTCTACCTTCTTTTCCCTCTTTCTTCTGACAATCTGTCTCTTCTTTACCCCCTTCTTGTCTCTTCCTCTTACTACCTATCTCTTTCTTTTTCCCCTTTATTTTCATTCCATTGCTCACCTAACTGGAAATGATAAGAAGTATAATTTTTATATTCCGTATTCTTAATCTAATCCTTTAGGAGCCCTAGTGGCACATGGTTAAGGGCTTGGATGCTAATCGAAAGGTTGGCTATTGAAACCCCCCCTCTGCTCCTTGGGAGAAAGACGTGGCAGTCTGCTTCCGTAAAGATTGTTGTTGTTGTTGCATGCCGTGGAGTTGATTCTGACTCATAATGACCCTATAGGACAGAGCAGAACTACCCCATAGTGTTTCCAAGGCTGTAATCTTTCTACTCCGTCCTACAGGGTTGCTCCGACTTGGAATCGAATCAATAGCATGGGCTGGGTTATTCTCAATCTAAAATATGGATAAATTCTTTTTAATGGGTAAATTTTTTCTTAAATTAAACACTTTATATTTCTCTCTTAAAAATCAGCTTTCACTTATGTAAAAAAAGCTACGCTTTGAAAACCTTACTGTGTTATATAAACATATGGTGTTACTGTTGTGTACAGGCCTTCATTTGATTTTCTTGTGTGGTTTAGTGGCCATCAGGAAAAGTGAAAACAAACATAAACCATCCCTGAACACCATACAACGGCCACGCAGCTCAGAAAAACCAGAGCTCTCTCTGGAGCAGGCTCTGAACAGGAAGTCAGCTACAGCATAATTAGTCACTGGGTTTTCATTAGTAACCTTGTTAAAGAAGACCAGCCGAGCTGGAGCATCCAGAAGACTATTCGAGACTACAGGACATTTGAAGTTACCAAAAGAACAACTCATTTTCATGCACACATTCATGACATACTGTTGAGACTTGAGGTCACCCCCACCACCCCGCAAAGTTGTTTCAGGCAATGAAAGTCACTTTAGACACAAAGGAGCAGAGAACGAAGGAACAGGAAAATGCAATTGTAATCATGCAGAGCAAAACACAACAGATGTGTGCTTAAAAAATCAACAAGCTCTGATTTCAAATAAAAACATGGTCTACCAGGTAAACATGGCTTGCACTTTTAAGCCATTTCACAACGCCCACGGAGAGAAGTGCTGAGGGTTTTACACATAACCAAGTCTACAGAGATGATCTGGTGCAGGGAGGAGAGGAAAAATATATCACAGTTACATGAGCAAAAGATGACATGCAAAGGGAGAATGAGCCAATCAGAGAATTCTGAAGGTCACTTACTGCCTGCTTTTGCTCTTCCTCCTAGAGGTGTTGAAGATAACAAAACAAAACAAAACAAAAGGCAAAGGGAGAAAGGAGAGAAATTAATGCCCATAATCACAAACATTTGTCAGAAATGATAGAAGAATTGGGAAAACCAGGCCATGCCCAGTGGTTCAGAGATCAAAGGCCCCACCATCATAAGAGCAAGAGGAGGACAAAGCAAACGGTAGGCATCCGCCCATCCAATTAAGTGTTAACTTCTGGAGTTGGAAGGAACCTTAGAAACTATCTAGTCCAACTTCCTCATTTATAGATAAAAGAGGCCTAACCAAAAACCAAACCAAACCCACTGCCGTTGAGTCAATTCTGACTCATAGTGACCGTATAAGACAGAGTAAAACTACCCCATAGAGTTTCCAAGGAGTGCCTGGTGGATTCGAACTGGTGACCTTATGGTTAGAATGCATAGCTCTACGCCACCAGGGTTTCTAAAACAGGCCTCCAAAAAAAACCAAACCCAGTGCCGTCGAGTCGATTCCGACTCATAGCGACCCTATAGGACAGAGGAGAACTGTCCATTAGAGTTTCCAAGGAGCGCCTGGTGGATTTGAACTGCCGACCCTTTGGTTAGCAGTGGTAGCACTTAACCACTACGCCACCAGGGTTTCCAAAACAGGTCTAGAGAGCCTGAATTGACCAAGAATGTATAACCTTTCAAGGTAAACTGAAAGAAGCAGCTCAATTGTGATTCAAAATCCCAATAATCATTCTTCAGGTATGCCTCTCTAGGCCAGGGGTCTCAGAGTGTGAGACACAGACCAGCAGCATAAATATCAATTGGAAACTTGTCAGAGATGTAAATTTTTGGGTCCCACCCCAGACTCTAGGGGTTGGGCCCACACTCTGTGTTTAACAAGCCTCCCAGGTGATTCTGACGCAGACTAGTTTGAGAACCACTGCTCTCAGAACTTCTGAACCTGCAATTCTATTGATCAGTCTTCCCTGACTTAGTTGCCTCCCCCTACTATACGTGTTGGAACTGCATCACCCTCCACTTGATTTCAGGATGCTTTGCTGTTTTTTTTCAAGGACGCACATGCATGTCCACTTTCCCTGATAAACTGGAAACTGCTCCAGGGCCCTGAGAGATCTTAAAAAAAATTCTCCACCTCAGTTTTTCATTAATTCGCCACAGCTTTATTTAGTACTTCTTACGTATAAGGCACTGGAACCATAAAGATAAATGAGATGTGTCTCTGCTTTCTAGAATCTTAACCTGGGCACTTGCTGACCATCAGCTGACTGGCCAAATCAACGTACCGCCAGGGCATGGGAGAAAGAAGCACCAGGATGATGAGATGAACATTCTGGAGCTACTCTGTCTTTTAATGGGTCTCTCTGCTTCCTCTTTCTGTGCCTCATCATGGGTAACTGTGGTCAGGGTGCCTCAGCTCTTTGCCCCAAATACACAGATCTAAAAACGGTTGCAACGGCCCTACTTAAATTGCACCCATCCGCTCAGGCAATCTTTACTGCTCATGTGTCTAGGAAGTCTCAGGGATAGATAAGTGCTTCTACTTTCACACAGTCTGCTGATCTGGGTGCAATGATGAGAACGACTGCAGCAAAGCAAAGGAATTACAAAAGGGAGAGGGTGAGTAAAAACTTGGAGAAAATGATTTTTATTTCTGAAAGGGAGAGTCCCGGGTGAGAAATTAAATAGGCACCAAGAACTCTCTTGAGCAGACTCCAGCTCAGAGCAGGAAGATGCTCTTCGCAATCAAAACCAGCTGCTAGATACCTGATCACAGGAGCCCAGGCAGAGGGCCCTGGGCATTAGCCAGAGTCGAATCAGAACGGGTTAGAGTACTGTGCTGGGACGGATCTCCCGTCTCAGCTAACTTCCCTGTGGGGCACTGTTCTTCCACTCACAGGCAAGGCCAACAGCCACAGGAGAGTTAGTAACAATCAAAACATGTGTTCTTATTGCTGGCTCTCAGTGTTGAAATGGAGATGAAATGGTGGGGGAGGAATGCAGCAATTCTGACAGGCTGAAATAGCATCTGAGGGCAAAAGACCGGTATATAATTTCTTAGGACTGTTTCTAAGGCACCTTCCCATTTTCGCTGTTCATCCCAGGTTTGGTATTGGAGATAGGATTGTTTTGGTTCACAAAGCAGGGGAGTTTCAGAAAGCAGTATTTCATGTCTGCACAATTGGTGACTCTGCTATATGTTGTCTGTCCAAAGCCATGAAATCATGATAATCTGTAGTGGACATGCGTGTCAGGCTAGGATGGGGATGGTGGACAGAACACCATTAGAGCATTAGAGGCCTCTTGTGTGCACTGGGAATTGGGAGAGGAAGGTGTTCTATAATTGGGATGGTGCTGTATGATTTAAACTCACAAAAGTTATTCATATAAAGCCTTTAAGGCTATGTCAATACAATAAACAGATCATATATAAGGTCTTGGAACCTCTGTGTTATCAGTTAGTCAGTTGGGGTCAATAAACATGGACTGATGACAAGGTACAGGCACAACTTGATTTAAAGGGGGTAATAATACCTTAATTATAACTTGCAAATCTAGAACTGCCTATGCTGCCTAAAAACATGTGAAACTCTTCCACATGGAAGGAGTTTGGTTAGGTGGCTAAAGTAATGGCATAGACACTGTGATCTTAAAAACGTACATTCTAACTAGGCAAACCTTTGCAAATGAGGTTAAAATTCAAATCTGCAGAATTCATCTGGTAAATGTATTTCAAAAGCAATACTGCAAAAATGGGAAATGAGGTAGAAAAATATTGGGAACGTGAATTAGAAACTGAAACACCAAAACCAATACATGACCATATCTAGATGAAATACGTCTGAGGCAGCGGTTATTTAGAGACTCACTGATGAGGAGAAAAATGTGAGGGGAAGATGCAGAAACACAGGTGCCTCAGTGTCAGTCTGCATTAAAAAACAAACCAAAACAGTAGGAAGGTCCTTGATACTCCTTGATGACAAGGATCGAGTCTTATTCACTATTATATGCCAAATACATAAACATGACACTTAGAAGCTCAATATTTTTTGTTAAATAAACATATGGTAATTTTATCCTGCTGTGTCCTTAAGACTTCTGCTGAATGAATTAATAAACAATGTGACACTTCATAAGCATGTGTCTTTAAATTATTGTTGTTTTCAGATAAATAAAGTACACGATATTTTACTGAAACAGCTGAATGAAAGAACTCCTTGTGAGATGGAAATTTACTGCATGATGCATTTTAATTTATGAATATCCCAGACCATGTGGTTTGATTGTCCATTTGACTAACTGCTTACAGCTGTTTTATGAGAGCATTAAATGCTAGCAGACCGAACAAACATCAATGAAAGTAGGACCGTCCTTTGAAATTAAAATTAGAATTCTAAAGAGTACTTTTTATTATGGGTTGGCACTTTTTTTAATAGTAGGAAAACATCTCTGAAACTTTAATAGAAGTCAATGGTTCAGCATGTAACTTAGCACACAACTTTCTAGGAATGCACATTAATACAAGTGAAGATTGTGTTGTGCTCCTTTTAGGACGCTAGGCACTGATGGCACGAGATTTTCAACTGTGAATTCTATCTAATGAATAAAACGACAACATTCCTGGGTTTGGTGTTTGCAAATTTTTCCTCCCAGTCTTGAATGGCCTCAGCCTGTCAGATGGATAAATGACAAGGCATTTAAGAACCTGGCAGGGGAGCCTTCAAAATAGCACTGCTGCAGGGTCCTCTTATTTTCCTGAAATTATAACTATAGGGAAACAGCTGGAAATATCAAGGAACTCAGGGGTTGGGGTCAGAGTTCCAGGCATTAGCTCATCTGCTTAGCTCGTGAACACAAGCATCGGTGGTGGTAGGAGCGCACGTGGGGCTCAGAGCCAGTAACTCTCAGGAATCCAACTGCTTACGCTGCCTAGGACGATCCAGCTGAAGGGAAAGCGAACAGTGTTCCTTTGGGGAAAGGCACTCTGGCTTCCCTTCGGTTTACAGAAACCTTTGCCTTTTACCAAAATTACCTTGGACCACCTTCCCATCTGTGTTTGGGTAATGTTTGAGAGCGTCACTCTGAATGGGAGGTTTGATACAGGGAAGGGCTGGGCGGATCCCCCTATTATCTCCTGTCCAGCAGGTGGACTACTTTCCACAAAAGCAAGCCTTTTAAAGCCTCACATAGCTCCAGATGTTACAAGGGCCAACTATGTTTAAGTGCATCGCTGTGTTTTTGAGTGGGTGGTTGGGTTGCTTAGCTGGATACCTGGCAATTATTACAGGGATTTGGGCCAAATTTTATGCATAAGGTTGTCTTTCAAACAAGACCCATTTAAGACATAAAATATTTCTCAGGAGAAATCCTGCTAACAAGGTTAATGCAGAAACACGTCCATGCAAACCAACCCAAACAGCCAGGACCAAAGCTAGAAAAAACTCAGATCAGGACTAAAAGATGTTAATTGTCTTGAGCAAGTAAAAGTCAGTTTAACACACAAACATTACATTTATCAGGTTGCTAGTACTCACTAGCATCACCATTAAGGCACTGTTTTAGAGTGGAAAAGCTGAACAGTCTACAAGCTGATATTTCCTTGGGCTACCACTCCTTGTCCAGACCCTTGTGGCCTGGGGTAGGATGATTATATTACAACCAAAACCCAACCACTGCCTTCAAGTCAATTCTGACTCACAGCAACCCAATAGGACAAAGCAGAGCTGACCCACAGGGTTTCCAAGGCTGTAATCTTTACGAAAGCAGGAAAAAAAAAAAACAAAAAACAAAAAACCATTGCTGTCAAGTTGATTCAGACTCATAGTGACCCTATAAGACAGAGGAGAACTGCCCCATAGGGTTCCCAAGGAGCACCTGGTGGATTCGAACTGCTGACCTTTTGGTTAGCAGTCATAGCTCTTAACCACTATGCCACCAGTGTTTCCTATGGAAGCAGACTGCCATATATTTCTCCTGTGGAACAGCTAGTGGGTTCTAACTACCGACTTTTCGGTTAGCAGCTGAACACTTAACCACTGTGCCACCAAGCCTTCATGATTATGTTAGTCTCCTATTATCCTTTAGTTTCTTCCCTTTCTAACCCATTCTGCACAATTCCCTAAACTATTGTTTTCAAAACCTTCAATGACTCTCCTTTATCACAGGATTAAATTCACCCACCTCAGCCTGGTTTTTGAGGCACTCCACACTTACTCTGTCAAACTACAAAATACAGTGGTTTTAAAGCATAGACAGACAGGACCTTAGGAGCTAACAGCATAAGCAAATGTGCTCTGAAAATACAAAGAAACTCAGGGGCTGGGGTTAGAGTTCCAGGCATTAGCTCGTTTTGCTTAGCTCTTGAATACAAATGTCAGCAGTGGTATCACAGCTGAATAAATATTTCTGTTCAGTGCCCAATAAATTGGTCCAGGAGGGAGTATTTAAATGCCAAGTATGCTATTCTACACTCTGGGGTCTGTTGATAGCTGCCACTGAGTTGGCCCCTGGCTCATGGTGACCCCATGCACCAGGGAACAAAATGCTTCCTGGTCCTGCATCATCCCCATGATCATGTGTGGATCAAACCATCGTGATCCATAGGGTTTTCACTGGCTGATTCTTGGAAGTCGATTGCCAACCTTTCTTTCTAGTCTGTCTTAGTCTGGAAGCTACACTAAAACCTGTTCAGCATCATAAAACAAAACCAAAACCTACTGCTTGTCAAGTCGATTCTGACTCATAGCGACCCTATAGGACAGAGTAGAAATGCCCCATATGGTTTTCAAGGCTGTAAATCTTCATGGAAGCAGACTGCCACACCTTTCTCCCACTCTGCTGACCTTTCAGTTAGCAGCCGAGTGCTTAACCACTGTGCCACCAGGGCTCTTCTTCAGCATTACATCATCACGTAAACCACCACTGACAGTTAGATGCGTGGGGGCTGCACATGAGGTACAGTGACGAGCATCGAACCCTAGTCTCCTACATGGAAGGCAAGAATTCTACACTGAGCCACCAAGGCCATCTATTCTGGGTTCTAGGGATTATAATAAAATTTTCAACAAAAAAAAGATACTAAGACATGATTCATTCAGGACCCCAATATAGCAATAATAGTAGGCCATATGAATGAATAAAAATGTTTATTAATAGAGTATTAATTAGGTATGTATAAGTGAATACTATAGAGCCCTAGTGGTGCAGTGGTTAAGAACTACAGCGACTAACCAAAAGGTTGGCAGTTCAAATCCACAAGTCCCTCCTTGGAAACCCTACGGGGCAGTTCTGTTCTGCCCTATAGGGTTGCTATGAGTCTGAATTGACTTAATGGCAATGGGTCTTTGTTTTTTTGGTTGGAGCTAATATGTTATTTTATTTCTAATATAAAGTCATTGATTAGAATTAGTTGAGATGGGGCTTGGTTTGATAAGGCTGGTTTGCCTCTGTACTACTTACTAAAATAGGAGACTTAATATTTGTCAGGAATTTAGGTAGAATATTTGAAAACTTGTCTTAATAAAAACTAAGTAGTTGAGAAATATTATTCACTTATATTTAGCTAATTAATATCCTATCAATAAACATTCTTATTTACTCATACGGTCTACTATGCCAAAAATGACAAATTGAAGGGGAATGGTGTTGCATTCATCATCCAAAAGAACATTTCCAAATCTATCCTGAAGTACAATCCTGTCAGTGATAGGATAATATCCATACGCCTACAAAGAAGACCAGTTAATACGACTACTATTCAAATTTACACATCAATGACAAAGGCCAAAGATGAACAAACTGAAGATTTTTACCAACTTCTGCAGTCTAAAAATGTTCGAACGTGCAATCAGGATGCATTGATAATTACTGGTGATTGGAATGTGAAAGTTGGAAACAAAGAAGGATCAGTAGTTAGAAAATGCGGCCTTGATGATAAAAACAATGCCGGACATTGCATGATAGAAGTTTGCAAGACCAACCACTTCTTCATTGCAAATACCTTTTTTTCAACAACATAAATGGTGACTATACACGTGGACCTCGCCAGATGGAATACACAGGAATCAAATTGACTACATCTGTGGAAAGAGATAATGGAAAAGCTCAGTAACATCAGTCAGAACAAGGCCAGGGGCTGACTTCAGAACAGACCATCAATTGCTCATACGCAAGTTCAAGTTGAAGCTGAAGAAAATTAGAACAAGTCCACAAGGGCCAAAGTATGACAGAGAGCCAAAGTATGACCTTGACCTTGAGTATATACCACCTAAATTTAGAGACCATCTCAAGAACAGATTTGATGCACTGAAAACCAATGACCGAAGACCAGATGAGTTGTGAGATGACATCAAGGACATCACACATGAAAAAAACAAGAGGTCATTAAAAAGACAGGAAAGAAAGAAAAGACCAAAATGGATGTCAGAAGAGACTTTGAATGTTGCCCCTGAATGCTGAGTAGCTGCAGTGAAAGGAAGAAATGACGAAGTGAAAGAGCTGAACAGAAGATTTCAACATGAAGCTCAAGAACACAAAGTATTATAATGACATGTGCAAAAAGCTGGAGAAAAACCAAAAGGGTATTTCTCAAGCTGAAAGAAATGAAGAAAAAATTCAAGCCTCAAGTTGCAATAGTGAAAGTTTCTACGGGCAAAGTACTGAATGATGCAGGAAGCATCGAAAGAAATGGAAGGAATACACAGAGTCATTGTACGAAAAAGAAATGGTCAACGTTTAGTCATTTCAAGAGGTGGCATAAGATCAAGAACCGATGATGCTGTTAATGAAGAAGTCCAAGCTGCACTGATGACACTGGCTAAAAACACGGCTCCGTGAATCCACAATACCAAATGAGATGTTTCAACAAACGAATGCAGGGCAGGAAGTACTCACTCATCTATGCCAAGAAATTTAGAAGGTAGCTACCTGGCCAACTGACTGGAAGAGATCCATATTTATGCCTAGTCCAAAAAAAGGTGATCCAACCGAATGTGGAAGTTATCGAACAATATCATTAGTATCACATACAAGTAAAATTTTGCCGAAGATCATTCGAGAGCAGTTGCAGCAGTACATTGACAGGGAACTGCCAGAAATTCAAGCCGTATTCAGAAGAGGGTGTGGAACAAGGGATATCACTGTTGATGTCAGATGGATCCGGGATAAAAGCAGAGAGTATCAGAAGGATGTTTACCTGTATTTTATTGACTATGCAAAGGCATTTGACTGTGTGGATCATAACAAATTATGGAAAACATTTTGAAGAATGGGAATTCCAGAACACCTAATTGTGCTCATGAGGAACTTGTATATTGATCAAGAGGAAGTTGTTCGAACAGAACAAGGAGATACTGCATGGTTTAAAGTCAGAAAAGGTGTACGTCAGGGTTGTATCCTTTCACCATACTTATTCAATCTGTATGCTGAGCAAATAACCCGAGAAGATGAACTACATGAAGAAGATTGGGGCATCAGGAATGGAAGAAGATTCATTAACAACCCGCAATATGTAGATGCCACAACCTCGCCTGCTGAAAGTGAAAAGGACTTGACGCACTTACTGATGAAGATCAAAGACCACAGCCTTCGTATGGATTACACCTCAACATAAAGAAAACTAAAATCCTTACAATTGGACCAACAAGCAACATCATGATAAATGGAGAAAAGACTGAAGTCGTCAAGGATTTCATTTTAGTTGGATCCACAATCAACATCCATGGAAGCAGCAGTCAAGAAATCAAACAACGCACTGCATTGGGCAAATCTGCAGCAAAAGACCTCTTTAAATTGTTAAAAAGCAAAGATGTCACTTTAAAGACTAAGGTGTGCCTGACCCAAGCCATGGTTTTCAATCGCCTCATGTGCATGTGAAAGCTGGGGAATGAATAAGGAAGACTGAAGAAGAACTGACACCTTTGAATATGTTGCTGGCCAAGAATACTGACTGTACCATGGACTGCCAAAAGAACCAACAAATCTGTCTTGGAAGAAGTACAGCCAGAATGCTCCTTAGAAGCGAGAATGGCAAAACTTCATCTCACATATTGTGGATGTGTTATCAGGACAGATCAGTCCCTGTAGAAGGATATCATGCTTGGTAGAGGGTCAGCAAAAAGGAGGAAGGCCCTTAATGAGGTGGATTGACACTGTGGCTGCAGCATAACAAATGTCATGAGGATGGTGCAGGACCAGGCAATGTTTTGTTCTGTTGCACATGAGGTCGCTATGAGTCGGAACCTACTCAACGCCACCTAACAGCAACAATTTATTCATGACATCAACTATCTCAGAATATTATCCCATTTCCAGTTACTAATTTTTTATAATCAGGCTTTCCCTTAATTTAGATTAGGCTACATTTATGGAGGTTATCTAGGCAGTGATAGTCAAGGCTTTAGTCTCGTCGTGTTTCGACACCCCATGGGAGGCAGAAGTGGAGGTTGCTGTGGAAAATGAGTAAGAAAAGCTGAGAGGGTGGGGGAAGGAGAGCTGAAAGTGGGCACCAGACTTACCTTCAGTAACTTCATTAGCCCTTCTAGCTGAACCATCAGCTCCCGCCTGCTCTCCTGCAGTGCCGACATTCTCTGCTCCAGTTCGTCCTTCCTTTGCCTGTCAGGAAGGGAAGGCCCATCAGAAATGACACGCTGAAAATAAAGGGACCCTCAAAGAAGGGTCTAAGGCCAAGTGAAATGGGTTTTAGACCTGGTTCTGCTACTTAGCAGTTCTGAGGTACAGTCTGGTACCTCATTTCTTTTTGGTACCTCATCTATAAAATGGGGATAACATCTATTTTGCCTATTTTTCTGTCCTGTTGTAAGAATAATACGTAAAAATGCTCTGGAAAGTATACATTGGAATAAAGAAAAATATTGTTAATATTACAATTAAGTGATTTTTTTTTTCATTATTCCTCTTCAGAAAGTCAAATAGCTCATTTAGAAAGATACATAAAACTTGTTTAAATTTAATAGTGGGAAAAGTATATGAAAACTGCTCAGGAAAGCAGGGTTCAGTGGTCAACACTTCCAGCACCAGACATCAGGTTCAGTGTGAATGACAGGGATCAGGGTGACTCTTTGTCTAAGAGAATTCACGTTTATCCGAGGAAAGATTTTGCGGCATCAATTCTAGCTTAACATGTCCAAAACCAGACGGATTTTCTCCCTCAAATGCTCCTCCCTCCCAATTTGCCAGTCTGTCACTTTTTCTTTAAGTTACCATGGCTGAAAAACTCAGTGTTCTCTGATACTTTCTTCTTCATATCCTGTATTCAATCAGTCACTCAATTCCCATGATTCTTTTTTGAAAATTGATGTCCCTATCGTTCTCTTTTCACTTCTCTCACTTTATCCAGATGCTCCTTATCTCACACGTGGTATAGTGTCTTAGTTTAATTAATCCAGATTTCATCTGCTGTGGTGAGGAAAAACACGGTGGAACATAAATCCACAGACCTGAGGCCTAATCCTGGCCCGATTATTCACTAAGTATGCAGCCTTGGACAAGTGACTTAATATCTTGAGCCTCATTTTTCTCTTTTCTAAAATGGGACTAATAAAACAACAATAGCAATATGTCAAAGGAATATTTTGAGGATCCAATGAGATAACAGACATGAAAGTGTTCTGTGTTCATGTCATCATCCTATGTAATAACCTCAATAGTTCCTAGCATCACTGACTCCTGTCCTGCAGGGCCTAGACTTACGCTGTCCAATCAGCAGCCAGTAGCCACACGTGGCCATCAAGCACTTGAAATGTAACTAGTCTGAACTCATATGCGCTGCAAGTGTAAAATACATGTTAGATTTTGAAGCCTTAGAATGAAAGAAGGAATGTAAAATATCTCATTAATAATCTTTAAAGTATCAATTACATGTTGAAATATTTTGTATATATTACGTTAAATAAAATATATTGTTTAAAATTAATGACACCCATTTCTTCTTTTAGTTTTTCAATGTGGCTATTAGAAAAATTTAAATTACATACGGGGCTCACATTGTGTTTCTATTGGAGAATGCTGCTCTAGACTCCACCCATCTTCCTATCCTTAGTGCCTCCTACTGCCTTCCATGTCTGAAACTTCAGTCGATGGTTCACTTTTCCCTAAATAGACTCCATCATTTCACAACTCATAGCTATTCCCACTTCTCTCCAAGATCTTATCCATTCCCTGATGTTCATCCCAAACATCATTCTTTTTAGGAAGCTGCTCCTGATTCCTTCAGTAGGTACCAGGTCCCTCCTAATTAATCACAATAGCATTTTGTGCTTCTCTGGGGCACTTAACTTATTTTACCTTGCATTGCTGTCACTCCTCCTATGATGCAAAATCCTTGAGTTCAGGGGATAAGGCTTATACATCTTTTTATGTAGTGAAGGGTTAAAAGAATACCATTCATTCAGTATGTGCTCAAGTAACATATAGTGAACTTAACGAAATCCTTATCATTTGAAACCCTCCAAGGATTTCTTGGAAACCCTGGTGGTGTAATGGTTCAGTGCTATGGCTGCTAACCAAAAGGTCAGCAGTTCGAATCTGTCAGGTGCTCCTTGGAAACACTATGGGCCAGTTCTACTCTGTCCTATAGGGTCACTATGAGTCAGAATCGACTCAATAGCAGTGGGTTTGGTTTGGTTTTGGAAAGGTTTCCTATGACCTGTTACTTAATGGAAACCCTGGTGGTGTAGTGGTTAAGAGCTACGGCTGCTAACCAAAAGGTCGGCAGTTCAAATCCACCAGGTGCTCCCTGGAAACCCTACGGGGCAGTTCTACTCTGTCCTATAGGGTTGCTATGAGTTGGAACTGACTCGATGGCAATGTGTTTTTATCACTTAATGCTCTCCAGAATCTAGTCTCAATTACCTAACTAACTTTACTTCTTATTACTGGGAATCTAAAGAATAATTCAATGATTGAAAACGAGTTCTTAGTATCAAGTTTCTTTCCCCTCTTTGAAATATACCATACACATTTGGGAAATCATGCTGAGCTCCCAACTCCACTTCCAATCTGAAGTGCTTTGTCCTAAACCCCACCCAAACCATACGTATCATTCGTGGCCTGGCTTAATTTCTACCATCTCCATGGGTCTAATTGCTCCCAGCCTATATATATTTCCCTACTCAGATTTCTTATAACATAATACCCATCTTGCTTATTTACCATTATATAGTTTTTTTTTTTTTTAGTATAAGTTAACTATCTACTAAATTATTTTTATGTTTTGTTTCCAAAACTAGATTATAAGGATGGGATCTTTGTCAACACCTTTTCTAGGAACCTTCCTTCCCTGAATCCCTGAGCCTGGATGTGGCACTCTTTCCCTGTGCTGTGTGTGACCATATAATTACAATACAAGGTGAAAATGAATGAGCTACACCTACACACAAAAACAGGGAAGGGCCCTGAAGAGTAATACTGACGGAGGAGGGGCGGGGGTAGGTCCCAGAAGACTACATATAACATATCTATAAATCTCAAAAAATAAAAAAAAGCAAAACTAAGCACTTTATTATACAGGAACACATCTATCCGTGGCAATACTGCTGAAAAGGCAAGAGGGTGATCAACCAGATTCTGAACAGAGATTAATGCTGTGGAGGAGGCAGATGCAGGGAGATGGCGTAGGGGAGGGGCGCTTACATATCTGACATAAGAGTTCTCAAGTTGGGCGTGGGCTTGTGGGTGTTCACTTTATTATTATGCTTCATATCCTACACACTTGTCACATATATTATTGTAAAAACATACTATTAAAAATAATAATAAAGGGGGAACAGACAACCCTGGTGGGCAGAATTCATAACTACTAGTTGTATAGATGGAACTCAACATCCTGCTTTGTAACACTAGCAGTTCCTGGACCCATATACATTGGTCAAACCCAGAAGAAAGTCAAATATGTACAAATGAATCTCATCCTTTACATGTCTTTATTTTTTTATGTTAATAAAATTAAATTTAATGTTTATGAAGGAAGGAGGGAAAAGGGATGGTTATATGGTAATAAAGAGGAATAAATAAATCATTAAAATATAGAGGGTATGAAATAAGGATATAATTTTACTTTTTATTCCTATATAGAAAGCCAATTATTCCAATACAATTAATCCCATTGATTATAAATCTATGTGTATTACATATCAAGGAAACCCTGGTGGCGTAGTGGTTCAGTCTACGGCTGCTTAGCCAAAGGGTCGGCAGTTTGAATCTGCCAGGCGCTCCTTAGAAACTCTATGGGACAGTTCTACTCTGTCCTATAGGGTCGCTGTGAGTTGGAATCGACTCGACGGCATTGGGTTTGGTTTTTGGTTTTGGTATTACATATCAAATACAAATATATGCATGTATTTGTTTCTGGGCTCTATTCTATCCTACTAAACCATTTGTCTGTTGTTCAATAATATACTTTAAACTTTTCTGTAGCTTTAGAATCATTCTTTATGTCTAGTAGGGCGAGTATCCCATACTTTACTCTTCTGCAGAACGGCTTAGATTATTTATGGCTCTTTATAATGCTATATAAAATAATAGTTTGTCAGATTCCACCAAAACCAAGTCCTCTTGGGGTTTTGACTGGAATTGTACCCAATTTATAGATCACTGGAGAACAATGAATGGTTTTAAAATATTGAGTTTTCCATGTGTGTGGGTTAAAGATGAAAGAAATCAAATAGTTTTGGCTGCCTAGGTTTTCTATTTCCTCTTGAGTAAGTCGTCTATCTTTTCTTCTATCTTGTCCATTGATAAAGTTAAATAATTAACTTCATAAAGGCACTGTACATTATTGTTTGATGTATTCTCAGATACCTAATTTTTTTTTTTTAGTATGAGTGGGATCTTTCTTTTCTTAACTTTAATGTAGGTGAATTTACCAATTTCTTCTTTTATGGTTAGCAACTCTGAAATGTTATTTCTACTCCAAAACTCTAAAAAATTCTCTTACATTTTCTTCTTGAAGTTTTGTCTTTTAAGTTTAATCCATCTGGTGTGTTGGTGAGGTAGAGAGCCAATATGCTTTTTCCACACACATAGTCAGTTGTTCCAGCAAATTTATTAAATAGTCTCTCCTTTCTTCAGCTGCTTTCGAGATCAAATTCTTTCTGATTTCTCAGGCTTTAGATGCTCCTTGGACTTAAATTCCTGCTTCTTGCTGCCTTATGTGATATCTTAGTCATCTAGTACTGCTATAAGAGAGGTACTACAAGTGGATGACTTTAACAAAGAGAAATTTATTTATACACAGTAAAGTAGGCTGAAAGTCCAAATTCAGGGTCTCAGCTTTGTCTCTCAGTCGGCCTTGTCATCAGGGAGGGCTTTCTTTGTTGGCCGGTCTTCCTCCGGACTAGGAGCTTCTCCACGCAGGGATCTCATGGATCCAAAAGATGCACTTTGCTCCGGGTATTGCTTTCTTGGTGGTATGAGGTCCCTCTTCTCTGTTAGCTTCCCTTTCCTTTTATCTCTTGAGAGATAAAAGGTGGTACAGGCCACACCCCAGGGAAACTCCCTTTATACAGGATCATGGCTGTGACCTGGGAAGGGTGTTACACTCCTCTAATTCTCTTTAACATAAAATTACAATTGCTAAATGGAGGACAACCACAGAATTCTGGGAATCATGGCCTAACCAAGTTGATACACACATTTCTTGGGGGGCATAATTCAATCCATGACATGTGACATCCTAGATTCAGCCCTTTGCCTTCAAAATCTATGCTATATTTCAGATCCTTCCAGCTTAACTGAGCATTTTTAGCAATTCCAGTTCCAGCAACAGACTCGAGTACGGTAAGTTTTTCGCTTTCCTAGATGTAAAAATAGTCACTTGTGCCTGAGCCAAGGTGAGAAAGAAAACAGGTGTATCTTATGCTAAGAGCCTAGAGGTATATTTTGCCCGAGTCAGCAGCATTTGTTTCCCATCCTTCCTAGCATAACACCAACTGGACTAATATCTCTACTATGTGACAGTGGCCCACAGACCAACCAAACTCTCAGCCCAACTAAGTTTAGAAACAAAAATGAATTTTCAGGGGAATGGGAATCTCTATTCCTCTAATGATTTTCATCTGCACAGTTTAAATTCTTTATGACTTATTTACTGATGATAGAAATCCAAACAGTAGGGACACCTCTGGAAGAACAATAATCTCCATTTCTAGGAAAAGAAATCATAGTTAAGCGGCTAAATGACCTAAGCCAAAGGAAGAGCCAAAACAGGTATTTAGTTGTGGAGAATCCCAGAAGACAGCACACTACACATGATCAACTGTGGAATGTCAAATGCTACAACGTAAGGGAAAAAACTTTCTATTCAGAAATCTAGAGGTCTGGTGAGAATAGGCAACAAGTCACAAAACTTAGTTTCCAAAATGTCTTTACTTACAGAAGAGTACACACACAAGTCTCTAAGACTGATGGAAATTAAGGTCCTAATCACTTTGATTCGATCAGTCTCATGTTACGCTCTTCTGGGAAGAATTCCCCATTCCCTCCAAAACTGCACTGAAATGGGAGCTAAAGTTACTCTGCCTCAATTCCTTTTTGTCCCCACGATTTTTGAATATTTTAGTGTTTTAAGTTAAAGTTGACACAGCAAATTAGATTCCCATATGCCCATTTAACAATTCATACGCAAATTGTTCTGAGACACTGGTTAGGATCTCCATAATGTGTCAGCACTCTCACCATTTCCACCTCACCTGCCCCACTCCCATCCATCCAGCTTCCCTGCCCCTCCTTCCCTTCTCATCCTTGCTATTGTGTAAATATTGACTGATGATTGTTTAAAGGAACACATTCCTCGTGAGTGTTATTGTTTATTTTATAGGCTGCCTAATCTATTATTTCGTTGAAAGGATACCTCCAGGAGTGGTTTCAGTTCCAGGTTAAAAGGGTATCTTACGGTGGTAGTCCTAGGGGTTCCTCTAGTCAGGCCACTAAGTCTGGCCTTTTTTTAGGAATTTGAGTTTTGTTCTACATTTTTCTCCCATTCTAACCGGGACCTTCTATTGTGTCCCTGGTTAGAACGGTCAGTAGTTGTAGCCAGGTACCATCTAGTTCTTCTGGTCTCAGGCTAGAAGAGGCTGTAGTTCGCATGGGCCATTATTAGTTTTATGGACTAATTTCTTCCTTGAGTCTTTGGTTTCTTTCACACTCCTTTGCTCCAATAGTTGTATCTTAGATTCTCTACCTCAATTCTGATTCTACTTCCTTAGTTCTTCTATCCTTGAGATAGTTTATACTTACGTTGAAGTGGGAAGGTACCATATCCATGGTGCAAGGGAGTCCCACTTGATTTCATGTCTCAGAGGATGTGCATATGAAGAACCCCTTCCCTTCAGCAGAGACTTGCTCTATCAAGTGTCATAGGAAAGAAGAGCACTGTTCCCGCTAAGAGTTTGTAAAGTCAGATTCATTAACAAGGTAAGAAGATGGATTGTAGCACAAGGTCTTCTTAAAGCATTCTCGAAAGTATAAACACTGTACCGCTGGCCATGGAGCTGGGAGACTGGTATTTACCTAGTTCTGTAATGATGGCTGAAGTTCTCAGAGCGGTTAATAATGGAACCCAAACATCGGAAGCTATAACTGAATGTGTAACCCTCTTGTGCTGTCTGTTCTAAAAGGACCAGCTACACTGATGAACAGATTCTATCCCATTAATTTTGTTTCCAGAGAAATTCCTACGGAAGTAGGTAAGTTTGGGGACAATGGTGCAGCATTCCTACTCACCTCAGCAGCCGCAGCTCTGCCAGCAATGTGGGGTTCTGCTGGGCCTTCTCAGGGGTGGGCTGGGAGGCCTGCTCATGCTCCAGACGCAGACGCTGAATCTCCTGCAGGATCTCTCTAGGGAGGGATGGGTGGAAGAAAGATGTGTTCGTTATGCTTCACAGCCCCCCCGCCACCACCTTAGAAGCCATTTCTCCAGCAGCACCTCCCCTACCAGTCTTGTTCTGATTGCTTCTAAATAATCAAAAAGTCAAATGGCATCAGTGAAACAATCTTTTGCAACAACAAAAAAATTATATAAAAATACTCTTCTCAAAAACTTGAAAAATCTCCATGGAAGTAACATGGACAACTAGAATACTTTATCCTCTTCCTCTTTAGGGAGAAGAGAGGAAAATTCCCTCTATCGTCCTGGTACAGGTCCTGTGCTAACTTCCCCTGTCTCCCTCTGCCTCCCTGACTGATGACGGATGGTTGCCATTTCTATGGTTATCACATTAGGCTCAATCTTTTTGTCCTGGTTCCCACCTTTCAATGTATGATGGTGTGTTGTCCGGTCTCCATCCTTGAAATGGCTTTTTTATGAGAGACCGGGCAGTCACATGTAGCATAATGGGGCAGAACAAGATGACAAGATAGAGCAAATGGCCCCTGGGAACTAGAGTGAAGAAAGAACTGTGAGAAGGGGACACACTGGTGGGTGCGAGAGGGCACATAGCAGGGTTTTGGACTACCAGAAAAACAACATGCAGACATATACAAATTAGTGGCCAGGGCATTTACTGAACTTGTGCTAGCTTATGCTCACTGAGGCGGGATCTTCCTTTGTGGTCAAAAGCCAACTAACTAGTTTGCAAGGAAAATGAGAATCAGACATGTGATAATCCTGAACCTTAGAAACTGCCTTGACCTCTGCATTCCTACCTGTTTTTGTTTTCCAGTTCTGCAATAAGCTGTCTCTGTTGTTTGTTGGCGTCAAAGTTAAAGCTCAAGTCAGTGGGAGGACGGGTCTAAAGTAGAAAGAAAAATAGTTTTTTTTTTTTCTGTCTGATGCAAGTATATTCATAGTCTTAGACTGTTGATTTTTTTTTTAAACCAGATTTTTGAGGTTTACATACCATAAAATTCACCTATTTTAAGTGTACAGTTCAATGAGTCTTAGTAAACCTAAACAGCTGTGCAACCAATCACTATGACCAGTTTTAGAACATTTTCCATCACCACAAGAAATTCCCTCATGCCTATTTGCAGTCAATTGCCACTCCCACCTCCAACGGTAGGTAACCACTAATCTCCTTTACGCCTCTATAGATTTCCCTGCTCTGGACATTTCACATCAGTGGAATCATGTAATATGTAGTCTTTTGTGACTGGCTTCTTTCACTTAGCATAATGTTTTCAAGTTCATCCATGTTGTAGCATGTATCAGTACTTCATTCTTCTTTATAACCAAATAACATTCCATTGTATGGATACTACATTTTGTTTATCCATTCACCAGTGGATTGACAGTAGGGTTGTTTCCACTTTCTTGACTATTATGAATAATGCTGCTATGAACATCCATGTTCAAGTTTTTGTGTAGACACGTTTTCACTTCTCTTGGGTATACAGGTATCCCCTGCTTTTCAAAAGTTCACTTTACGCCACTTTGCTTTTATGAAAGACTACATCAGTACCTGTTTTCACTAACAGAAAGAAATCCAAAGAGGATTTTCAATTTTATGAAAAAAGGCGAAAAGCAGAAATAGCAGTCAGTGTGTCTTGCAGCAAGCTGTTAAAGAGGCAGCATGCACCCCGAAGAGCAAGAGTGGTGTCTCCAAGCTCCTTCCCTGGGAACTATACTCAGCATCTCACCATCACACTACCATAGCTATGAAATGTCTGTAAGCATCTGTGCTTTATCTTGATTTATTTTGGTATGATTTGGTACATTACTTTTTAGGTCTGGAAACACTAAAAATTTTTTCCCATATTAATGAAGGGTAATCGCCTCTTTGTTTTATGCCATTTCAGCTTACGAAAGGTTTCGTAGGAATGCTCTACTTTCAGATAGCAGGGGAAACCTGCATATGTACCTAAAAGTAGAACTGCTGAGTTATATGGTAACTCATTTTTGAGAAACCGCTACTGCCAGAGCCTTTTCCAAAGTGGCTGGACTACTTTACATTCCCATCAGCAGTATATTCAGATTCCAATTTCTCCACACCCTCACCAACACTTGTCATTGTCTTTTTGATCACATGCATTTTAGTGGGTGTAAAGTGGTATCTCATTGTCATTTTTTTCTCTTTTACTGCACTGGAGGTAAAAGTTTACCTACAGTTAATTTCACATTCATAAATTTATACGCATATTGTTTTGTGACACTGGTTATAATCCTCACAACGTGACAGCACGCTCCTCCTGTCCACCCTGGGCTCCCTGTGTCTATTCGTCCAGTTCCTGCCCCTTTCTGCCTTCTCATCCTGCTTTTGGACAAGGGCTGCCCATTTGGTCTTGTACCTTTGATTGAACTAAGAAACACGTTCCTCACATGTGCTATTTTTGGCTTTACAGGCCTGTCTAATTTTTATCTGAAAAGTGGGCTTTTGGAATAGTTTCGTTCTGAGTTAGCAGAGCAACTGTGGGCCATAGTTTTGGGGGTTCCTCCAGTCTCTGTCAGACCAGTAAGTCTGGTCTTTGTAAGTGAATTTGAATTCTGTTCTAGATTTTTCTCCTGCTGTGTCTGGCACTCTCTGCTGTGATCCCTGTCAGGACAATCCTTGGTAGTAGCCCAGCACCATCTAGTTCTTCTGGGCTCAGGCTGGTGGAGTTTCTGGTTCATGTGGTCCTTTAGTCCTTTGGCATGGGATCAACAGATGTATCTTAGATGGCCGCTCGCAGGCTTTTAAGACCCCAGATGCTACTCACCAAAGTGGGATGTAGAACATTCTCTTTATAAACTTTGTTATGCCGATTGACCTAGATGTCCCCCCAGACTATGGTCCCCAGGCCCCAGCTACTCAGTCCCTTAAGGTGTTTCAATGTGTCTAGGAAACTTTTTGTCTAGGAAATTTTTATGCCATTGCTTTGGTCCAGTTGTGCTGACTTCCCCTATTTTGTGTGTTGTCCTTCCCTTCCCTTAAGTTGATACTTCTCTACTACTAAGTTAGTCATCTCCCCTCTCCCTCCCTTACCTACCCTCTCATTGTCATTTTTATTTGTATTTCCCTAATGACTAACAGGAGCCTTGGTGGCAAAGTGGTGAAGAGCTAAGCTGCTAACCATAAGTTCAGCAGTTTGAATCCGTCAGTTGCTCCTTGGAAACCCTAAGAGGCAGTCCTACCCTGTCCTATAGGGTTGCTATGAGTCAAAATCAACTCAAAGGCAATAGGTTTGATTTTGGTTTTAATGACTAATGATGTTGGGGATCTTTTTATATGCATACTAGTCATTTGTATAAATTTGGGGAAATCATTGTGGTTTTTATTTGCATTCCCACTGATATTTTAAACCTTTTTACCGCTTCTAAGAATTTATGGTAGCCAAACAATACAAAAAAGGAAGAAAGATAGCTAGGAGATATTTCCCTTTTATCGATTAACCAGAACAGAAGCTCTTGAAGAAGGCTCTGAAGTGACTATGCCTCACAGTCCTCTTTTTTTTTTTAGTGAAAATATGCACAACAAAACATACACCCACTCAACAATTTTTACATTTACAGTTCACTGACACTGATTATACACTTCACATTGTGTCACCATTCTCCCTGTCTGTCCACATTGTTTCTCCACTGTTAACTTAGATTTTCTGCCCTTAAAGTTCTCGTCTGTGTTTTAGAGTTACTGCTGTCCACTTAATCTCATGTAGATAATTCTTTAAAACAGTGCAATACTCAATGCGAACATTCTTTATTAAATGAGCTAAACCGCTGTTGAGTGTAAAGATAACTTCATGGCATAGTTTTGGCCTATGGCTTAAAAGTTGTTTCTAGGCAATAAGTTTGGGGGTTCCATTAAATCTGTATCCATTAAGTCTGATTTCCAATAAGAATTTGAAGTTCTATTCCATATTTTTTCCTTTCTCTCCCTTGTGATCAAGTTCAGTCTACTGGGTTCTTGATCAAAACATTCACTAATGAGAGCCAGGCACCATCCATTTCTTCTGGTCTCATGGCAAAGAAGGTAGTAGTTCACAGAGACAATGAGAGCTGCAATCCATTTGCTTCTCCAAATCCTGGCTCTCCTTCTGCCTCTGTTGCTCCAGGCGAATAGAGACCAATTGTATCTTGGTGGCAGCTCACAAGGGTTTAAGACCCCTGGCATTACTCACTGAATTAGGAGGTATTATAGAAACTCCAAAAACAATATTAGGCCAACTGACTGGAGAATCTGCCTCACATTCTTGGTTCTGCTCAAAATACGATCTAAAATGGAGCAGAAACCTTGCTTCCTGTCTAGAGCTTGAAGATGCAGTAATTCTTTTCACGGGGCATTTCCTAAATATAAAGGGGCAAAGAAGCATAACAAATCTGGGTTGACGGCTTTTTACCAAATTACCAAATATCTTTCTTTAAAAAAAAAAAAAAAAGATGATTTTTCTTCCTCTAGAGAAGAGTGGACCAACAGCCAGTTGAGTAAATTTTCTATATTGTATTCAGAGGCTTTTGACAGCCTCAGCTAAGCCTCAGAAAAATGCCTTGCTTGAGGCTGAACTTGCCTATGAATAAAAGGTTTCCAATTCCTGAAAGCTGGAGAAAACTAATGGCTCCTTTTTAGAAAGGAAAAAGGGAAACATTGTAGACGAGGAAGTGGGCTTTAAAAGAAATCTGTTTCACAGGACAACAAAGAAACAAAAACCCTGTGGTAACTGGGTTACCTGTGATAAAGTTTCCCTGAAATTTCTAAGGAATCTTCTCATTTTTAAACCTGAGGCAGCAGTTTCCCCCGGAGCAACTTGCACCCCTAGCAAGGCTGTGTTCCCGCACCTGAAAATAATAAGGAGAACTCCCCAGTGGTAAGTGTCCAATGGTGGCTTATTTCACCCAACCAAACTTGGAACCAAATTTTAAACATAGTCAAGTGTGCAGTAGATAACAGAGAAACTAAGGTTTTATTTATGCCTTAAACTATCTTAAACATCATTACCCATTAACCCATTGCCATCAACTCGATTCAGACTCATAAATACCACAGTGCTGCTTAAAAGAAAAAAAAAAAAAAGCAAACCAAACAACAGTTTTCCCTTACTAAAATCCCTCCAGGACACTGAAGGAACAAAGGCAGAAAAACACAGAAGACTTTGGCCAGAAAAGATCTAGTTTAATTAACTGCTATCAATTTCAACAATAAGCAAGTAACTAACTCATTCATTTAGTCAACAAATGTTTCCTGAGCTCCTACTATGTACCAGGAACTGTTCTAAGGCTTGGGATACATAAGTAAATAAGACACCGTCCTGTCTTCATGGAGTTCACAATACAGATAAATACATAACATCAGTAGCAATAAATGCTACAAAAAATACAGAGTAAGGCAGTAGAATGAGTTGGTATAGAGGACTCTCTTAAATGAGGTGGTTATGGAAGGGCTCTCAGGAGAGAACCTTGGAGCAGAGACTCAACGAAGAGAGGAAGTGAACCCTATGAAGGTCTGAGGGAAGAGGATACCAGGCAGAAAGAAGGGCACGTGCAAAGGCCCTGTGGTTGCTCCGGCTTGGTGTGTTCAGGTCAATATTGCTGGAGTGGAGTGAGGGGATGGCGGGAGATGAACTTGGAGGGGAAGCCTGTTAGCCACGAAGAGTTTCCATTTTATTCGGAGTCTGGTAATGAAGCCACAGTAGAATTTTGAACAGGGAATATGGAACTTCATTTTGTGTTTTAAAAACACTGCTCTCTACTGGTATAAACAAATAAATAAATATGTAAATGAAAAAAAAATTCCATTTTTTTTTTAAATGGAGAATAGTCAAATCTCCTGTGCAGAAGAACTCCAAATAAAGTATGTAGATATATTCCACTCTCAAGAGGTAGTGCGTAACTCCCAATTCCTTAAGTACATTGTGACTTTCTTCCAAAGGGTCCAGTGTGAAGGGGAAGAAGCAATTTTAAGGTAGAGAAGCCTGACAACACCACCTTAGCCAGGTGAGCAGGGTCAACATCAATAGTGATAAATCATGTTGATAATATATTCTCTTGATACAATGCAATAAAATGACAACTTATCTCTATGGTTGTCCTCCCCAAAACTCATAACCTCAGTATAATCATGAGAAAAACATCAGACAAATCCCAATTGAAGGACATTCCACAAATACCTGACCAGTACTCCTCAAAACTGTCAAGATCATGAAAAACAAGGAAAGTCTGAGAAACTGTCACAGTCAAAGGAGCCTAAGAAGACGTGATGACTAAATGTAACATGGGATCTTAGATGGGGTCCTAGAACAAAAAAGGATATAAGCTGAAAACTAAGGAAATGTGAATGTAGATTTTAGTTAATAATAATGTATCAATATTCACTACATATAACAAATGTACCATACTAATGGAAGATGTTAATTACCAGGGAAGCTGGGTGCCAGTGCCATCTATATGGGAACTCTGTGCTATCGTTACAATTTTCTGTAAATGTACAACTATTCTAAAATAAAAAGTTTATTAAGAAAACAAAAAGCCAATACTGCTTTGGCTACTAAATGGAGAATTTATGGGAATAAGAATGGCAGTAAGGAGGCTGGTTGAGATCCTAGCTTTGCTACTTATTGGCCATAGGTCTTTGGAGTTATTTTATTTTACTCTATGTCCATTTTCTTGCGTGTAAAACGGGAATATTTACTGAAAGAGTTGTAGAGAGGGCTTAATGATACAATGCAGGTGGCAGCATAATGCTCTTTAAGTGCTGGTTATTATTATAACTCAAAATAAAAATTTAATCTAATACTTTTATATACCTTCTAGCTGACCAACTTCTGGTTTAGATAAGAAGGCTTCTACTGCAGTACTCAGTCATTCAACTAGGGCCTGCCTCTCCCCTCTCTACCCTCCAGTCTAGAAGACCTAAAGGCAAGTGAACGGATTCTTGAATCCTGAAAAGTTCCTGGTTCATGTGGAATGGGACCTACAAAGCTTCAAGTCATCGATTATCCTCTCATCCTAAAATGAAACCACCATGTGTGACCAGCCCTATTCTCTAAACATTTCCTGTGGGGATCAGAGCCTGCCTAAACTTTCAGTGAGCATTCTAAGGCAACTCTGTATTAAACTAGGTTCACTGCAAAATTCAGTTGAAACCACTTCCAAGGAGCTCAGAGTAATTCTAAGGATGGACTCATGGGTTACCCTACAATCTGGAAGTGGCGAGTGGCAAAAGTAGTATTACTCATGGGTATCATCTAGATAATTTATTTGCTTCCAGACCCTTGTATGGCTTTAATTCTTTCAATTTTCTTTAACCAAACCCACTGCCATCGAGTTGATTTTGACTCATAGTGACCCTACAGGAGTGAGTAGAACTGCCCGAATGGGTTTCCAAGGAATGGCTGGTGGATTTGAACTGCCAACTTTTTGGTTTGCAGCTGTAGCTCTTAACCACTGCACCACCATAAAAAACACATACTTTACTCATTGCATTTTTCCCATGTCAAATTCCGAATATTCTTCTGTATCAGTGGGTTCATCACTGTTATATAACCTACTTGGTAAAATTATGCTAACAGTCTTAATGAAGCAATACCATGTGATAAATAATTTTTTTCTGGTGACTAATGTGGAAATTAGTAACTTAATGTTATATGTTAGGGGAGTGGAGAATGGGGAAGTCTGGAGTAAGATGAGTTCCTTCACGTTGGTTTCATGTCATTAAGTTCAATTTGCTCTTTCAAGAACTTTCTTGATCACCTCTGAGGTAACACACAAACAAAAAACTTATTAAGGGCTTAACAACACTTTTACAAAGCTGAAAAGTTGCAAGCCTCAATCGAATTTAAAACCAGGCTTGCTTTTAACCAGAGAATCATGAATCCTAAGGAAGAACCAGGAATGTTTTTTTCTTTAAAGACACTTAAAGATATTACTATACTGTGAAAATGGTAAAATAAGGTTTCCTAGAAAGTTAGGATAGGTCTCTGGGTGGTACAAATGATTTGCTCTTGGCTACAAACCTAAAGGTTGGGGGTTCGAACCCACCCAGGGGCAACTTGGAAAAAAGGCCTGGTGATCTGCCTCTGTAAAGATTACAGCCAAGAAAACTCTACGCAACACAGTTCTACTTGGTAATACATGGGGCCGCCATGAGTCAGAATTGATTTAATGGCAATGGGTTTGTTTGTTTTAGGAAGATGCTGACATGCACTGTGATAGGGTAGAAGGATATGAATTTTGAAGAGCCAAGGCTGGAATGGTAAGGAATGAATTGTGTCCCCCCAAAATATGTGTTGGAATCCTAACCCCTATCCCTGTAGATGTAATCCCATTTGGGAACCATACTAGTGTAGGGTATGTCCTAAACCTAATCACTTCTGAGTTGTTAAGAAGAGCAGGTTAGACACAGAAGCAAGCACAAACTGGGGGGGCGGGGGAAGAAAGACGCCACATGAAGACTGCCAAGGAGCTGAGGAACACAGAGACTACAGATGCCACATGTAGACTGCCAAGGAACTGAGGAACACAGAGGCTGCAGAAGCTGAAAGAGGCAAGTATCTCCCCGAGAGCTGACAGAGAGAGAACCTTCCCCCATAACCAGTGCCCTGAATTTGGACATCTAGCCTCCTGAACCATGAGAGAATTAATTTCTGTTCTTTGAAGCCACCCGCTTGCGGTATTTGTGTTATAGTAGCAATAGGTAACTAGGACATGCGCCTTGCCAATTTTTCCCTAAACAGATTTTTTTTTTCAGTCTATTTCAGACCACATCCAGGTTTCAGAAATCAAGGAAACTTCAGGGTTCAGACCTTAGAACCTTTAAATAAACCCAGAGATTTATCTTTTATTTGGAAAGCTTAACTAAAGTCTCAACAACTTTTGGCCTTTTCTAGTTCAAGGTGAGCTAATGAGGGGCCAAATGAGGGAAAAAATGTGGCCTGAAAAAGTAAAGGTGCTTTGCTAAGGGACAGATTAGGGAGAGGAACCTGGTTGGCTAACAGAGGAATTAAAAATTATTGGCTTGAGGTCTACTTTCTTGTGCCCTTTTAAAAAAAAAAAAAATAAATAACACTTTTCAGCTAAGGGTCATGTTTAATGAAAACATTCTGGGGGATTCTGGTATATTCCCAGTTCAGAAACACTGCTCTAAGCCAGTGGTTATTAACCTTAGCCACACATGACAATTGCCTGGAGAGATTTTGAAATCCCAGCTGTATCCAAGAACAATTGTATCAATCACTAGAAGTGGGCTCAGAAAGTGGTAATTCTTAACCCCTCAGGTGATTTCAGTGAGCAGCCAAGGTTTGAAGAACTGCTCTAAGCAGTTCTCAGCAGCCTTTACCTTGCTGAGACACAGACAAAACTGGGGCATCATAGAACATCCCCTGTACATTTAAGAAAAAACAACTTATTTAACAAAAAATATCAAAAACATTGGCTATGCTTAGGTCCAAAACATTGGTTATTTATATCTGACTATAAATATCGAAAGCGGTCTTGGAGGAATACTTAAAACGATACCACACTCATATAACCTTGTATTTGAATCTCAAGTCTAGTTGGGGGACCTGAGGCAAGGTGACCTAACCTTTCTGTGCCTCATTTCCTCATTTGTAAAATCACACTAGGAACGATCCCTGTTTTGCAGAGCTGCTGAGAGGACCAGGGGTAATGTTCCTAAAGCTCTTGGCACATGGTTACAGAAGCAGAAGGCTCTCAAACATGGTAGCTATTATGTCTAATTCTATGATGAGGTCAAAGCAGTTACCAGGCAGGGTAACTTATGGAGGAAAAAGCTCCACAGAAGTGTGAGCTGGACGAGTTTAGGAAAACGAGGTGAAAGATCACTTAAAAGTTACACACTGATCAAGTACCTCGTAATAAGTACAATTGTTAGTTGAGTGGATGGATACCTTAAGGTCAGAGCAAAGAAAGGCAGAAAAAGTTAGGGACCTGAGGACCAGTTATAAGAGTTAAAGCTTTAACATTTGAGAAAGAAGACTCTGAAGAGTGGGGATCTGGAGGTGAGTTTTCCTTTAATCCTAGGAAGGACAAGGTGTCTGAAACCTCCTCTGTAACAACAGCATCCCCTTAGGCTGGGTAGCCTCACAGAGCTCCATCATCTTTAATGCGATGAAGATGTATCTGAGAAATATAGGGCAAGAAACAAGACTTCTCTGAGTCAAACTGGGCAAACACTATAAAATCAAGGAAAGCTGATACAGTCAGCAGATTTTAATCTAACAGTATCCATATCTGGATCCTCCGAAAGAGAGACTGGGGCTTCCCATCTATATGAACTTGGCAGGATGAGTCCCAAAAAGATGTGCCCAAAAGTCAATTAGACTTTTTTGTAGCCTCGGGGCAGTCTACCCATGATCTCTGCTTCACTTAGTCTCTTACTGGGGGGGGTGGGCTGTGGATTGTTAGCCTTGTCTCTGTCTCTCTCAAAACCCACCATGGTTGTTTAGGGCAGTGGTTCTCAAGCTAGGTGCAAACCAGAAGATCTGGGCGTTGTGTTTTGTTTTTTAAACTAAAGATTAATGGGCTCCAAACCCAGAGATTCTGGTTCAGTAGGTCTGAGGCAAAGCCAAGGATCTGTATTTATTTTAACGCTTCATACATGATTATAATGTGTGCAAAACACCACATGGATCCTGTTACATCTTTAGTTCTAAGAAGCCATAGGGATATTTCTGGAATGGTGCATGCCTGGAGCAGGCTGACAAGATGATGGGCTGTGAAGGCTGGGGCTGGGATATCTGAAAAAAAGCTTCTCAAAAATGTTTAAATATTAGGGAGTATGACAACAGGGGATGGTTTCCCCTTCTGTTCACCTTTCTTCCAACTTTTCCATACTGAGTTTTTAATTATGTTTTAAAGAAAAAAAAATTACTGAAATGTAAAACACCTGCTTATATCCAATGCTGGTGATCTTTGTAGTGAAACTTTAATATAACTTACTAGTATTGCTGCTGTTTCCCACACATCGTAGTTACACGGCAGTTAAATTAAAAAAAAAGAAAGAAAGAAAGAAACTTAGTTTAGGGAAAGAAATGAGCTGTCCTGGATAATAAAGGCTCATCGAAGCAAACTAAAATTTCTTTATTCAAGGGTCAGCCTGAGGGAGCTTCAGCGGCCACACTTGTCATCTAGGGAGAAGGCCGGCTCTGTTGCTGGAGCATTCTAGAGGGTGCGGTGCTGGCTGCTAAAATGATTTAAGAGCCTTTCTTTGTGGAGGAGGGTTTTCGAAAAAATCAATACAAAGCCTATCTGGCAGGCTATAAATGAATTCTTTTGAGTGCTACGCCCACTTTATGCAAAGCACTTGTATCAGGGAAAGATTAAAGGATCAGGAGGCTCCTCTGTTGAACAGAAATCCAGTCAAGAAGAATACTTCCTGAGAGGTTCAATATTTATAAGGTAACTACACTTTGGAAAATACAGTGAAGATGAAAGAGACCTTATCCGTATCAGTGTTCAATCTAAAGGCCATCCCAACAATTATTTTCACAAGAACTAGAGAATTGCCATCAGAAGCCATCTGGTTTAAACAGACTTATCTTGTTTGCAGTGAAGGAATACAGAGATGTTTTTCAGGGTCAAAGAGCTTTGCAGCTTTTACTTAGGATATTTAAAAACTATATGTAAAGTCAACGAGACAACATAATGACATTGAATATATTTAATTTTAAAAATTCAATCATAACCCTGTTCACCTAAGCAACTCTAAATTATTTCACTTAGAAACTTTAATTTCTGAAATACTTTGAACAGTTGTGGCTGACTGAAGGTATGTATAAGGTTTAACTATAAGGATCCCAGGTGGCACAGTCGTTAAAGCGCTCAGCTAACTGAAGTTTGGCAGTTTGAACCCACCAGCCACTCTGCGGAAGAAAGATGTGGCACTCTGCTTCTGTAAGCATTACAGCCTTGGAAACCCTATGGGGCCACTATGAGTTTGAACCAACTCGACGGCAGTGGGTTTGGTTTGGTTTTTTATAAGGTTTATTTTAACTAATTAAACCACACTTTTCTCTCTCTCTTTTTTTTTTTCCCTGACTTCTTTTTGTTCTATTCTGTTTCATTCCACTAAACTTTAGAGGTGTAATGCTGGTCACGGTGTGTCCTAATATTAAATTCTCAAAGAAAAGATTCTGAAATCTAAATAAACTCAAAGGGATATGTTACTTTTTTTTTTTTTTTTTTGAGAAACAATATTGTCCATTTGCAGATTCCACGACTCTATTTCCTTACGAACAAGGAGACATAAATTGGTACATGTTTCTAAAATTAATATACTGTGTGTTATAGGTTGAATCGTGTCCCCCAAAAGGTACGTTCAAGTCCTAACCCCGTACCTGTGAATGTGGTCTTATTTGGAAACATTGTCTTTGCATTTATATGAGTTAAGGAAGTATGAGTTCATCTTGAGTAAGGTGGGCCCTAATCCAGTATAACTTCTCCAGAGATAGAGAAGGAGCCCTGGTGGTGCAGTGGTTAAGCACTTGGCTGCTAACCAAAAGGTCGGCAATTTGAACCCACCAGCAGCTCCGTAGAAGAAAGATGTGGCTGTCTGCTTCCGTAAAGATTACAGCTTTGAGAAGCCTATCGGGCAGTTCTACTCTGTCATATAGGTCATACAGGTCAGCAGTTCAAAATCACCAGCGGCTCTGTGGAAGAAAGATGTGGCAGTTTGCTTCCATAGGGATTTACAGCCGTGGAAACACTATGGGGTCTCTATGAGTTGGAATCAACTCAATGGCAGTGTGTTCTTCAGGGTTTTTAGATGTCTTGAAAGGAGCCCTGGTGGCGCAATAGTTAAAGCACTCAGGTGCTAACTAAAAGGTTGGAGGTATGAGTACATCAGCTGCTCCTTGAGAGAAAGATGTGGCAGCTGCTTTTGCAAAGATTATGGCCTTGGAAACACTATGGGGCAGTTCTACCCTGTCCTATAGGGTCACTATGAGTCGGAATTGACTCGATGGCAAGGGGTTTATGCCTGGGGATTAATTTTATGTTAAATTTTCACTTTGGTGTTTCTCAGACTATGAAGTAGTAGAAATACACCAAACTCAAGTTGGGAAGGCCTGAGGTTATGAATTCCCATGGGAGGCCTCTTCTTCCCGCCCCCCAACCCCTCCAACACTGCTCCAACAGAAGATCCATAAGCTTCTTTGTCTTGTCTCTGTGCTGGAAGATGGTCTTCTTCTACACCACACCTTCACCAAGGGTGTAACACTTTGAGAGGCCTAGATTAATGAGAGTCGTATTTCCAATTCTGCACTTTGTACATGCCCAAAGTTTTACTCCTTGCACCTCATGACAATTAAAACCCATGCAGAGTAGCTCTTGGGCTGCTTTGATTTTCAGTTCCTAGGAAATAGAAGTCTCTTCTATTTAATTTCAGATCTCAACTCAAGTAGTACTTCTAAAGGAGTGTCATGGATTGAATTATGTGCCCCCAAAAATGAATGTATCAACTTGGTTAGGCCATGTGTGGTTGTCCTCCATTTTGTGATTGTAATTTTATGTTGAGAGGATTAGGGTGGGGTTGTAACACTGCCCTTACTCAGGTCACCTCCCTGACCCAAGGTACAGGGAGTTTTCCATTTTCCGGGGGGGTATGGCCTGCACTACCTTTTATCTCTCCAGAGATAAAAGGAAAGGGAAGCAAGCAGAGAGTTGGGGACCTCATACCACCAAGAAAGCAGCACCGGGAACACTGCACGTCCTTTGGACACGGGGTCCCTGTGCATGAGAAGCTCCTTGACCAGTGGAAGGCTAAAGACAAGGACCTTCCTCCAGAGCTGACAGAAAGAGAAAGCCTTCCCCTGGAGCCGATGGCCTGAATTTGGACTTGTAATCTACTAGACTGTGAGAAAATAAATTTCTCTTTGTTAACGCTATCCACTTCTGGTATTTCTGTTATGGAAGCACTAGGTGACTAAGACAGAGAATAAGTTAACATCCCTTTTTGTTCTTCTTAGGTGCCATTGAGTTAGTTCTGACTCATAGCCACCCTGTGTAGAACAGAATGAAACACTGCCCAGTCCTGTGCTATCTTCACAATTGTTGCTATGTTTGAGCCCACTGTTGCAGCCACTGTATCAATCCATCTTGTTAAGGGTTTTCTCTTTTTCACTGACCCTCTACTTTACCAAGCATGATGTCCTTCTCCAAGGACTGTCCCTCCTGATAACATGCCCAAGGCATGTGAGACAAAGTCTTGCCATCCTCGCTTGTAAGGAGCATTCTGGCTGTACTTCCTCCAAGACAGATTTGTTCTTTCTTCTGGCAGTCCATGGTATATTCAATATTCTTCACCAACACCGTAACTCAAAGGCATCAATTCTCCTTCAATCTTCCTTATTCATTGTCCAGCTTTCGCATGCATATGAGGCGACTGAAAATATCATGGGTTGAGTCAGGCACATCTTAGTCCTCAAGGTGACGTCTTTTTTTTTTTTTTTAACATTTTAAAGAGGTCTTTTGCAGCAGATTTGCCCAATGAAGTAACATCCCTTATTTGTCAGAAAAAAATCAGGCATCTGTTATACACTCTCATAACCTGTTGCTGACGAGTCATAGCGACCCTATAGGACACAGCAGAACTGCCCCATAGGGTTTCCAAGGAGCAACTGGTGGATTCGAACTGCTGACCTTTTGGTTAGCAGCCTGAGCTCTTAACCACTACGCCACCAGGCTCCTATACACTCTTGTAGCTCTCTGCATTTTTCTTCCACTATATGTTTTTTATACTTATCATAATTTGTAATTACATGTTTAATAGTGTGATTATTTGTTAAATGCTTGTCTCTCCAGCTAGAGTGTTAGTTCCATGAGGGAAGGAATCTTTTGTCCACTGTAGTGTCCAACCTGTGTGTGTGTGTGTGGAGGGAGGAGGATGAATAAGAACATGCATGTATCTCCTCAAAAAAGGTTAAGAGCTGAAAACGGAGAAGGAAAAGAGGAAATATTTTATTATGAATTACAGTCATGTGCCGCATAATGTCCTTTTGGGCAATGTCCGACCACAAATGCGTCCATGGTCCCCGAGTTATGAACACTCGACTTTCGTACAACTCATAGTTATAAAACAACCCCGTAAAGCCTATTATATTAAAAATTTGAAGTACATACAATGGTTCATAAAAATAAATGGGCCCTACTTTGTGACATGCATCAAAATGTTACTATTATTACTGTACTATTATGTTAAAGATGTTTTAGTGTATCTGGAAGTGTTTCTTTAATATTTTTTACGCATAGAAAGGTACAGTATATACTATATACTAAGACAAACATTTGACTAACTGACGTTAGATATCAACTATACCTGACTGTTCCAACTTCTCTTGGAACTTAAAGACAGACTTAGGAATGGGACTCGTTTGTAATCCAGGGACTGCCTGTTTACAATATGGAGTTCACACAATGTCCAAATCACATAATGTCCTATTTCACAGAATGTATCGTGGTCGTTAAGCGATGCATGAGTATATTTACAAACTACAGGAAACACATGGTGAGTAGCCACTTCCTATTTCAATCAACTCTTACATTTTTACCATTCTTGGTTCCTTTTTCTTTTAATTGAGCTACAATTTACATACAGTGAAATGCTAAGATCTTAACTGTACCATTTGATCAATTTTGACAAATGCATGTCACCCACACACCTGTTAAGATGCAGAACATCTCCATCAATCCGGAAAGTTTCCTCATCTCCTTTCAATATCCCCACCCTCAGAAACAACGTCAATCTAATTTATATTACCCTCAATTAGTTTTGTCTATTCTAGAATTTCATATAAAGGGAATCAAGCAGTACGTACTTTTTGCGCCTGTCTTCTTTCACTCATCATAATATTTTTGAGATTCATCCACGTTATCGCATGCATCAGTGGTTCATTCTTCTTGTGCTGAGCAGTATTCCATTGTACGAATATACCACATTTTATTTATCTATTTTCATGTTGATAAATATCTGGGCTGTTTCTAGTTTTTCGCTATTATGAACAGAACTGCCATGAACTTTGTTCTTTTTCAAGATCATTTTGGTTATTGTAGGTTATTCTCTGATTTTTTTTTTAATTTTACCTTAAAGTGATAATAGCTGTAGGTTTTTTTATTTGCTTGTTTTTCTAAATCAGATTGAAGGTGTTTCCTTCTACTCCTAGTATGTTCAGAATTTTTAATCATAAATTGGTCGTGTATTTTGTCAAATGCTTTTCCTTCATCTGCTGAACTTATGCTATAAATTTCTCCTTTAATCTGTTAATATGGTGAATCACAATGGTTGGTTTTTACATACTAAATAACTTCGAATTCCTAGGATAGCCTCACTTGATTGTGGAGTATTTTCCTTTTTTACGTGTTGCTAGATTCAATTTAGATTCAATTTGCTAATATTTTATTAAGGATCTATGTTCATGAAAGATATTGGCCAGTAATTTTCTTTTCTTGTAATGCCCTTGCCTGGTTTTGGTATTGGGTCATAGATGCCTTATAAAATGAGTTGGAAAATGTTCCTTCTTCCTCTATTTTCTGAGAGAGTTCGTTTAGCATTTATATCATTTCTTCCTTCAGTATTTGACAATATTTACCAGTTAAGCCGTCTGGGTTTGGAATTTTCTTTGTGAGAAGTTACTTATGAATTTAATTTTTACAACAGATATACGACATTTAGATTTTCTATTTATTATTGTGTTAGTTTTGGTAATTTGTATTTTTCCCAAAAACTTTGTCTATTTCATCTAAGTCATCAAATTTACAGGACCAAGTTTTTCATAAATTCTGTTATCATCCTTAAAATGTCTAGAATCTGTAAAGATGTCCCCTTCTTCATGCCTGATATTGGCAATTTGTGTTTTTGCTCTTTTTACTTGATCGGGCTTACTTGGGATATGTGAATTTTACTGATTTCCCAAAGGACCAAGTTCTGGCTTTGCTGATTTTCTCTTCTGGATTCTTTTTTTTTTTTTTTTAAAGACATAGAACATTACAGATAAAATTAAAGGCCCCTGCAATCACCTCCCTAAACCTACTCTCCTCCTTCCCTTCCAGAGGTATCCACTCTCCTGAGTTTCAAGTTTGTCTTTGCTCCACCATTTGGATGTTAAAGTAATGCTAATTTAAGATGCTCTACTTACTCACCACATTTCCTGCCTCTGCGGCCAGCCGGGCAGCGTAGCGAGCAATAAGCCGGTGTTCCTCATCCAGTCGGCTAGGGCTATCCAGGACACTGCCAAGGAGATAAAAATCCAACAGGCATCTATTAAACAACCCAACTCTTGTTGCACTCTTGGAATAGGTGAATGAAAAGACTTTTTTAAAAAGAATGGGAACAAAAGAAATGGAGGTTTGGTTGTAGATACTAGTGGTGAGGGGGGCTAGAGAGAGATAAGGCCAACGTGTCATTCTTCTTCAGCCATCCATCCTTACTACTCCTACGCCAGCAGTGGGGCCTTTCTTTTTGAATGTAAGGGCTGAGGAAAGACAGGATACTCAGAAAGTCTGGGACAGGAATTTCTAACCAAATGTTCTGAAAAATTCATGACTTTTGGACCTAGGTCTAAATTCAAAAAGACCAAGAGAAAACTAAAGCACCATGAAAAATAGACAAGTGAGGAAAAACGCACTTAACATTAGCTGAGCAAAAGTGAAGAACCCTCGCCAGGGCAGGCTTAACATAACGTAAAATTGGAGAAGATTCCATGGTATCAAAATTCTCTTTCGATGTTTCTTTGACAGTGCTCGTTCCACGACTACAGCCCCATCTTAGACTGAATTAGATTACTCTATTACTTTTTAACAAGAGTACCAGCACTCAAAAACTCTTGGTTGGAATTTAGCAGTATAACAAAGTGATATATAAAAATTTAAAGACCTGAGTTTATCATTCACTAAATCTTGCCATAATTAATGGGGGAGAATCTGAGAAGGGCAAGGTTAAATCAATAAAGAACTCTCTGACCTTTTTATGTACAGAAATGTCTGTTTTTTTCCTAGATTTTATTTTCTCAGTGTTTCTATCTATGTGGCTACATCTTTAGGCTTAACTTGGTCTTTTCCTCTGGGTTGGGTTTTTTTTTTTTTTTTAAATGTACGTTAAGTGTTCTGCCTATGATTTGTCAACATTTTTTAATTTTAGATGTGCAAATACCAGTCTCTGGCATGTATAATTGTCCTCTTAAAAGATGATCTTGGTAATTAGAACATGCTACCACCAACTGACTTTAATACCTTAGGGTCAAGGCCCCAAGGTCAAGGCTGAACTATATAATATTTGTGCCTTAAGGGTGTTTATCTGAAATAAGAAAACTATTCTTCTAAAAACAACAACAAAATGCAGCTATGTATGGAAACAAAAATAATGCCCAACATTTAACAATACAAGTGGATAATATTATGGAGGGGGGATCGGCAGGCTAAGAAGTGTGTCTTAAAAGTGGATGACTTTTGTTATTTGGCCAGGTATACAAAAGAACTTCTTTTTCTCTGCTGAATTCCATCTCCTTGGAAGGGTTAATCTATTTACCCCATTTTAATTGGCTAAGCTTTCTAGACAGAAACTAGAACCTTATGTTGATGAGATAAGGTCAATGAAAATTATTTAAGGGAAACTAGAAAAGTTCTTTATTCTTCTGCTTGAGCTTTCATTTTCAGAATTAGTCTGCCAGGAAATTCTGATGCTTACAGGAAGTATGAAGCTCAGTTCCTCAGACTCCATAAATGAAGAAGAGATGCAGTACTCACCGATGCTTGTGTTCTCCCAGGGCTGCTAGCCACCAGTTCTTGTGCAGGGAGCCTAGTCCTTAAGATTTCCCAGTTTCCATGAGATTTGAAGACCTTGGCTGAACCTACCACAAACCTTCTTCGGCTGCAAGTACCAGGTTGCAGGTCTCTAGCCAACACTGTGCTATTTTTACCATGGAAGATTTTAATCACCCTGGACAACTGCCCTTACCAAATGTAGGTAATATGCCCTGCCAGAGGTGAAACTACTCTATTCCGAGAGACCAAGAGGCTGGGTCAGAGCCATCTGTTGGATTTAGAGATAGTCTCTGTGATAGCACGGCCCTTCTTCCCCTCCCAAAGACAAGCCTATCAAACATATGTGGGAGATAGGAAGAACCCTCCAGTATGAAGTATAATACTAAATATAGCCCTTTTCACATATGCTTTTTCCCATTAGTTATTAATTTATTTTTCTGTTACCATGGGAAATAGGAGTGATGTCAAAGGGCCTTCCCCAAGGACCCCTGGCATCCTCTGGGTAAAATTAAGAAAAAAATTTCAGGCTCCAGCCTCTGTTAAGTATTTAGTTTATTAATTATGGTTTTCTGTCTAAGAATTAGGGTTCTCAAAGCAGAGTTTTACAAGTTGTTTGACAACACGACTGTACTTTGGTGCTATGTAGAGAAGTCAGATGGCTTTAGATTATTAAAATTTTATCATTCTTGAAGAATGTGGTGGGTGTGGGTATGTAGGGGACAAGTGGCTTTGGGTCTGCCTGAATGGAACAGCATTTTGTTTGGTATTAATTCTTTTAAGGGACTAGCTTTGGTATATCAAATATTTTTCCATCCCAAACCATTGAGGAATCAGTCATATTCCCATATTAACAGTGAGTCAATACTTCAGTGGTTTTCAGGGATATAGGTATGTGAGGCTATTATAATATATATAATTATTTTAATATTAGGTGGGATGTATAGTTTGAAGCCCTGGTGGCACAGTGGTTAAGATTTCGGCTGCCAACCAAAAGGTTGGCAGTTCAAATCTACCAGCTGCTCCTTGGAAACCCTATGGGGCAGTTTTACTCTGTCCTATAGGGTCCCTATAAGTTGGAATCGACTTGACGGCAAAGGGTTTAGTTTTCTGGTTCATATATAGTTTAGAAAAAGTTCCACCAGTGATACTGATTCAACACTGTTGAAAATCATTGGTTTAAATAATCAACAGTGACAGATTTCTGGGAACAGACGACGGATGGTACAGATGTAACAGGGGAGTAGTATCAAAGCCTTCAGGTTAGACAAAGTGAGATATCTGTGGGTTGATCAGCATTAAACTTTGAATAGCAACAGAAAAATTTCACTATTTAGGCAAGAATGAACAATAAGAGGTTGCATCAAACACCTCTGTGAATGTTATGTCTTTGGGATTTCAGATCTCTCAGAGGTTTACATACCCTTTAAGTGTAATCTGAAGAAAGTGACCTCAACTTAAAGGAGAAATTCTGCCTGTGTTTAGGTAAGTGTCCAGGCTTGGCAAGGTTCCTTCCCTTTTAGAAGCTAATTCTTTAGCAAGTGCTTAAACTCTGCCAAATTATAGCAGGTAGCTTCTCGAGAAAAACCCCAAATGCAGAACTTTTCCAGCTGGCAACCCCAGATAACCCATGGCTCCCCGTCTACTGCTGCTCCTCTCCCACTAACCGTGCACAATGCTGCAGACGGGCCACATAGGAGGCTATCAGGGCATGCTCATCGGCCAAGTGACTGGGTACATCCTGGCTATACTGTAACCTAGGAACAATGGAGGCAAAGACAGCAAGCGTAAAACAAACACACACAGGGGGAGAAATGAACATGGATTAAAATGGGCAACCATCAAAGAAAAATAGAAAAAAATAGTAAATCATGATATAGAAAATAAAAAAATCACAATGCATAATGGAACCAGGATTAACGGCGGTTAGTCCACAGGAATATATCTCACAACTGCTTTGAACAAAGACAGCCCCCCTTAGGGGACTGCTTTGAATGACACTAGAACCCTTGAGAAGAACACCAATAAAGAGTCACCAGCGGAGCCTTGCTCACTAGACTTGTCCAAGCTCTGGGCTCTGTGATGATGTATCTTTTAGGAAATGCCACCTAGTGGAAAATGAAGTTGAGGTAGAGTAGGTCTATTTGGACTTACTATGTGGCCCCCGAATGTTGTGCTTTTTATAACTTTTGTCCATGTTTAAGAGTTTTGATAGCTATCTCATATTACCAGTTAAGTATTTTCATTTCTATAAGGATACCTGCCTACAGCTTATTCAATTTTCTCCCAAAAAATTGGTACTCAAACCAAACTTGTTAGAACTATATCTAATTGTAAATCTACCCTATATATATATTCTAAGTGAAGACTTCTCTTAAAGATATATGGAAGGTCTTTAAGCAGATGATCTTCTTCTTTCTTTAAAACTTTTTACTATAACCCATTGCTGTTGAGTGGATTCCGACTCCTGACTCATAGCGACCCTACAGGACAGAGTAGAGCTACCTCAAAGGGTTTTCAAGGCTATAAATCTTTATGGAAGCAGGCTGCCACATCTTTCTCCTGAGGAGCAGCCAGCAGGTTGTAACCACCAACCTTTTGGTTAGCACCCAAAGGGCTTTAACCATTGTGCCATCAGGGTTCCACTTTTTACTACAGAAACATTAAAACATACACATTTGAGTAATTTCATGACTACCCCTTATCTACCCATCATCAAACTTCAACAAATCTCCATATTCTGTCAATCTTGTTTAAATGATTCTCCCCATCCCCCAGTTTTTTGTACAGGAGAGGGTGGCCAGAGCAAATCCTAGATGATTTATTATTTCACCTAGGAATAAATACTTCAGTATGTGTATCTATCAGACAGTGAAATTTTTTTTATATAATCTCAATGCTATTATTATGCCTAACAAAATTTACAAAAATTTATTAATATTTCAGTCATCTGCAAATTTCTTCAAATCTTCAAAAATGTCCTTTTACAGTTAAAATCAAGATCAAAACAAGGTCCACACATTGTATTTGGTCAATATGTTTTTTTTATGTTTGTATTTGACTGCTATGTTTCTGTTTTTAATCTATAGTAGTTCCTGTTTCCTCCATTTTCTTTCATAACACATACCTGTGAAGAAACCAAGTCACTTATCTTGTAGAACATCCTACATTCTGGATTTGACTGACTGCTTCCCTGTGGTATCATTTAACTTGTTTCTCTATCCCCTGTGGTTGGATCTAGAGGTCTGATTAGATTCAATTTTGTTGTTGTTGCTTTATTTTTTTGAGAAGAGGCAAGAATACATCATAGGTAGGTAGTATGGCATACTTCTTATAATCACAATATGAGACGCGTAATATAATGTAAATATTGCTAAGTGGATTCAGATGTTATTGGTCACATCACTCCATTATAAAGTTCCCCATCTACTTTTCCTCTAATGGCTTTAGTATTTAGTAAATTTAGTATTTACTGATGATTCTTGCCTAGAATCATCATTTCATGACGGGTTTCAAAATATTTTCCAATTTTATCATTTCATGCATTTATTAATTTCCTTTATTCATTTATCTTGAATATACTGTTCACTTAGGAAATGTAAAACAAATGTTTGATATTTCCTCTCATTGAACAAAATTCAGAACAATGAATTAGTGCCCTAGCAACCTCTAATGGTGACCGAGTTTTCTTTTTTTAGTGCCAGTATGAGCTCATAGATTTTTATATATTTTTTAATATGCTTCAATCCATTGCAAACATTATTTTTTTGATGCTTAAATTGCCCTGTCTTTACCCTGTGGGAGGCCTTGTAAATAGGCTTCTGTATTCTCTTGACCCTGTGGGAGGCCTTGTAAATAGGCTTCTGTATTCTCTTGACATGACCATTAAAAAAAAAAAAAACAAGCTTGTTGCCATTAAGTCGATTCCAACCCATAGCAACCTTACAGAATAGAGAACTGCCCCACAGAGTCGCCAAGGAACAGCTGGTGGATTTGAACTGCCAACCTTTTGGTTGGCAGCTGTATCATTTAACTGCTGTATCATTTAGCCACCAGGGCTCTGACATGACCGTTAGACCTTGTTAACTTCTTTGTTTCCTAGCACAGTAAGATATCCTGGGATCATGTTGTATACATCCTGCCCTAGACCTGGAACCAACCATTCTTCCAAGGATTCCTGGTTCCTTTTACTAAGAATAGTATTTAGAGACCACAATCAGGGCACTAGGGTGCTCACTGTTTCTCAGTGGTCACTGCTTCTAGGCCTTTTCAGTGGATAAACTAGAAAATTTGTATAGTTTAGAAAGAAAACAAATAAGTTCTTCTGTACATTCAAGATGTCATTTTATCTTCTTCTGGTTTGATTTGTTTGATGAGAAGTCATTGGTAACTTTTATCTTTGTTCCCTTGTATGTAATAAGGTTTTTTTTTTTCTCCTCTAATTTTTAATATTTTCAAATTAAGTATTTAAATTAAAGGCCAATATCATTGGCTTTCAGCAATTTGATTATGATATGCCTTGGTGTGATTTTCTTTGTGCTTAGAATTTGCTGAGCTTCTTGTATCTGTGGGTTTATAAAAAAAAAAAGTTTTCACCAAATTTACAAAAAAAATTTATTAAAAAATTTGGAAAAACTATCTCCTAAATATCTTTTTTCTCTTCTCCTTCTATTAGAAACCCTGATGGCATAGGGTTAAGAGCTACAGCTGCTAACTAAAAGGTCGGCAATTCGAATCCACCAGGTGCTCCTTGGAAACTCTATGGGGCAGTTCTACTCTGTCCTGTAGGGTTGCTATGAGTTGGATTCGACTCGATGGCAGTGGGTTTGGTTTTGGTTTGGTCTGTTAAGTCTAACTGCTTGACTGTCCCACAAGTCATTTTTTTCTCTGTGCTTCATTTTAGATAGTTTGTACTGCAATGTCTTTAAGCTTAGTGAGCTTTTCTTCTCCTGTTAAGCATATCCATTGAATTCTTCATTTCAGGTATCATCCCATTCAACTCTAGAAGTTTCTTTTTGTATTAAAAATTTTTTTTTATCGAAGTAGAATATGTATGCAGAAAATTCTAATTATATTTCATTTGGTTCTTTTTTATATCTTCCATTCATTTCCTCGTTACACTCAAATTTTCCTTTATATTCTTAATACTTATCATGACCAGTTTAAGTCTGTGTCTACTAATAACTAATCCTGTCATTTCTGGATCCGTTTCTATTGACCAGTTTTTCTCCTGGTTACAAGTTATACTTTCCTGCTTTTCTTATATCTTCTAGCTTTTTATTGGATGATGGACATTGCAGATATTATTTTGTCGAGTGTCTGGATTTCACTGTGCTTCTCTAAAGAGACTGGTGGTCGGTTAATTTACTTTAGATCAGCTTGGTCTTTTTGAGCCTTGTGTTTAAGCTTCATTTGCACAGACCTAGAATAACCTTCATCTAGGGCTATTTTCACCCAGCCCCTAAGGTGTTGTCTTTCTGGGGTCTTTGCTGAATGCCCCAAGTGTTCAGCAATGCCTCTCCACTCCGGTTGGCTGAAATTTGAACATTTTCCAATTCTGTGTGAGTTGAGGTAGTTGTTCCACTTTCAGCTCTCCAGTGGTTGTTACTGGCAAGGCAGCTGTTATTTGCCTGGTTTGGGGCCTCGAGGGACCTTTATGCACATTTATGGAGCTCTTTCTTTGCACGGAGCCTTGGTGGTACAGTGGTTAAGAGCTCAGGCTGCTAACCAAAAGGCCAGCAGTTTGAATCCACCAGCCACTCTGTAGAAGCCCTATGGTGGTGGTTCTACCCTGACCTATAGGGTCACTATGAGTTGGAATTTACTCGACAGCAACGGGCTTGGTTTTTCATTTTTGTTGTTGTTGTTGTTTGTTTTCTTTGTATCCCTTCTTCCTCTATAGTACTTTGCCCTGCTAATTCCAGCCTCCATAAATTCCAATTTCTGTCTCCTTATCTCAGCAAGATTGCCTTGCTCTGCTTGGCTCCGGGATTGGAGTTTGCCAGATACCTCCAGGCAAAAAGTCTGGGCAATCTCAGGGCTCATCACATTTGTTTTCCTTCCCTCAGGGATCAGTCGTGCACTATATATTGTTTCATTTCTGAAAACAGTTCTTTCATTTATTGGGACCAGTTTTCTAATAGTTTATGGTGATAGGGCTAATCTGATACCAGTTACTCCATCATGACTAGAAGTAAAAGTTCGCTCTTTAGAAACTCGTTTTTATGTACTTTACAAAAAGAAAACAATAGTGCTTTTTTTTTTTTTTTTTTAACAGCAAGCAGATTGAGAAGTACTGCTATAGAATGTTGGGGGCCATTATAAGGACTTTTTTATTCTGATATGAGAAGCTGTCAAGAGGGTTTTGAGCAGAGGAGAAATATGATCTGATTGATATTTTAAAAGAATCATTTTGTCTATGAACAGTAACTGCCAGAGGGCAGAGAAAGCAGCAGCTACTTGGAAGACTATGACAATAATCCAGATGAGAGAAAAGGGTGGTTAGGAAAACGGCAGTAGCAGTATGAGTGGTGAGATATAGCAGGATCTTGGCTAGATTGTGAAGGTGCTCTTGGATAGAGCTGATCTAATTCTGTTAATATCTTAGACAGGTATAAGAAAAATAGAGGAATCAGGTTTTGACTGAGCACTAGGAGAACAGAATTGCCATTAACTGAGATGGGGTCGACTATAGGATAAACAAGTCTGGTAGGGGAAGACAGAGGACTTAGTTCAGAACATGCTAATTATGAGACATTGTTAAACATCCAGATGAAGGCAGACGAGGTGGACATAGGAGGTTAGAACTCAGAGAAAAGGCCTGGGCCAGAAAAATATGTTTGGAAATCACCAGTTTGCAGATAGTGCCTAAAAGCTATGAGTCTGGATGAGGTCAGCAACACAGTAAGTGCAGACAGAAAAGTGTTCTCTATGGCACACTAAGAGTTCAAAGAGGTATGGAAAAATTAGCCAAGGAGGCTGAGAAGAAGTAGGAGGAAAACCAGGAGAGCACAATATCCAGAAGCCAAATGCAGAAAGTGTTTCATGTAGGAAGGAGGGAACATCTATGTCAAATGCTACTGCCATCAAGTAAGATAAAAAAAAAAAAGATAAGTACTGAGAATTGACCCCTGGATTTAGCACTGCGGAAGTCATTTGTCTCCTAGCAGAAATCATTTTGACAGAATAACGGCAGATGAAAGCCTGAGCTGGGGGTGGGGGCAGGGGTTTAAAAAGGAATAGCAGAACATAAGTTGAAGGCATTCAATGTAGATAACTTTCAAGAAGTTTTTCTGAAATGGCAAGGATATGTAGGGGGAACAGGAGAGGAAACTGAGGTCAAGAGAGGATATTTCCTCCCAAAGGAGAAAAATTAGCAAATTTACAGGTTGATAGGAAAGATGGAGCTGAGATGGGGAAAAAAAGATGCAGGAGATAAGAAAGGAGAACTGATTTACCAGAAGTTCTAACTGGTGAGTGAACATGAGACTCAGGGTACATGTGGGGGACCCACATACAAAGAGGGTGGCCGTGTATACGCAACCAACACAGGTGCATGTGTAGGTGAGGCAGGAACTTGTGGAAATCTTTTTTTCCTGGTTACTTATTTTTCCTCAGAGAAAATAGTTCACTAAACTCCATCTTAGGTTTACAGGAAGACTGCTATTCAGAACTAGTGTTGTTTGTCAAATAATTAGGGATCTAGACCAAAATGAAAAGCATTACCGGTAGCTGCCTATAGTAGATAGGGAACACACGTCTCCATGAATTTCCTGCTGATTTTGTTTGGGGTGTGGGGTGTTATGCTGTTCTACTCACATTCAAAGTTGTACCTGTTTTCCTAGATTTACTTTTTGAATTTAAACTCTTTCCTTTTTTGATACAATATCTCAAACTTTACACACACACACACACACACACACAATACATAGGCAACATTCAACTTACATTATAGGTTTTGCTTTAGCAAAGTCAATAGTTTGGAATTCAGAATATATTTTCCCATAAAAACAAAAGCATACAAATAATTGTTCTGTTTTTAAGCTGACAAATGGCAATTCAGTCTACAAAAGTAGGTGATGTTAATCCCTAAACATACAATCGTTCTAATAACAATGCTGACGTGAATTGGGCATTCGAAACAATGTAGCTATGAGGAAACACACAAGAGTTTCAAGGTAATTCATTCAGTGAACTGTGTGGAGCTCCAACTAGGTGCCAGGCACTGTGCCAGAAGCTGGGGCACGCAGCATGCAAGACCCAACCACAGTTGCTGCTCTCCTGGCACTAACAGTCTAATAGGAAAAGAGATAATCAAATAGTCACACAAATAAACATAAAATTGCAAATGTAATAAGTTTTATGACAAGAGGGACATGGTCCTTTGAGAGAATATAATAGCAGAATTTTATCCAATTAGGGAGATGAGCAAATCAAGGGTGAGCAGAATGAATCTTGGAGTTCAAAAGAGGAGTGATAATGAAAAGAACACACTTCTCCCCAGGGCCCCCTCCCCCAGCTCTAACCAACGCAGGATGACCACGGCTGGGGACAAAGGATCCTGATAAGACTGAAGGGTCTACAGCAGCACTTCTAAGAATGTATTTCCCCAGATTACCACCTTCAGAACTCCCAGGTTTCTCCTGAATTAGACCCTCTGGGAACAAGGCCTGGAATCTGCATTTGACACAAGTTCCCAGGTGCCCCAGATGCACACGGAAGTGTGAGAACTGCTCTCGAGAGGGGGGACATTCTTAAGTCTAGGTGATAATGCCTCATGGTTGCTGGGGGATCTCTAGAGGTAGCTGGCAAGAGAAGGAGCCTCTGGCCAAAGTTCAGAGGCATACCTATGGAGTTAGGGAGCAAAGGGGAGGAACGTCAGTAAGGAAAACAGGGATGAAGGGCAAGTGATGGGGGGAAGCAGATAAGCAGGACAAGCGTGCTAGAAGCTAGGTCTGAAGTACAGGGTGGAGCCACCGGTAGCAGACCTACTTACTAGGTGGGAAGCAGTGGCGCATAGCAATTGAGAGCATGGGCTTTGGAGTCCGGCAGTTTGGGTTTTAATCCATGCTCTGATACTTACTCTACACCTTTGTCCCTTCATCTGTAAGATGAGAATAACATAAAATCTACCGCATTAGTATTTACTTTAGCACTGGGAAGAGTCACTAAGAGCAGAGTCCCTGTGACCTACCAGGTACTTTTATATATGGTCTCTTGTTTATTCTCAGAACAATCTTATAAGAATGGTATTACTGTAACCCTCACAATTTCACCTCTCCCCTGAGCTCCAGAATCATGTATTTTCAACATCTGGAGTAACTGTGTGGTGCCAATGGTTAATGTGCTTGGCTACTAACCAAAAGGTTGGTGGTTCGAGTCCACCCAGAGGCACCTTGGAAAAAAGTCCTGGTGATATACTTCCAGAAAAATCTGCCACTGAAAACCGTATGGAGCAGAGTTTTACTCTGACCCATGTGGGGTCGCCATGAGTGGGAGTCGACAGGAAGGTTTTTTGTTTTTTAAATTTAGCTTTTGCCCTTGATTGCCTAACAGGCACCTTAAACTTAGTAAGTTCAAAACAGAACCTCTTCTCCTGACTTACTGCCTAAGCTACCACTCTTCTGGACTGACCAGCTTAAATGAATAGCATCACCGTCATACGGCACGACACCAAAAACCCAGGAGTTAGCTTCATTTTTATGTTTTCCTCACACTTCACATTCAATTCATTAACAAGTCCTGTTGGCTCTACTTTCAAAACAGACCCTCAAACCAGCCACTTTCACTGCTCTCCACAGTTGCCATAATTTCTCACCTGGAATTTCGCACCAAATTTCACTTAAACTACCCCAATAGCCTCTTAACTAGTCTCTCTTTTTCCACTGTTGTCCCCTATAGTCAATTCTCCACACTGCAGTGAGTAATCTTTTAAAAATAAATCAGTTTGGGGGCGATGGAAATATTCTAAAATTGACTGTGGTAATGGCCGTACATACAACTCTAACTATACTAAAAACCATCGAATTGTACACTTTGTTAAAAAGTAGGATATTAACAATTCTAAAACTGCTATATATGCATATTGGAACTGAGCTAATTAGTAAGCAGACAGTGGATGATGCGAGCCAGTATACAAGATGAGCCTGGAGCACGTTGTAATGTCAAATAGTACGGAAGTGCTCAAAAATCAAAACAATGAGGACATGGCAAAGGGACACAGGACCCAATCTGAAAGAGCTCCGAATGGCCAAAGCTAGAACATTTTGAGCAACAAACTAAATAATGTAGTATTGGATTATAACTCAAATATAAAATAAATACCCATGAGTCCAGACTGATATATAGAGAGAAATAGGAGAAAAAGAGGTGAATCTTCCCTACAGAAAAACTCCAAATAATTTATGTGGGTACTTTCCCCTCCAGGGTGTAGTGCGTAATCTCCCTCCCTCCTCCTTGATGTGGGCTGGGTTTAGTGACTTACTTCCAAAGAACAGAGTAGGGAAATGTGGAAAAGAGTAACATTACAGTACAGAAACCTCGTAAACAGTACCTCGGCCAAGATTAATATTATCAGTGACAAGTCATGTTGGTAGCATGTACTCCCCTGATGATATGATGACAAGGGCACTTCACCTGTGTGGTATTCTTCTCCAAAACCCATAACCCCAGTCTAATCATGGGAATAACATGAGAGACAGTCTATAAAATACTTGACCAGGGCTCCTCAGAGCTGTCAAGGCCATGAAAACAAAGGACTAAGAAACTGTCACAAGCCAGAAGAGTCATGATGACCTAACGCAGTGTGGTAATCTGGAACAGAAAAGGGACATCAGTGGAAAAACTAATGAAATCCAAATAATGTCTGAAGTGCAGTTAATAGTAATGTATAGATGTTGGTTTCCTAGCTGTGGCAAATGTACCACGGACATGTAAGATGTTGACTTCAGGGGAAAAAGAGTAAGAGGTAAATGGAAACTCAAAGTACTATCTTTGCAACTTTTCTTCAAACATAAAATGATTCTAAAATTAAAAGTTCATTAAAAAATATTTAGAAAAAAAATCAGATCCTGCCACCCTTATATAGTCTGGCTCCTAGCTACTTCTCTGACCTAATTTCCTATAAATCTTCCCACTGCTCACTGTGCTTCCGCCACACTGATCTTTCTGCTTTTCCAAGAAAACACCAAGTTCATTCCCACCACAAGACCTTTGTACTTACTACTCCTTTACTTGGAACATTATTCCCTCGGATCCTGGCATGGCTCTCTTTCTCTCCACATTATTCAATTTCCTAATCAAATGTCATCTCTTCAGTCCTTCCCTGACCATCCAATCAAAAATCTACGGCCCTCTGCCCTAGTCATTCTCTGTTTCTCCATCAAGCTTTATTTTTCTGGAGAGCATTTATCACTACCCTTTATTATAAAATTATTCTTTTGTGTGTTCTCCACTAGAATGGAAGTTAGATGAATTTAGGCACTTATCTTTACACAGCTAAATCACTACCTCCTAAAAGAGTGCCTTGGCACATAATACATACTCTGCTAATACTTGTTAAATTAGTGAATTGCTTCTATAGATGAACTAATTAAGCATAAAGAGTTCATACAACAGGTAAGTGACAAGGGCAGACCCTGAAACCTATTTGACTGAAAAGCTCTTTCCACTGCACCAAGCTGCCTCCAAAAGGGAAATGGAGTTGACAGCAGTGAAGGACAGGGGTAAGCAATTTGTGTTAGTGGTGGGGAGCTCCCGAAGCTGCTTTTCAGAGAAGGAAGTCCTTGGCTGAGGTAGTTGTGAGTACATAGCAAGATTAGTACTCGATGGCTGCAGCTTGGGAGCTCACCTGTATTTGGGAAATAAGCAATTTTGAGTTTAGATTGAATCCTCCTTTCTGTCCTTGAATTGAGTTCTCGGAGTACCTCAATTATTACATTTGTAAAAGAAGTGAAAATACTGAATTTGGGGATTATTATGAAGGGCTGTTATGATTGATTTTAAGATAATAATTCATTTTCAACTCATTCATTTCTACCCAAACAATGAGGGCTGTTCTGGTAACCACTGTTTTGAAGTGTTAAACATTTAAGGGAGTGACCTCTGAAGAAGGGGAAGGGCTCCAAAGGGTTATGTCAAAGTGATCTCTAATGCCCTGGTTGAGCTCGGCCCGCCGGGGAGGTGGTACTTCCCCCAACTGCTAATTACCGACTGCTCTCTGAATAAGAGTATTGATTATACACTTATATTTCTCTAGAACTCAAACACTGGCCACACTGATCCTTCCCATTACCAAGCCCTCGGGTGTGCTGAAGTGAGATAGGGAAATTCATTTCATCTCCACATTTGATATTCTTAATTTCAGAGAGGCCAAAATTGTACCTCTGATTATTACTACTGCAGTAATCCGAAGGAAGCACTAATAATTAAGTAGATGTAAAGGCCTACAATGCCCGCTATAATCACATTTCATTATCTTTCAGTGTTGAGTCCAATAATGAATCACATCATGCTGAGCTCTAAGGCACCTTTTATTTACTCTGAAATTCTATGAGTCTAAGTAATGAGAACAGTTTGTCTTTAGAGCTACATCTCATCTTTCTTATATTCTTATTTGAACTCCAAGAAGAGGTACAATGCTTGTTTTTCTCAAAGGGCCAGATAATAAATAGTTTGTTTAGGCTTTGCGGGCCATAGGATCTCCATCACAACTACTCAACTCTGCCACTGTAGGGAAAGCAGCAAGAGACAATATGTCAATAATGGGCTTGCCTGTGTTCCAATAAAGCTTTACTTACAAAAACAGGCTGCCACTTGTAGGCTGTAGTTTGCCAGTCTTTTCCCTAGTGTATGCCATGTGGTGGTTGGTAAAAGTGCTCTTGAACCAGGTACATACCTGTATACCATACCAATATCTGAGAGGAGTTCAGAAGTCTTTGTTTATATTCCTGAATTTGGGTCAATAATAATCCTATAGCCACATCAATAAGTCTACTTTGATTCCAAACTAGTTCTATAAACTTTCTATGCCTCTGATAACTTTTAGGTAGCCCTCGGGATTCATCCTGATGGAGGTGAAAAACTAATTAAGGCTGTACCCTTCCACACTGACATAGCAACCTAGAGAAAAGTAGCTCTGAAATTAACATGTCTTTCCTCCTGGTAAACCTTCTAGCTCAGGATCAACTCTAGGGTTCTCTTAATCTAACAGGACCATTCCAGGATGCAATATGCTTTTCTTGGACTGTCTCCACCAGACTTCTTGTTGTATGGTGACCACATAAGTCTCAGATGTGCCTCAGTTTGGTCTAGATAGTAGAAACTAGCGTGGTAACATCTTAAGGAGAAAGCCTACAAAACGACTGAGGGCCAAAGCACAAGAACAGAAGTCCAAAAGGAACCATGGCAAGTAACTGGCCTTTGGGGAATGGCCAGAGGTCTAACGAGGTTAATAAAGCCAAGGTTTAAGAAATAAGCTAGGAATAAGAAGCTGAATCAGGGATGAAACGTAAAACAAGGTAGTTACAAGATGTGAACACTGCCTGTAACGCTCCGAAATCTATTTTGGAGCAATGCTTTTGCCTTCCTTCTGTCTTTGGAGCTTGTAAAAGTGCTTTTTTGTTTTTGGTCAACGACAGGGTCCCTAACATGTGGCTATTTTAAGAAATAGGTATAAGCTCTACAGGGTTTACCCATGAGGTCTGGAAACAGGATAATAAATCATCCTATAAACTAAAAATGTGTTAATTTCCACGTAGTCATAGTTGGGATTTTGGTTGGGATACAAAACTGAATTGCCTGGTACATAATAACCATTCAACGAATTTTAGCTGTAATGAATTTTCAGTATATTTATTGTCTACTATGTGCCAATATTATATTGGGGGCTGGGGCCACAGTGATAAATAAGCTAATGTGGCTCCACTCTTGTGAATTCTTGAGGGGAATACAACATTAATCATGTATTTATATGTATAGGGAGTGTTACAAAAGGGTTTTTTGGGAGGCCATAGAAAGAGGATTTAGCCTAGTCTAAATCCTTCATAAAGTGACATCTAAGTTGAAACTTGAATGATGAGTAGGCGTTGGCTAGGTGAGAATGTGGGTGAAGAGGGTTCCAGGCAGAGGGAGCAGTATGTGTGAAGGCCCAAATGACAGAATTTACAGTACACTCTAAGAACTGAAAGAGTTCCAAAGTTGAAGCTGGAGGAGTGGGAAAGAATATCAGAAAATGAGGCTGGAAAGATAGGTAGGGCATTATGAAAGCCCTTACAAACCATGTTAAAAAACTGGATTTTCTCTCAGGGACAATGACATGCTTCTGGGTTTTAGGCAGCGGGGTGCTGTGATCAGACACACGCTTTTGAAAGATAACTGTCTGTAGTGAAAAAAGCTGGCTAGAATAGGCCAAAAGAGAAAGCAGGAAAATCAGTGAACAGTAATCTAGTTGAGGGACAATTCTTGGTGGCCTGGACTAGGGTATGGAAAAAAGTGGTTGGATTGGAGAGAGTATTCGGGAGAAAAAAATCAATACTGACTTATTGGACTGTACACATTTGTCAAAACATATCAAATTATACACTTAATTGGTAAATCTTATTGTGTATATAAATTACGTACATAAATTGTACCCTGATAAAGCTGAAAAGAATAGGGATTTAGTGACTGGCTGGCTGGGGTGAGTGCAAGAGGGTAGGGAGAGAGAGAAAGAGAAGCCAAAAAAGACTCCCAGGTGTCTGCCTTCAGCAAGAGGTGGACGGTGCTGCCATTTACTGAGACGAAACACTGTAGGAGGAAGAGGTTTGAGAGGGAAGGCAGTAAGTTCGGGTTTAGATAGGTTTTTTAAGTTGTCTATGAAACACTGGAAACCCTGGTGGTGTAGTGGTTAAGAGCCACATCTGCTAACCAAAAGGTCGGCAGTTCAAATCCACTAGGTGCTCCTTGGAAACCCTATGGGGCAGTTCTACTTCATTCTTTAGGGTTCCTATGAGTCGGAATTGAAGCCATGGCAATGGGTTTGGTTTTTTTGCTTTTTGTGAAACATCTAAATGGAAATGTCAGGTGAGCATTTGGATAACTGGTTCTGGAATTTAGGAGAGTGATTCGGCTTGGAGATTAGATGTGGTATCACTAAAATGGATTTTAGAGAAGGGGACCCAAGACTGAGTCCAGACCTAGAGAAATTTACAGCAGAGACCGAGGAAGGAAACAAAGCAAGGGAGAGACCAAAAATTAGCCACACGATGGAATTTAGGCTATTCCAAAATATTTAGTCACTTTTTATCTAGAATTTGATCTAACTGGAAGGGAAAAGTCCATTATCACCTTTGACATAGGCTGGCCTCCAGAGCTTCAGACAGGTCTAAACACCTTAAGGAAGATACAACACTGAAGCTCATTTAGAAGTCCTATGTGAGAAACTCTATGTCCTCCACAATAAACTTGCAAAGCCAGCTGATTCCAACAATAAATTACAAAGCAATTCGCTGCCTCTGGGAAGTCCTGGGGTTTGGAGAAATATTAGTACTTTTGTCACAGTGGGAGAAATCTGCGGTGGGGCCACCAAAGGTGCAGGAAGGCATACGGAAATATTCCAGTTAAAATCCATATACTCAGAACGATCAGTGACTTCAGAAAGAAAACCCTGATGTGAGAGTACAGGAGAGGGCCCAGCAACGAGAGCAGCATGTTTCAGGGCAGAGCTCTCGTAGAAGACCACAGCTTTTGGCCATGCTCCGTCAAGCTGTGTCCTTTAACGTCAACCCGTTAATATGTACAAATACATTAATTCATGTGTAGTAAACATATTAACTGGTTTCCAAATGTCTGACTGAGACTCTCAGATCTATAGGGCAGGAAGTTTCATCATTCTTTAACACGTGATTCTGTAGCACACCACAGATAATTCTGAGAGCAAATTAAGTTCCTTTTTTCCTCGGTCACTAAACACAATGCCAAGGCGTGAGCATGGAAGAGATTTTTACAGAATGCAAAAATATTCCCCGTCTGGATTATTCTCCTCAAAGGGTTATAACCCACAAAGAGCGAAGACGAGTTGGGGAGGGCATGCTTACAACAGCTCACGGCAGGAGTGTTGTACAACCTGCTCTGTTCAGGGGAAATAAATGAGAAAAAACGTTGCTGTCCATGGAGAACCTGTGAGAGACAAATAAGCTTGATGATGTGCAAAGTTCTTTGCAGATTCTCGGGCCCAGGCAGGTTTCGGACAGGGTGAAGGAGTTGGAGCGACACCTGGAGCTTGCTAAGAGTTTTCAACACCATTCATCTTTACTGCTGCTGTCTCAGCAGAGGAGTTTCACCCTGATGAAATGGTGAGCCACGATGTGATCTAAATCTGCCACTGGAAAGCTAAATGTGCCAAATGACTTCTCCCTCCTACTAAATGTATGAAAAAATCTTTACCAAATAAAAATCTTAATAAAAGAGAAAACATACCTATGTAGTCCTTCCTTTTGTCCTCCATCCTATCTATGTTTCCTTTTGAATAAATAAGCTCAGTGAGGTTAAATATCCACTATCAATTAATGATTGGCCTTAAATTATGTAAAATCCTAGTAATCAGTTAAATTTCCCACTAGCTAGTTATATAAATTCAATCATAACCTTCTTTTTCACCTTTAGTACCTGCCTTGAATGGAATAACCAGGCAATGTTATGTTATTCATTTCAAATAACTGAAGAAGAAAATCCCGTTCCCAGTAGAGAAGTACTGATTAAGAGGCAAGCAGCAGAGAGAAGGTCTGGAGAGAAAGAATTAGTTTCTAGTTTATAGTCTAGAAAGACATTGACATACAGGCAATGACAATACAATGACATATAGAAGATGCTATGGATCGCAGAAGACTAACATAATCTAGTTTTAGGACATTAGGAAAGGCTGCCTGGAGGAGGTGAAGCTAACTTGAGAAAGAAGAATTAGACGCAGGAAGAGAGGAGAGTAAGAGGAAATAAAATGGGGAGGTACTACAAGAAGAAGCCGCATATGCAAAAACTGCCTTGGGGACCTGTATAAACAATTCAAGTAATTCTCAGTGTAGATGTCAAGTAAAGAGAGTGGTATGAGGTGGGGCTGGAGAGGCAGCTGGGGTCAGCTCACAAAAGGTCTTCTCAGGGACCCTGGAGATTTTGGACTTTATCCTGTAGACCTATATTGCTACTAGCCACATGTGGCTGTTTAAATCAAAATTAACTAAAATTAAAAATTCGGTTCTTTGTCACACAAGTCACATTTCAAGTGCTTACCAGCCACCTGTGGCTAAAGGGTACCATACTAAAAAAAAACAGCACAAAACATTTTCATGCTATTGGGCAGTGCTGCTGTGGCCAAGCACTGCCATTGGAAAGTTCTAATCGGGAGAGTAACATAATCAGACATGCATTTCAGAAGAATCCCTCTGGTTGCAAAGAAAAGAACAGATTGGGGTGAGATGGGGAACAGGCTGGAGGTTTCCTAATAAGGTTCATGAAAAAGGCAAAAACTTCTACCACACCACTGATTTGTTTTAAAAGTTCAGCTAAAACAAACTGAAACATTATAATAGTTTGATATTAAGTGGAATGAAAACTATAAGGTTAAATATTGTAGGTCTAAGCATGATCAACTGCAAGAATTTCAGTATTGCTACAGGAATTTTAGTTATGTGTGTAAGGCTGTGGTGCACAACCAACACCTGGACACAGCGTACCTCAGTGAGACAGTTTATGAGGAGATGAGGTAAAGAGGAACTGAAGTTAAAAGCCTCCACAGGATATGTTTTTTTTTTAAAAAAAAGGTATGTGTGCGTGTGCTTGTATACTAGAGAGAAAGAGGGAATTTGTGTCTCTGTGAGACAGTGTGTGTGTGGTAAGTGGTGGAGGTGGAGGATCTAAGTATGTGTATGCCCTTTGCTAGTGTGAATCTGAGGGAGCTGGAAGAATCTGGATGATAAGAACTCATACTATGGTGTGGTTCCCTGGGGTCCCACAGGTACCTCTAATTCAACATAACCTCATTATCTTCTTGCCCAAATCCTCCTCCTGTGTTTTGATCAAAGGTACTTTAACTCAAGCCAGGAAGAAACCTGAAAAATCGTTCCCCCATTTCCTCAGCCTCCACATCCAAACTCTACAGAGCCTGTCTTCACTTTTAGCATCCTACCGGGATCTCAATCTGAACATGAAAACACTGGTCTTTCTCCCCAAACCTCTTCCTTCTTCCCCACTGCTCTGCTGACAGTCCATGATGGATGTGATTCTTGCTTACCTTCAGGACCTCAAGCCTCAGTCTGATGAGAGGAGGAAACTAGCTAGTAATTACGATGCTTCTGTCAGCTTCAATTTTTCAAACTAAGGTTTTTAAGTATGGACTTGGAAATACTCAAGCTTTCTATTTGTACTAACCTGAATTAGAACTGGCAAAGGCTTTACCTTAAATGCTTGAATGGAAATGAAATTTAATCCCAACCCAGAAGCAGCTGAAAACTGGCTGTCTGCCCAGGCCTTTAGGTGGACTTTGGGAATTTGCCAGCACTGAGGACCCTGCTGTTCTGTAGGATTATGTGTTAATTTTCAATTACTCTGCTTTGCTGTCTTTCAAAAACAGATTGGAGGGAAAAAAAAAATTCCTGTGTTGACTTGGAGAGATCCTTATAAAGAATTCATACAAACTAGTTGTTTCATGACCATGCTGAAAGCCACATTAATTCTCGCTTTTCAAACAAATTCTATTTTTCTCATTTCACAGGAAGGAAGAGAATCAGTGGATTGGGCCCAAGTATAGTTTCTGGCTTGACCAGTTTCATTTGGCCTTCTTTCTCAGTTTCCCCAACATCGCTGTTGTTCTTAGCCTAAAAAAACAGCAGATTGTGATTCTTAACATTCTATTGTGCTCTGTAGATAACAAGATAAACTCTTGATCTTGGCACCCAGTCAGAAAGCCATTTTAATACTATTATAAAGTAGCTTATCTCTTACCTTGGTCATGTTTCCCTGGCTCAGAAATAATATTTATACTGTGGCATCTTCTGGCCTTTAAAAACTGACTTTCCTTCTGTGACATATGTATTAAAGTAAAAAAGTTCAAAGTGATAAAATCTTGCCCTTGTTTAAGATTTCTAAAAATCAGTGAATACTCAGAATTGGTGGCTCTAACATTTACCCGTTACCACCAAAAGATGATGTTACACAGTCCATATTTTTAAACTGAATGAAAAAGAATAGAAAGGACTATATATCCCTTGAGAGAAATTAGAAGGTGACGGTAGAGATAAAACAGGTTCTCCTGAAACAAGTCTATGCAAATAAAGGTATGATGTAATATACTTACAAATATACATACTTTTTTTTTTTTAGGAACCACCTGAAATAGAAGCCTACAGCCGTGTCTTCTCAACACCTCTAACCTCTCTGGGGAACAGCAGGTCCGTTCTTTTTGAGAACTGGCCCCTCTACATTCAACTACGTTATTTTAGGAGAGGCCACCAAACAGAAAACCCATGGGTGGGTGTTACAGATTGAATTGTGTTCCCCCAAAATGTGTATCCACTTTGCTATTGTGTGGCTGTCTACCATTTTGTGATCTGATTAGCCTATGTGTTATAAATCCTAACCTCTATGATGTTAATGAGGCAGGATTAGAGAAAGTTATGTTAATGAGGCAGGACTCAATCTACAGGATTAGGTTGGGTCCTGAGTCAATCTCTTTTGAGATCTAAAAAAGAACAGTGAGCAGAGAGGAGTGAGACCTCATTACCACCAACCAATAAGAGCCAGGAGTGGAGCACGTCCTTTGGACCCGGGGTCCCTGTGCTGAGAGACTCCTAGCTGAGAGGAAGACTGATGACAAGGACCTTTCCACAGAATGGACAGAGAGAGAAAGACTTCGCCTGGAGCTGGTGCCCTGAATTCAGACTTCTAGCTTCCTAGACTGTGAGAGAATAAATTTCTGTCTGTTAAACCCATCTACTTGTGGTATTTCTGTTACAGCAGCATTAAATAACTAAGACAGTGGGTAACATGATCCAAGCTGGACCAAACAGAACTTTCATTGGGAGTTTTCAAATTGGAACTAAGAAGGTTAACTCTCTCTAGGGTAGTGACGTTATGAAATTCAATGCAAAGGTCATGATCACACCCCCAGCTGTGGGAAAAAGCTGGTTACGTTAGGGGAGAATAAAGCTAAAATGTAGAGAGGGGCAAGTATGAGAGATAGAGAAATAGAGACAGAGAGAAAAAGAGACCCAAATGAGCTTGAGTGTCCTTGCTCTGGTCATCCCTGAGGCTCAGCCATATACAACCCAGCTCTTTTCACTTTGGTTATGAAAATAAAAAATCTTCTTTTTTCCCCCTAAGCTAATTTAAACTGAGTTTCTGCCACTTATAGCCAAGAGTTCTGACTAAAATAGAAACTGATACTAGAAGTGGGATGTAACACTGAAACTAGCTGAGTCAAGCTGAGGTATGGATGGTAGCAAAACTCTCCATCCTAAGGAAGGAACATATCCATCTTTGCTATAGGGTTACAGAGCAAAGCGACTGCTTAAACTATAGCCTCTAGGATCTTGGGATTTGGATCCTGTGCCCCTTATGGCTGGAGTTTCAGGCACCTTTAGCGGAAACCTAAATAGTCAAAACAACGTGTTAGTGATTTTTTGGAAGCCTTCAGCATGATGTTGCAAGGGACAGAGATGGGCTGTCTGAAAGCCAATACAGAACGACGGCTCAGATAGTTTTATTAAGAAAATTCCTTATCCATTTGTCTCAGACCACAAAGAGTGAGATAATTAAGGCAGCTTGGTTTTTATGGGGGTTGTATTGTTCCAGAAACTTGAAATATAAAGCTCGTATCTTTGGCTGGAGTGGAGTAGGGGCAGGTGCCCAGTTATGCAGATCTGGGCTCTCAGTGCTTCTCACACAGACCATCAGCCAACCATTCTGATAACAGCCTTTCTAGCACCTTCAGTCTCATAGCCTTCTAACTCCTGAGCCTTCCAGGGGCTGCCCTTCTTTTGGGCTTCTCTCACTGCTGGCTTAGGGTTTAGCCCTCTCCAGTCTGTTACATCAGTTACCACTAATCCACCTGCTCTGCTGTTTCCAAAATTTTGTTGCTATCATCTCTTCTTCCCTCTTTGTGGGTTTGCCCCTTGACTGACATTTTAGTGGCATTTCAGAAGGGAGCACAGACAGATGTGGCTTAATACGCCATGTTATCTGCTACTTCCCTTTCCCCCCTTCTCTAAACGGGAGATTTTCCTAATTGCTCTCATCCTATTTTCAGATCTCTACCCTTGTGTACCGGCTGTGTGAAATGTACGATTTGGTCCATAGGTTAATGAATCACAAAAAGACATACCTAGGCTTGATCTGGACAAATGGATTTAAGCCAGACTTCCTGAAACCAGTGCTGACTACAAGAGGGGGTCAGACTCCTGGTAAGGGTGCAAGTGCATGTCCAGCTGTAAATGGGAGAACTACGTGAAAGGGGAAAATTCTGCAAGTGGAAGTACGTACGGCAAAGTATGTATGTACACACGCACACACACACTTCTGCACAGAGCTGTGTGCTGAGTAGCAAAGAGGTAATCTGCCAAGCTCCTCTATCATTTTCTTTCCCCAGGATCTCTCTCTCTCCTTTTCTAGACAGTATAACCCTCCTTTCAGGGAAATGCTTCTCCCTCTGCTCTGATGATACAGGTCTGTGGGGCATGGCGAATCATATACACACAGGGGTGGGCAGTGATACAGTCCAAGACAATAAGACTCCTTCCTTGGATTTTTCTGCTTGAAACCTGGGGAGGAAAGGTGCAACTTCTTGAATGGCAAAGCTGTCTGAAGCCACTGGCAGTATTTAAAGTAGCTGTTCGACATTAGGAGGGAATGACGACGGCGTCCTGAGAGAAGCAGCCAAGAAGTAGAGACAGAACACCATCCTGGTGGCACCTGAGTTGCTTTTGTGATTTATGCACACCTCTGTCCTTCCCTGCCCGCATCTGACTCTGTCTGTGTGAGTTTGTGCCTTTTTAAGTCAGTTTTAATAACTTGAAATTAAAAGAGCTGTAACTAATATACTAATAGAAGGCATAAAGCAAAAAGAGTTTCATATTTAAGGGTTTTGTTACCGCCATATTTATATGAAATTCCCATAGAATTGTAAAACTATAAGAATTCATAACTAACTAAAGCTAAAGCTTGATAAGACATTAAAAAAATCCAAAATATTAGCCTTCTTCTCCATAAAGGTCTGAATATAAGGTATGACTTAAAATAGCGCAAAGCACAGAGTGTAAAGACACGATTCATATTCTGAACTTTGCATGAGAGACAGAAGTAAGTCTAGGAGGAAATTATACGCAGGAAAGGGGTTTTAAGCCCGTTTTAAAGTTCTGTCATTGTTTTGTGGTTTGTTTTAAAATGTATTGTTCTAATTCTTTTCAAAGAAAACAAATCCCAAGAAAGTATTTAGTCTAAGGCAAGGGCAAAGTTTCTTTTCAAGTACAGAAATATCAATATAGGAATATTAAAAGAATATTATAGAGGGCAAGTTCCTAGAGCAGTACCTTTCAGGAACATAATTTATAGTATCAGAAAATGGTTAGCATCTTTGCCATTCAGAAGTTTTTCTTCTATAAAAAGTAGGGTTCCCTTACATTTGAGATTATCTTTTATTTGGACAAATGTAATATTCTTTTCACCACGGAGGTTATCATCATTTTCACACGGACTGCCTACTGACAAGGTAGAAACTGGATCTCTTAGTTTTTTCTTGCGTTTTTATTACTGTGCAGGCTCTTATGCCTTATGCTGCTTTCTAAAACAGACCTCCCATTTCTGCAGACAGGATTTCTCCCCCTGGAGGGTTCCCTGCCTCAGGAGAGCAAGGCTTCTGTGGCTGTGATGACATGCCAGCCCCTGGCTTTCATCAGACTCTGGAGACACAGGTCTGAAGACAGTCAGAGGAGGAAAGCAAAACTGATGAGTCCTTGAGGGAATAAACAGAACACTGTCTGGAAATTTACACTACTTGGTTAATTGGGGCCATGATGAGCCTATCAAGAAGTCTATGAACTGTGCAATTAATATCCACATGTTATGTCATAATCTCATACCAAATATAAGTGAAATCTCCTAAAATTCTAAGGTCTATATTGTTAGGGCTGGGGCATCTTGTTCCTCTGTAGCCTCTACTCAAGCAACTATTCTTTTTGGTTAGTTGCAGAGCTCAACGTTCCTTTCTGGTCTATTAGGGTGTCTGCTACTTTTGCCCTGCTAGCCAGATTCTAGAGAGTCTGTAATAACCACTTCTAGGATTGGCTAAGTACACCTAGAAAGAGGCATGAGTTGAAATGCTCAACTGAAAACAAAATCTCAACCCAGGCTATACTACATATACGAAGAAGCTTTAAAAAATGGCAGGTATCATTTTTGACTGGCAATTGCAGCTGGCCACTTGTGATTAAGCCTGGGGCTTAATACAACAGCAAGCCTGGGAATTAATCCTTTTACAGAGGCGCCTATGGTTATTTTTGCTCTGGAGTCATTTCTCCAGGTTCTCAAGCAGTAAAACACTGTCCAGGAAGACCACTCCCTCTAATAGCCTCTAGCAGCTTCGGCAGTGAGTGATGAAACTAGTAAAGGAAGAGAACAATACAGGTGAAGTGAAATCCTACTTAGTAGATGGGGTTTCTAAAATTAAAAGAAAACCTCTGAGCTAAGCTTCTTTCAGTAATCCACCTTGTGTTCCTTGATTTGAAATGGAAAAATCCCTGACTTGATATTTAAGTTTTTGGGCCTGGGTCTGAATGCTATATGTGTTTAAACACAAAAAAAAACTAAGGACTGAGGGCAGCTGGGGTTTCTGAACCACCCAGACAGGTGAGAGAGATTTAACTGCTCTGTATTCTTCCAGAAGATTTCTGTTCCTACTTGAGAGGATACTGTTCTTAAATGATCCTGTCGCTTCTTCACCTGCCCTCTCATTCCAGTTTCTTACTTCCTAAATAATAAAAACAATATATGAAATCCTCACATAAACCCCATAAGGTAGATACTACTACTGTCCCTATTTTTTTTTGCAGGGGAGGGTGTTTTTTAAAAAATATTTTAATGTGTTTCTCGTAAAGGTTTACATAACGGTTTAGGTTCCCATTCAATAATTTTTCACACAAATTGTTCAGCGACATTGGTTACACTTTTCTCAATGCATAAGCATTCACATTATTCCATTCTGACCGTTCCATTTGTTGTCCCTATTTTATAGGTAAAAAATTGAAGACGAGAAACTTGCTCAAGTTCAGGGCAGGGCCAGGATTGAAAATCAGACAGTCTGGCTCGAAAGGCTGTATTCTTCCTCTACACTGTACCATACAATTCTGCCCAAAAGAAGCAAGTTGGTTGTTTCCCACCCAGAAGTGTCCCAACAAGGTTGCGGGCAATACTCTTACCTGGTCAGGGTCTTGTGTCTCCACGTGGATAACATTGTATTGTCAGGTCAGTCTGCTTTATCGAGTCATTAAATCCTCTATTCCAGGGTAGCCCTACAGTTTACTCCTTAGCTTCCTTCTAAGGTTGTTTCCCAAACCTGCTTAGTAATAAGAATCATCTGGAATACTTGTTAAAAATACAGCTTCTCAGGATCCTCCCCTTGGCAATTCCGATTCCTTGGGTCTGAAATGGTCCTGGAAATCTGTGTTTTTAAGAAGTGACCCAGGTGATTCTTCTCATCGAAAGTTTGCTCTAGGAGTTTTAGCCACCGGGAACAAAAATTGTTGGCCTTAAGCATAACAAATTACATACTAACATATATATGTATATATATAAAGCCAGAGTGCTATTAAGCAGGCAACATTTCTATAGCTGAATGAATCCAAAGCAATCAGTACATATGGCACAAAGCGGACTTCTTTGGAAAGGACTTGGGGGGGTGGGTTGGAATTTCTTTGTTGTTGTTTTTTTTCTTTTTGAGTGATGACTGCTAAAATTCTTTAATGGCTGTGCCCTGGAGGCAGTTTCTGCATTGCTCTGGTCCTGGAACAACTTAATCAAATAGAAAGAAGTCATTTTAGTTCTTTTAAGTCCTGACTAAGAGAATTTTGGAGAAGAGTAAATGATGTAAAAAGGAGAAAGGAATACACAGTTCTAATTCCTTGAAGGACCCTAATAGAAAGTGCTTGCTTAAATAAGAGGGAGACTCAGGCTTTTGAACTTAAATGTTTATCACCATATCCAGAATGCTTCAGAATATTTTATAAGGGATTAATTCAACTTTTACAGTCTAATATAGTAAGCAGAAATGATCCTTGACACTGAAAGAACTCAAATGCAAAACTGTTGAAACTCATGATTGTCAAAATATTGTTTAACATTTTTTGGTAAAAGCCTCAAACATGCCTAGTCTGCACTGGCACTATGTTCACGGCTTGTCACGAATGAGTTCCACCTCAGGCACCACTCAAAAGCAGACTCCTTTAAATGCTATATTTTTGAGTCAGTACAAAAAAGGAAGATAGAAAGTAGAAAATAGTATTATAAGACATCAAAAGAGGAGACAGGAAAGCAGTCCTGTCTGCCCTGCGGAATGCTCTGCTCCTAGGGCTTCCTTCCCACAGGGGAACGCTGCAGAGAGGTAGCAGAGCCTGGACCCAACTCTGAGCAGCGAGAGTGGCAGTGGAAGCACAGACATACATACCTCTTGGTGGGGGTGGGCACTCCGGAGGACATGTGGCTAACCATGGTGTCATTCATATTAGTCAGAGGGCGAGGAGGACTGGAAGAAAAGATATTTACATTACATTAATAATTACCAACATGACTAGGGGAAATAAATGAAAGAGGATAAGGGCAAAAGAGCCAACTATCATTCTGATAAGCACAGAGGGATCCACGGGGAAGCGGGGTTAGAAATCAGTACTTCCAGGCTAAGTAAATTCAACAAGAGAGGGGTGTTCTCTCACTGGGCCACAGGACCACTGCGCCTGTGCTGCACGAGGAGAAACAACGGACTATAAACACATTGATACATACAGGCTGTAACCTGGTGGCTTTTGCTGTGCCACTTAGTTAATTTCTCCAGACTGCTTGCTGATACAGGATTAGGAGCGCTTGGCGTCTGTGGTATAGGACAGACGTCCCAGCATCAAGGTGTGCTTTTCCTGAGATTTGGTTAGAGCTCACTGCCTTCCCTCCAATTTAGTTTGCATACTTTTTACTAAAACAATTAATTCATTAAATACTAAATTCAAAGATAAGACTCTGGAGCAAACTTTTATTAACCTTTATTACTCCTTTACCAAAATCGTAACAATGAACTCACATTTTATGCCCGTACCCTAATTGGAGTGTCTTTTATAATCTAATCCAAATTTAAATTTGAAGTCAAGCATTTTTTGGCAATTTATCTTTAGCTGCTGGTTTTCTGGACTCGATGTCTATTTCTTCCTTTTGTGACAGACCAGAAAGAATGAATCTAAATTTATCAAAAGGAATCCGCGATTTTGCCTTTCAGCCATTCTTCAATGCCTCTTCCTCCCCATGAGGTTCAGCTGTAAAGGGTGTCTATTTTGCATTTGGAACAACAGGACTTTTGCTAAATATTCCCTCTGGGAAACTTCTCACTTTTTTCCTAAATTAAAAAAGGTACTTACTTTTCAGAGGAATTTGTCCACTAAAAAGTAAAATAACGAGCAGAAAAGCCTCTTATATTTAGGTGTTAGAAGCTACCTCCTGGTCTCTCCTTATCTTTAAGAGCTGAGTTAATTATGTAAAATGTTTTTGTACAAGTTATATTTAGCAATTCTTGGTGAACAATAAGGGACCATAGCTTTTACTGTTCTGCGTATTTCATAGTACATTCAAATGAAAGCTCAAGGGGAAATTTTTCCTGGACAGCCAAGGAACCTAGAGGAAAGGTTAAAGAGGAAAGGCTCTACCTGCCC